>NC_055997.1:99582439-99926210 GCF_018446385.1 Zingiber officinale
ATATTTTAACACATTTGAGAAGCCAAAATAAATAATGGATAGCATATTTGAACTCATTGCAATCTCAGAAATCCACAGGAACTGAAATGAGTGCAATCGGAGCTCTCTAGGTCTATCAGTGGATTTTGGTCGAAATCCACTAATGGACATGGAGAAATCCATAGGAACTGAAATGGATACCATCGGAGTTTTTTAGGTTCATCAGTGAATTTCAACCAAAACCACTGATAGATCTAGAGAACTTCGATTGCATCCATTTCAATTTCTGTGGATTTCTGGGCTTGCAAGGAATTCAAATATGCTATCCATTGTTTATTTCAGCTTCTCAGAGGTGTTAAAATATTTTTAGAAGAATCAACGTGCAAAAGAGAGGAAAAAAGAAGAGAGGAAAGAGAAGAAACGTTGCATTATAGGAGGAAAGAGAAGAGAGAGAAATGACAGAGAAAATAAAAAGAAAAGTAATCATAAGGGTAGAATGGAAAAAGTACTGTAAAATGGTATATTTTTTTTGTTAAATAATAAAATAACATTCCCTTTGAGTAAATCTAAAAATTTAGATATACGTTTTGATAAATTATCATAAATAGAAAAATGATATGAGAGAAAGATTGTCAGACAAAAATTCAAAATAGACATATAAAATAATGAACCTATAAAAAAAATGATGTGTCATGACTTTTTTATGTCTATCACTAAATTTTTTTACTATGATATTTTTCCTCTATGCTTAATTAAATATTAGAGACATTAAACAAAATAATTAGTAAGTTTTAGACGGCAATTTTTTAGAAGCATTTAAAAATTTTCTCTAGGCTCTTTGATATTTAAAAGGATATCGCTTAATTATCACCGCTATAACTCCGCCTCTGCTGCTTCCTTTTACCCCCATTTTCTCCTTTTCTATCCTCGTCTCGTCTGCTGCCCTCGCCTCCTCCGCCCCCATCCCTCTCTCGTGCTCCGCCATCCACCGCGCGTCCGAAGGCTCTCGTCGTTCGACCTCCCTCCAGCTTCGTCGTTCGACCTCCCTAGCTTAGCGATCTCGAGTTGGCCGCTCAATCCAACCGATAATCAATCAATTTCGGTGGAATCTGACCGAAATGAGGTACTTAAGACACATTTTACTAGCAGTACATGAGGGATCTTCAATGTTGGGTCTATCGGCCGATTCCTTGTTTCTATTCTACTTAGTGTGACTCTGTTTAAATTTCCTAAATGACTCAAATTGCATAAGTAATATTAGACCTGAATTTCATTTAATTTTTCATACAAACTGTCAATACGTTTGTCACCCTGATCTAGCATTTGTACATTAGACGCTGATTATTTTTCCAACTTTTTGCCATGTTAGATAACCTTTTTGTAATTAAGAACTTCGGTAATTTTATTGGAACACATTTCTGTTTGAAAAGAACCCCTAATAATTCCAATTTCGATTCTTTGTGTTGGGACTTACATTTCGGTAGCGGAGATTATGAATCTGTTTGTTATTATATGAATATTGTAGAGTGTTCTAGTTTCATGAATTCCTGAGATTTTAAATGAATTATTCAGATAATAGAATCATAATTCCCATTCTGGTTGCTCACTGACACTGGAATTTGGTATTGTCATAGCTACGGAATTTCATTCCATAAAACTTAACGGTTTTGAAAAAATCAATACCTCAATAAAAATAAAATAGAATGTAACCCATACATTGCACTACAATCATATACCAGGCTGGAAAATTTAATCATAAAAAATATAATATATATTTTTTTTAAAAAAATAGACAGTTGGCAAGAACTAAAACTACCCACAAATCCCACTAAATGAAAACATCTTTCAATAAACCAAATATTAATAAAAAAAAGGGCAACCCGATGCACGAAGCTCCCGCCATGCGGGGTTCCGGGGAAGGATTCATTATAAGCAGCCTTACCCTGCTTTTTGCAAGAGACTGTTTCCAGGATTCGAACCCGTGACCTTTTGGTCACATGGCAACAACTTTACCGTTGCGCCAAAGCTCCCCTTCTAAACCAAATATTAATAACTTTGAAAAAAGAAAAATTGGTACTTCATCAATTGTATACCAATTAGGTATAGTGAATATCTCGAAGGCTTATGTATTTAATTAAGAACATTTAAGTTAATAGGTTATTAGGTATTGTGGGTTTAGGCCCACATTTGTACTATTAAATTTCGGCTTCTATGATGAGTCCCATATGTGTACTTGTGCTAGGTTTATCTCGCGATAATACAATAGAATATATTATTATTTTTTTTCCAAACTTAACATATTTATTTATCCCTTGAGAATTTCAGAAATATCATTTATTTTCTATGTCACAGTTAGCATGAATTTTGCATCTACATGCCTAGTATTTTCTCTTTTTAAAAGGATTTTAACAATTAATACGACCTTTATTCCTTTGGTTAATCTAGGACTCTTTGCAAGTTTTATATGCATGGAGCATGTTTGAAGGGGGATCATTGCGATTTTTCCCATGATTGGCAAGATCAAGCCAACAATGTAAATTCTACTTTGTTATCCATGTTGAAATGTATTTATTTTAGGATGTGCAAATGATTTTTATTGTCATTCCTGTCATAGATGTGCACTTTTTATCAGAAAGGTGTCTGCTCTTATGGTAGTCACTGCAGATGTGATCATGTAAAAGTTTCTCGTGCCCGGGCATCTGGCCTATCCTCCTACCGCGCAATTTTATCAACAAACCCTCATCCTTACATAACATCAGGTTCTCAACAAGTCAGTCATGCTTCTGTAGTCCCTTCAACAAAACAATATAATTTGCAATCAAGCACATCCATAGATGTATTGGCAATGAAGTCAGCAGACATATTTCTTGTTACATCTGCCTGGACAACAAGTGATTCTGAATCTAGTACTTGTTTAAATGATGAGCCCAGAGCCCATCAGACATATTTGAGAGATGCTGACCGACCCATCTGCTCGTTTGCTGCTGCTGGTCAATGCCCTTATGGGGAAAGGTGCTCTCGCCTTCATGGTGATTTGTGTACCATTTGTGGGAAGCATTGCTTGCATCCATTCCGTGATGATGAAAGAGATGATCATATAAAGACATGTCAAAAAAATAACCAGCACCTGGAAGCTTTGAAATACAGTCAAGAAATAGAATGCAGTGTTTGCCTTGATCGAGTATTGTCTAAACCCACTGCAGCTGAGAGAAAATTTGGATTGCTTTCAGAGTGTGACCATCCATTCTGTATTTAATGTATCCGGAATTGGCGTAACAATTCTTCAGCATCTGGCATGGATATCAACTCTGCATTAAGGGCCTGCCCTATATGCCGAAAGCTGTCATACTTTGTCATCCCTAGCATCATCTGGTTTTCCACAAAGGAGGAAAAGCAGGAGAGGAGAT
This sequence comes from Zingiber officinale, assembly GCF_018446385.1. Taxonomy (NCBI): domain Eukaryota; kingdom Viridiplantae; phylum Streptophyta; class Magnoliopsida; order Zingiberales; family Zingiberaceae; genus Zingiber; species Zingiber officinale. The sequence continues at coordinate 99,585,826 of NC_055997.1, forward strand.
CATTGATAGCTATAAAATCAAACTAAAGTATGTTATTCTGAGAATTATAGCAACTTATGCAACGTTTTGAAAAATTTGTTGTGCCTAGTTCCTTGTTTTAGCTAGGAAATGTTAGTTTAATGGCTCATGATTGATGCAAAAAGCTAGCTCTACTTTTGCTTTCCTGGTTACGACTCTCTTCCATGCTAATCATCTTTTCTTAATTTAAGTAGTACCTATGCCAGGCTAGGAGATTGATGGCCCAATGCAAGGTTATGCATTTTTTTAATAAAAAAACTTTATAAGTTGCTCCTGTTTTGAGAATTTTGGTGTGATATGACCCAACCAAGATATTTATTCTCTAGGTTCAAATCAATTGGCATGCTATTGCAAGTCCAGTAGTCAAATTACTGTAGTAGAGCATTGAAGTAAATCTGCCCTATACTCTTCAGCTATAGTTTCACTCATAAGCATCTCTATGATTTGTGATTATTCCTCGTGCAGAAGTTGCATCTATTATTGTTTGAAGTATGGTGCCTTTCTTGCCTCTATCTTGCCATTTCCATGTCTAGGATCGTACAAAGCTTCAAAATTCAGGGTCAAGTTTCTCTTTTGCATACAGTGGGTGCAATATTATTTATTTCACATGATATAGGGGACATACTTAAATAGGGTTAAAGCTAGATTCAGCTACTCTATTCCCTTCCTTAGGCTCTTAAATGGAACCTATGTTCTTATGTCTATGTATCTGTATTTCTTATTTCCCTTTTGTATCAGTAATAAGCTATTTTTATTTACTGAAGTGAATTCATAGTTCTTTATATACGGACAATTCTCTTCCTAAATTAGGATGATAACTCATAATGCTTCACATTTTGAATTGTTTATATATGGAGAATATTCTTCAGGAACCCATCTTCTAGCGTTCTTAAAATGTTAACCCACAAGTGCTTTACATTTTGATTTTTCCCCCCCTGCGTTCCTTCTAGTCTAGGACTTGCTTACAGCTTACTCTAGCCTAATAGCTCTAATTTTGCAGGTCAATTAATTGCAAATATTTTGATTTTGGAAATAGGACATGCCCCTTTGGAACAAGCTGCTTCTACAAGGTTGGATGTTGCGCATTGAAGATTATAGACATAGCCTGACTTCTACGTGCTTATATATTGCATCCTTCAGCCATTTTTTTTTTATTTGTGGTTGAAAGCTTACATTTTTACAAAATAACATGATCATGCTAATACATTATAAAATCAATGTAGGAATACATCTGCAATTCTGTAGCTGGAAAAACTGTAATGGATATTAAGATAGTCAACATAATTTATACCTGCTAAATATGAGTGTTATACTCTATTGAAAAATGCATCAAACAACCAGCTATTAATACATTTTTACTATTTATTGTTTTCATATTAATACATATAGTTTATTAACGACTTATGATCTAATACATATCCATTTAATGTTATTGATATACTATTTCCTATTTGATTATAAATAATGGTATTGTTGCCCCCGGGTCTATGAGGTGATGGTAAGAGGTGGGACGGACTCCCTAGACAACGAGGGTTCAAATCTCACCCATGATACATTAGACATGGGGAGTTTGAGAATTTTATGATGCTGGACGCCATGATCCACCTGTGCTATTATATTTACCCTAGTTGGCCAGTGAAAATTTCTGTGGGTTCGAGCCGGTCACTTCCAAAATTATTTGGATTGTAAGAGCCAGATATCTTAATTACCAAAAAAAATAATGATATTGTGATAATATATTTATATATTATTAATCTATCTTCATTAGTTCAATTTTACTATCTATTTATTATATTGTGATTGATATGATATTTGATGGAACATAATGTACAATTTTATTATGATTATCTCATCTATGAAACCTTTTCCCCTTAAAGTCTATCAATATTGTTATCTCCAGTATTCTATTATTTGCCTTTCCCCCCCTCAAACTCTATCAATATTGATATCTCCAGTATTTCATTATTTGTTCATTCATAAATCAGCGATGAAAAATCTAAACGTCATTATTAGTTTGTTATTTAAAGTCAATATAAGTTTTGATACTCCTTTTGAGTTTCTCATTGCACAAATGTCACCTATCTTTACGGCACGCTTATAGAGATGGTCGTCTAGAAGAAGTTGTGTTACGCCATCTCGATGCTGACGATGGCGGCACCGTCATCGCTAAGAATATAAGGTTTTTACAATGATTTCCAATTTTTTTAACTGTTTATGTTGCACAAATATATTTCTAGTTGTCACCTTTATCTTAATTGTTTTGTCAGGCTATCTGACTTCCTCTGCAACTTAAGTTTGTAGATTCAATTGCTTGTGTACAATAAAATGTAAGCATAGAGTTCAATGTAATTTCTTTTCCGTAGTTTGTGTTTTCAGATAAAATCATGATCATATATTCATCCATCCTTTCTAATGGAATTTATTGTGAAGAATTTTTCATTGAATTACAAGGGAGCGTTCGTGTTTTTCTTATTCGCTATAACTTTCATGGTTCTTATGATCAATGGTGGAGCTGTGGAATAGTATTGCATATTTGATATTATTATATACTTTTTTATTGAAAACTTTCCTCATAAGCTGACTATTCCCGTTGCACTGTAGGAAATGTTAGTGTTCCAAGGAAGTTTGTTGTGCTGACTCCATCAGCACCGTAAGAGATTTGTCATGCCATTGGGACAGTAATATCAAGGTAGTCTTCATTTCTGTAACAACCGAATTTCACTCCCTATTATTTTCAAAGTCTTTTAAATTATACTGTCATAAATAAAGTTTAAGATTTCGTTCCTTCTGGAGATTCGGTGCTCAGCTCAGATAAGACAGTTTCGGTACTGCACTTAACACATGGTGCCAATTGTCAATGACAAAATACAGGTAGGGTAGGATTGTCAGGATGCAGAAGAAGAAGAAGAAGAAGAAATAAAAGAAGAGGTGAGGAGTTATTCCATTGCTTCTTCTCAGTTGATGAAAGATGCTCCAAACTTTGGTCCTTAGGAAAACACTCATGGAGATCGTGCAATGTTCATGGAACTGATTACGAGTTGAAGAAAACCCTTCTGGAGTTGGTCACAAATCACCGTGGTCCTCACAAAGCAGGACTAGTCGTTGTGAAGTAACAAAGCCTAAATTTAGCCCGATTAAGCCAAATCAGTTATATAATAGGCTTGAGTTTGGATGATGATCATAGTCTTCTAGTTAGATGCAGGAACCTACTCAAACACGAGACCGGTTCTACTTAAGGCAAGTGCAAGGAACGAGATGGATACTGGAACCGATAGCGGAAAGGTCTATGTTAGCTAAGATCGGACTCAAGCACAAGGACAATCCTACTTGAACACTAAGAGTGCAAGAAACAAGATGGATACTTGAACCCACCGACAGAGTGGAAATGTCTATGTTCTGTTGAGATTTGAGCTAGAATGCTTGGAACAGATGTCATTTGAAGGATACATGAAATAGTATACTGAAAATCTAACAATAGGGAAATAAGATGTTTCATCCGTGCAGATGGTCTATTCTGTGAATAAGATTTAGGTATACTGCACTTGGTCTTAATGACAAAGGCGCGCAAATATTATTGAATTGTGATCTTTTGTGTATTAAGGAGGTGTTTGGTTTAGAGGTTTGGGAATGAGGGAATGGAATAATAGAAATATATGGTGTTTGGTTAATGAGTTTGGGAATAAAAATTTGGGAATCATTTCTAAATATTTGGGAATGAACAAAACCCAATTAACTAGGTGGGTTTAGAATTCATTCCCGTGGATGGGTTTTGTTCCCGATATTTTTTTTTTGTTTTTTTTCTTTCCTTTATTTTCCCCTAACCGGCTTCGTGCGACACCACCATCCTCGACTTTCTGTGACAACAGTGCCCCGCGACAACAACGCTCCCAACTTCATGCGACAACAGCGTCCTCTCCGGCGCAAGTCATCGTCGACTCTTCGAGTGGGTTCGCCGTCGCCACCTCTTTGACTCCCTCCCTTGCTGCCGCACTGCATAGTAAGCAGTTAATCCTTAACCCTAAACCATTGATGAATCGCTTGTTGTTTGTTTCGTTTTTTTTTTAAATTCTTGATTCTGTTAACAGAACGCAAATTGCTTCTGAACTATATTTGGAATGATAAGCAAATATGTTTATCAGAAGCAATTTAACAGAATGCAATCGCTTGTTGATTCCTTACATGTAGTTTATATTTCTTGTCCTAAATTGCTTCTGAACTGCTCTACCAACACGAACAAATTAGGGCAATCGTACTAGAATTTGAATCCTCAAGTCATTGTGATAGAAATACTGAAAAGAAGATGGTTTTGCATTAGGTAAATTACAGTTTTGTTCTGCATTTCCAATGATATTTCTGTGCCTTTTGTATCGGTTACTCTTGAACTACAGAAAATCACGTCTTCTTTTCTGTTCCTTCCTAATTCTAGATCCTTTGTTGATTTGAAATAGTCTTTACAAAAGCTTTTGATTTTAATCTTCCCAGAAACAGTCCTTGGATTTTTTTTTCTTTTAATACTTGATTCATTACCTATGATTCGTTGCTCAAGATAAGTGAGATTACAATTGAGTGAGTTTTCTTATTTTGTATGTAACCCCGTATGCTAATTTCTGTTTATTGCTATGTAGAAGATAATGACCCGTATTCCTACTGCTAGTAGAAGACGTAAAATCATTCGAAATATTCGAATTATAGCATCAATGGTGAACGTGTTTAGTGTTATATATGTGATGTGGTACCGATTGTTGTTGCTACATTTGCATATTATGAGGCCTCCACTTAAAACACAAAAAGAGAAAATACTTGAGAGAATGAATTAGGTGTTTAGACTCACTCAAGACTCTGATACTGCTTGTATTAGCGAGCTTTGAATGGATAGACAGACTTTTGGAATATTATGTGGTATGGTAAGAGATATTGGAGATTTAAAAGACACCAAAAATATGTCTACAAGAAGTAATTGCTATTTTTGTGTATGTTTTGGCTCACCACAAAAAAAATAGGACAATGAGTCTATTATTTTTACGAAGTGGAGAAACTATCAGTCGTCACTTTAATAGTTATCTTCTAGCTATCTTGAAATTGCATTCCATTTTGCTTAAAAAACCAATTCCTATTACTGAAGATTATCAAGACAATCTTTGGCGGTGTTTCAAGGTACTTTGCATTTATATTTATTAAAATTATAATTTATTAGAAATAAAAAACCATCTTATTTATTATGTTTTTCAAAATATTTAAATAACAGGATTGTTTAGGTGCTTTGGATGATACATTAATCAAAGTCAAACCTCCTTCTGATCAAAAACCTCGATATCACATTAGAAACGCAAATATAGCTTCAATTGTATTAGGTGTTTGCTGCCCAAACATGCAGTTTATATATGTTTTACCTGGATGGGAGGGTTCTGCACATGATGGCCGTGTGCTTAGAGATGCTATGATTAGGTCTGACGGTCTTAAAGTTCCTCAAGGTACAATCGGTCTTGCACTAGCTAGTTAGCTTTTCAATATAAAACTTCATTCAAACTCATAATTAATGTGATTTTTTTTTTTTTTTTGGTATTCTTGAAGGTTGTTATTATTTGGTGGATTCTGGATATTGTATTGCGGATGAATTTTTAGCTCCTTTTCGAGGACAACGGTACCATCTAAATGAGTTTCACGGTCATCGACCACATACAACTGAAGAGTATTTTAATATGAAACATTCAAAGGTTAGAAATGTGATTGAGAGATGCTTTGGGTTGCTAAAAGGGCGATGGAAAATATTGGCTTCCCCCTCATTTTTCCCAATTGAAACTCAAGTGTGCATTATTTTAGCGTGATTCGAAAGTACATGAGTTTTGATCCACAAGAGTTGGAACCACTTGAAGAAGATGACATGGAAGATGAACACTTCGAAGATGATGAATATGTGACAAGTATCACCCCAACAGAAGAATGGACCAACTTTAGAAATACATTGGCACTTGAAATGTTTAATCATTGGAGTGAAAGATCACATCATCGACTGTTATGGGAAAGGGGATATGCTAATGATTTTGTTATTGCATTTTCATGAATGTTTCAACATGTTTGTCATGTTTAAGAAGGCGTCTGTTCTGTGAACGTAACTGTTATTCATTTATTTCAATAATTGTTTTATTTTGGTTTATATATTACTCGTGAATTTTAATGATTTGACTTGCAAATTTGGGATATCGTTATTATATGTTAGGATGGAGCAAGATCAAATAGTTCGATGACGCGGAAGAAATAAATGCTTCTGGACAGAAAATGAGGTCCAAGTATTAATTGCAACTCTTCAAGATATGGCTTGTGATCCTTCATGGAAGACAAATGGTGGTTTTAAAAGCAATTACATGGCTGAGGGTGCATAAGAGAATGCTAAGCAAGATACCTACTCTTACAAAACAAGTTACACCTCATATTGAATCAAAGATCAAGTGGTTAAAGATAAGATTTCATATTATTAATGACATGTGTAGACAAAGTGGATGTCAATGGAATGATGTGGAGAAAAAAATAGCATGTGAAAAGCAATGGTTTGATAGCTACTGTCAGGTAATTTTATATATTAGTGTACGACATTTTTTACTCTCTCAAATCTTTCATTACATACTTCCTTTAGCTTTTTTTCAATCATGTATATTTTATATTTTGCAACCTCACAAAGAGGCAAAAGGAATGTGGGATTTTAAATTTCCATACTTGAATCAACTTGAATTAGTCTATGGAAGGGATAGAGCCACTGACACTGTTGTTCAAGGGTATGTAGATGCTATTTACAATTTGGAAGTTGATCAAAATGATGAAAGTGGAGGTGAAAATCTGGGCACATTCTATTATTCTTCAAATGCGTATGAAGAAGATAATAATGTGTATTTTGAATCAGAATCAACTCCCATTGCTTTGCACAACACTGATGTGACAAAGTCAGCTACAAAACAAAAGCAACCATTAATATCTGGAGATAAAGTTAAAAAAAAAAATCAACAACACACTAGGATATTAGGACACAACTACAAGACATGAACAATAGATTTTGCACTTTTGTTGATGGTTTCAATGCAAATTTTGCAAATGTCATGGCAGAAGAGAATTTACGAGAAAAAATAGCTTCAGAAAGAATGAAAGATGTGCTTGCTGAGCAAATGAACCTTAGTTTTCTTAGTGGTGATGTATTCAAAGTAGCTAATATATTCACCGTAGATAAAGACAAGATTGATGTGTTGTTCAATCTTCCTTTAGAGTTGCGAAGGAACTACGTGGTTAGCCTGCTCATTCCTTCTCTAAATATGTAGATAATGGTACTGGATTTTGTGAAAACTACTTAGGAGATGACTATTATGCTGAGTTTTGTGATAGCATTGCTGGATTTTGTGGAAACGTTTTTTTTTTTTTGGTTGTTTTGGAGACATTGATCATTTTTGTTCCCTACTAAATATATGAATATCAAATTGTGTGGGATTAAACAAGTGGATGTTACTGTAAGATAATTCTATGATCAGTTTGTTGTAGTTTCTTTGATACTAGTTGATGTTCTAAATTCTAATAACTGTTATCTCGGCGATCGGATTTCATAAATACTAGGTGTGCTGCTCCTCTGTAGCTTATTCAAAATGTTAGATGCTTAACAACCCTGTTTATACCAACATTGCTGAAATGTTTACTCAAGTGGATGGATAGGAACATGAAAATAGCTAATTGGTGTGATGCTCCTTTGGAACAGGTAATGATAATAGCTAATCTTCTTATTTTCAAGTTTGCACATTCAATCTAAAAAATAATAAAAATGCATATATCAGTAAGAACACTCCTACTCGATCATGAATCGCTCACTAATTTGTTTCTCTTCTAATTCATTGGTGGTTGGCAGGTTAAAAAGCTCTTTGCAAAAGAAGTTCCAGATGAACATTGAGAAACTGCCCAGATTCAGGTGAATAAAATGAGCATTAATTAGTGCATTCGAATCATCAATTTATAGAAAAGGACAGAATGTATCCGCAAGTGTATAATGTTTTGATCTTTTGGGAGCGGAGGAGGAAAAAGTATCATTGGAAATCTCATCCTTTTTAGTCGGTAATCGAGGGAAAAATCCTTGGAAGTTTCGATCAGAAGTTTTGATAGAGGAAGAGGAGGAAAGGCCTTCTCCGGAAGATCTAATCATGTTCTTCTTGATTTATGCAATTGATCAAACAAGAAATCTCTACGAGGGTCGAAGTTTCAATCTTTTGGGAGAGGAAAGGAGGGAAGGCCTCACCTTTCCATCTTAATCCTCTTTCTCATGTTCTTGATTTCTGTCAGTAATTGAAGAAGAAAACAAAATCAAGTTCGGATCTTTTCTTTGTTTTGTTTGTTGTATTGGTGTTTTCTTTCCCAAGTAGTCGATTCCTGTAGCAAATCGATTAATGTCGCCACCGTTGATGGAGGTTCTCCCGCCAGTGATGGTGGCGCCTTGCTACCCCAGTGTGATCTTGTTCCTCTGCCCGAAGGGGTGTGGCGCAGGAGTAGAACAAGAGTTTCGAGAACGTGTTGACCAAGTTCGACGCCAACGCCCTCGGCGGTGGGAGAAGGTGGCGACGTGCGTCCCCGGCAAGACCATGGTTGATGTGGTCAATCATCTGCTAAGTAGTGTTCTTAGTTGGTTGCTTGTTTATCATCTTATTGGGAATATTATTATTTATTTTAAGGATAAATACTATTGTATTTGTATTCCTAAATCTTTGGCAAACCAAACAGTAGTATTGATAATCATACCTAATCAATGTTTATAAATCAAACAGTAGTATTGGAATGATTAAACTCATTTCCATTTCAGTCTACTATCAAATCCATTCTCATTCCTGCATTCTACGCCAAACGCCACCTAATTTTCACAAATTGTTTGTGCCCTTTTGAACAATACCTATTTGTTCCTTTTAATTGGCCATATGCGCTTCTCAGTGATTAATGCTATTTTGTTTCAGTGCAGAATTATTTTCAGATTTGGACGATAAGGAGACGGAAGATACAAAGAACAAAAATCACCATTTTGCATAGCTTAAATGGGATTAAGTTGTTGCATGTCACAACTAAGGAAATTCATTACAAGAAAAAAAAAAAAAGAAAACTCATGCCACGTTTTCCATTTTGTATGGAATATAAATATATAACCGATTTTGAGAGACTACTATTAAGAATATCCGTGCATCACAATTTTGTGTGCTGACTTGGAAATTGAATACAAAATTGTTTTGAGTTAGGAGGGATGGGATTTTGAATGACTTGATGTGATTAAGTGTCATATTTTTTCTAGATAATTGCAAGTAATAGTTAGAATTTTGTTCAATTTTTAGTTTTTGAAAAATAATTTATTTAAGTATTTTTTTCCAAAAAAATATATATACAGAAAAGTCGGAGAGAGTAGCCCGTGAAATATGATTTCTATATGTTTCAAGCAAAAAACCATTTTTTAAAAACAAAATCTATATTTTTCATCTTCTAGTTGACCAAATTCTGCAGTTGACTAAACAGTAACGAAAGAAAAATACTTTGGAAGATGCATATACATTTTTTTTAATAAATATACCTAAACAACATTTATAATTATCTCTGACGTATTTGCTGGCGAAACCTTCCATTTGGATGATTTCAATTTGACTTTCCATTTTTAAATTAAACCAACCGTGAGACGCAATAAAAAAAAAAGTATTGCGTGATGTTTCCATTTCATTTATTTAATTATTTAGACAGAATCAAGAAGAAATAAGATTTGAACTATGAGATTTTGCTTTTATTTTTCAATAATTTATCAAAAGACACACTTAAGTTTAAGAATGGACTAACAACCTATTATACTTTGGTATTTATTAAAAGACACACTTAATTTTTTACTTTTTCCATTCTACCCCTCTAACATTTCTCTCTTTTCTTTTCTCTCTCATATGTATGTAATTCCTTTTTCTCTTTTTTTTTCTCATATACAAGTAACTTCTCTTTTCTTTTCTTTCCTCTCTTCTCTTTCCTCTCTCTTGGATGGATGGATGGATGGATAGATTATTTTGATAATATTTTAATACATTTAGAGAAATTAAAAAAAGTAATGGAGCTAGGGCGCCATTGAACTCCTTATAGTCTCAAAAATTTACAAGACCTGAAATGTGTCTAATCGGACCTATTTAAGTCCATTAGTGAATTTTGGTCAAAACTCACTGATCAACCAAGAGATATTAGATTGCAACCATTTCAGATTCTATGAATTTCTAAAACTGCAAAGAGTCCAACGGTGTCATCTATTGCATATTTTGTCTTCTTCGGAGGCGTTAAATTTTATCATAAAAAATCAGCTAAAGAATAAACCGATTCATATGAGGGTCACGTGAGTTAGGATTTAGCTGATTCTTCTGATAACATTTTAACATCTTTGGAGAAGTTAAAATATACAATGGACAACACCATTGGACTCCTTGTAGTCTTAGAAATTCATAGGACCTGAAATAGTTACAATCTGAGATTCTAGGTCGATCAGTGGGTATTGTATATTTTGACTTCTTGAGAGATGTTGAAATTTTATCAAAAAAAAACAACTAAAGCATAAACTCATTTATATCAGGCCTAAGTTGGGCCTGATATTATTTCATATTAGGCCTAATGTGGGCCTGATATGATTTCATATCAGGCCTAATGTAGGCCTGAGATGATTAATATCAGGCTCACGAGGATTAGGGTTTAGTTGATTCTTTCGATAACATTTTAATACATATAGAGAAGTCAAAATATACAATGAACAACATTGTTGAATTGCTTGTAGCCTTAGAAATCTACAGAACCTAAAATAAGTTCACTTAAACTAGTATAGGTCAATCGGTGGATTTTGGTCAAAATTCACTAATCGACCTAGAGACCTCAGATTGCAACAATTTTAGGTCTTGTGAATTTTTTAGGTCGCAAGGAGTCCAACGGTGTCATCCATTGCATATTTTGACTTCTTCGAAGGTGTTAAAATGTTATCAAACAAATCAGCTAAAGCATAAACTCATTTATATCAAGCCTATGTTGAGCCTGATATGATTCTATACCATGCCCAACATGGGGTTTATATTCATATTAGGCCCACGAGGGCTTAAGGTTTAGCTAATTCTTCTTATAACATTTTAATAAATTCGAAGAAGTCAAAATATGCAATGGATGGCGCGGTTGGACTCCTTACAACTTCAGAAATCCACAAGATTTGAAATGAGTCTAATCGGACCTGTCTATGTTTATCAGTAGATTTTGGTCAAAATCCACTAATCGACCTAGAAACTTCATATTACAATAATTTTTAGGTCCTATAAATTTCTGAGGTTGCAAGGACTCCAACGGTACAATCCATTTTATATTTCAACTTTTCTGGATATGTTAAAATGTTATTAGAAAAAATAGCTAAAATATAAACCCATTCATATCAAGGCCACGTTGGGCCTGATATGATTCATATTAGGCCCACGGGGGTTAGGGTTTAGCTGATTTTTCTGATAACATTTTAACATATCTAGAAAAGCCAAAATACGTAATAGACAACACTGTTGGACTCCTTGCAGAATCAGAAATCGATAGAACTTGAAATGGTTGCAATATGAGGTTCACTAATAGATCTAGACAAGTCATATTATACCCATTTCAAGTCCTATGGATTTATGAGGTTGTGAGGAGTTCAACGATGTCATCCATTACATATTTCAACTTATCCAGATGTATTAAAATGTTATTAGAAAAATCAGCTAAATCATAAACCTATTCATATCAAGCTCACATTGAGTCTGATATGATTCATATTATGTCCATGGGGGGTTAGGGCTTAACTGATTTTTATGATAATATTTTAACACATCCGGAGCAGCCAAAATATGTAATGGACGACCGTCGGGCTCCTTGCAGCCTCAGAAATTTATAGGACTTGAAAGGGTTACAATATGATTCTCTATGTCAATCAGTGAGTTTTGCATATTTCAACTTCTCCGGAAGTATTAAAATGTTATTGAAAAAATCAGTTAAAGTATAAACCCATTCAAATTAGGCCCACATGGTGTTAGAGTTTAGCTGATTCTTTCGATAATATTTTAACAAATCTGGAGAAGCCAAAATATATAATGTACAACACCGTTGGATTCCTTGCAACTTTAGAAATCCACATGACCTAAAATGAGTACAATTGAACTTGTCAAGGTCCATCAATAAGTTTTATTCAAAACTCACTGATTAATCTAGAGACCTCAGATTACAATCATTTCAGGTCTTATAGATTTCTGAGGCTGTAAAGAATCCAACGGTGTCATCCATTACATATTTTGATTTATTTGGAGGTGTTAAAATATTATTTAAAAAATTAGCTAAAGCATAAACTCATTTATATTAGACCCACATTTGGTCTGATATGAATGTCGTCAATTTAGGTTGGGCCTGTCGGGTTGACCCGCCCCGCCAAACAATTTAAATGGGATGGATTGGAATTTTATCAATCCAAGCCCGCCGCAGGCCGACTCGCCTAGGCCCACGACCCACACGGGTCAACCTTCAACGGACTTGGGTTGACCCACGGGTTGAGAAACACATGTAAACTAAGTTTTATGCCAATTTATTATCATTCTTTTTTATAATTTTGAAATGAAAATAGCACTTTTCATCCCATATAAGGACTTGTTTATGTCCATTTATATTTAAAATGTAACACCCATAGGATCCCTAGAAATTTTACATGAATTTATGCATGATTAAATAAGTTTCATGTGGATTCTTCTTTAAAAAAATTATAATAAAAAGAACCAAAAAGAGGCATGACCAAGGATTGAACCTTGGATCTCTTAATAAGTGATTCCATGTTATAACCAGTAGCCCCAGCAAGGGTGTGCTGATATGAAAAGAGGAAAATTATGGTTAAAGTAAGGAAAGTGAAGGCTCTCTTCACTAAGAAGGAGAAGTCCAAGTTTCCTTCCTCTTCTTACAATGAAAAGAGAGTTTTACTTCCTCCCTTCATTTAGGATGAGTAAAAGAAAAGGGAAGGAAAAGTTAATTTTTCTTTCTTCCATTCATGTGGAATAAAAGGAGAAAAGGAAAGAGAAAATTTCATTTTCTTCTCTTCCTCCTCCCTCCTTCTCTCCACTGAAACCAAGCCCCTTCTTCCTCACCATTGCCGAACCAAGCAAAAAGGTTTTCTCTCTAGAAAAAGCTTCACAACCAAGGTTACTTCTCTTAGAGAATTAACCAAGAGATGTAAGTATTCCCTCACCTGCAGTACAATAGTTCTCATACGCTTTATGTTTAAAAGTTGTTTGAAAAACTTAAGGATTTCTTTGCAAGTTTCGGCCAAGATAAGGAATTGTGGTCACTTATGGTTGTCAAGTTTACAATTTATGCTTCATGTTGTAACAAAAAGTCTAGAACCTCACTCTTGAGGTTTCGGCCAAGAGGGAATACAAGGCTTAGAGTAAAATTTTGAAATCTAAACATGCTTGTTTATGCTCCTTCATGATACATGATCTATTACATGTTGTTAGTTAAGTTTTCATGCTACATGTTGTGTAAACAAAACCTACAACCTTACCTTAGGTTTCGGCCAAGGATGAACATAAGGTTTAGAGCAAGGTTTTGAAATCTAAACATGCTTGTTTATGCTCCTTCATGATACATGATCTATTACATGTTATTAGTTAAGTTTTCATGCTACATGTTGTGTAAACAAAACCTAGAACCTCACCTTAGGTTTCGGCCAAGGATGAACATAAGGTTTAGAGCAAGGTTTTGAAATCTAAACATGCTTGTTTATGCTCCTTCATGATACATGATCTATTATATGTTGTTAGTTAAGCTTTCATGCTACATGATGTATAAACAAAACCTAGAGTCTTACCTTAGGTTTCGGCCAAGGATGAACACAAGGTCTAGGGCAAGGTTTTGAAATCTAACCATGCTTATTTATGCTTCCTCATGATGTATGACTTTCTATACAATGTTAGATTGAATTTCCATGTCTTAAGTTGCATGAAAAACCTAGAAACCTTACCTTTAGGTTTCGGCCAAGGTTGAATTAGAGGCTTAGAGAAAGTTGTAGACCTAAACTATACTTGTTTTATGCTTCCTCATGATGTATGATTTTCTATATAATGTTAGATTGAATTTCCATGTCTTAAGTTGCATGAAAAACCTAGAAACCTTACCTTTAGGTTTCGGCTAAGGTTGAATTAGAAGCTTAGAGAAAGTTGTAGACATAAACTATACTTGTTTTATGCTTCCTCATGATGTATGATTTTCTATATAATGTTAGATTGAATTTCCATGTCTTAAGTTGCATGAAAAACCTAGAAACCTTACCTTTAGGTTTCGGCCAAGGTTGAACTAGAAGCTTAAAGAAAGTTGTAGACCTAAACTATACTTATTTTATGCTTCCTCATGATGTATGACTTTCTATACAATGTTAGATTGAATTTCCATGTCTTAAGTTGCATGAAAAACCTAAAAACCTTACCTTTAAGTTTCGGCCAAGATTGAATTAGAGGCTTAGAGAAAGTTGTAGACCTAAACTATACTTGTTTTATGCTTTCTCATGATGTATGATTTCCTATGCAATGTTAGGTTAAATCTCCATGGCTTATGTTGCATGAAAAACCTAGAAATACCACCTTGAGGTTTCGGCCAAGGTTGAATATTAGAGTTAGAACCTCACTTATGGTTACCAAAGGACTCACTTGCTATGCTATGTAGGTTGCAAAAGTTTCATGCTTTAATTTAAATTGATTAAAGGAAAAATTTAAAACATGCCTTCATGTTTCGGCCAAGATAAGAAGAATGAGGTTAAAGAGCTACCTAGGGTTCCTAAGGTCTTACATGTTATGATTAATGATTATGAGGACTTAGGTAGTTGATTTCATATCTCCATGTTGTTTGAGAATCTATGATGTATGTTTATATGTTTCGGCCAAGCATGATTTATGGCTTGTAAGAAATTTCAAAAACCTTAATTATGCATTATGTTGACTCTTATGATATGATATGAATTTTTATGTTACCATGTTAATTGATATGTGCACTTCATGCTATCATGTTATGTTTTTATGATATGCTATATGTTATGTGCACTTGGTACCATCATGCTATGTTTATACAAGGCTTATGTAAGATGAAAAGCCTAAGAGATGCTTCCTTTAAGTTGGGATCAAGAGCACTCTTCATGATATGACAAGAACATGAAATGTTATGATATGACAAGAACATGATATGTTATGATATGACATGATGTGACATACTATTTTACTTTGTATGGCTTGTACTAAGGGCGAGCTCCACAAGCACCCCTAGGTCGATGGTCTATGAAACGAGCCTAGTAAAAGGGATGAGCTCCTAAGTTGCCCCTAGGTCGATGGTCTATGAAACGGACCTAGTTCCTAGTAGGTTCAAGATTAGCTATCTTGGATCTATTTAGGATGCGCACATTTATGTATGTATGTGGTACAAGCCGGACCCTCATGTTGAGATTATGTTTAAGTATGTATATGATATATGTTTTCAAAAGGACATCTTGCATATACTCATTTCATGATACATGTTTTCAAAAGAACATCTTGCATCTACAAGTTCATGTTATATGGTTTCCTTTATGCTTCTTTAAGATGCTCTTGAAATATGTCTATGATGCTTATATGATCATGTTATGCTCTCACATGTTATGATATGATTTTATGCTCTCACATGATATGATATGACTTATTGTTTATGCTCTCACATGATATGATATGATTTATTGTTTATGGTATCACATGATATGATATGACTTTGTGTTATGCTCTCACATGTTATGTTATGATTTACCAAATGAACATGTTATCACTTTATGTTCATGCATGAATCATGGTTTTTGTGAGTAGGAAAGAGACTTACTAAGCCTATGAGCTTATAGTTTTTATGTTTCCTTGTACCGTAGAAAAAGAAAAGGAATGGCTAAACTAAGAGGAGAAGCAGGAAGGCAAGAGTGTGTGTGACAGTGACACGGTGGAAGAAAACTGCTATATGTTTTTATGTTCTAAGTTTGCATATGAACCATGTGTTGTCTTTATGCTTTGATAGTACTTTAACTAGTATGGATAGTTATGCACTTATGTTCTTCATGTTTCATGCTAGTATGCTTATAATATCATGAATCATGTTTCAAGTAGTTGATATTAATTAAGTTGTATGCATGAATACTAGTATGTCCACATGTTCAATATGATAAGCATGATGATTAGTGTAGAAAAAAAAAAATAAATAACTGTTTCCGCTGCCATGATTTTATATGTATACACGTATGTAAGTAACCTCGTCCCTCCTTAAGCCCTGGGAGGGCGGGCGTTACATAAAATACATATTTATGGATAAATTTGATTGATAAAATCTTTCCAAAGTAAAATATTGAAGATATAAAATATTTTTTAAAATTTCTTTAAAAAATTTGATGGGCCCGTGGGTTGGTCCGTCAAACCTGCAACACGCCTTGGATTAGGTTAAGTTGGAAATTTCTCAACCCGCCAAGTTGAGGGGTTGGCCCGCCCCACCCCGCCAAATGGTTGGCCTGCCATGGGCCGACCCTCTCTGCCACGGGTTGGCCCGTTTGATAGCTCTTCATATAATTCAATATCAGACCCACAGGGTGTTAGGGTTTAGCTGATTCTTTCTATAACATTTTAACACATCCTGAGAAGCTGAAATATACAATAGACGACATCGTTGGACTCCTTACAGCCTCAGAAATATATAAAATTTGAAATAGTTACAATATGAGGTCTCTAAGTCGATCATGGATTTTGACTAAAACTTATTGATAGATCAAGATAGGTTCAATTAGATCCATTTCAGGTTCTTTGGATTTCTGAGATCACAAGGAGTCGAAGGATATCATCCATTCATTATTTCGACTTCTCTGAAGGTGTTAAAATGTTATCAAAAAATCACTTAAAGTATAAACACATTCATATCAGGTCTAATATGGACCTGATATGAATTAAACACATTCATATAAGGTCTAATACGAACTTGATATGAATGAGTTTATGTTGTAGTTGATTTTTTTGATGAAATTTTAATATTTGATCTCGAGAAGTAGAAATATGTAATGGACGACACCGTTAGACCCTTTGCAAACTCAGAAATCCACATGACCTGAAATTATTACAATCCGAGGTCTCTAAATCGATTAGTAAGTTTTGATCAAAATTTACTAATGAATCTAGATAGGTCTAATTGAATCTATTTAAGGCTCTATGGATTTTTTAGACTACAAAAAATCTAATGATACTTTTCATTACTTATTTCAATATATTTAAAAATATTAAAATATTATTAAAAGAATCAACTAAATTTCAAATCCTATGGACTTGATATAAATTGTATATATCTACATTATGTATATATGCATCTAATGATCCAAAAGACAAAAAAGAAAAAAGAAAAAAGAAAAAAGAAAAAAGAAAAAAGAAAAAAAAAAAAAAAAAAAAAAGACGTTACATATGATAGAGGAAAGAAAAATTATACAAAGGATAAAAGAGAAATACAAGAGGGATAAAATGAAAATAATAATAAATTGAGTGCGTTCTTTAATAAATATTAAAATATAATTAATGCACGTTTTAGTCCATTTGAATGCACGTTTTAGTCCATTTGTAAATATGAGTTGCGCCCTTCTGATTGTCGTTTATTTTTTAACTATCTAAATAGTTTTGTCATCATTTTCCCTAATTTGATAACTAGTAACATTTATTTATTTTTTACAATAATTTGGAGATTGACCAAGTCAAAATGAGTTGCAAATTCCAGGGCGGCATTCATATATTCCTTGCGCGTGACCCATCGTCTCCGCCAGCTAGTCCACTCCATCTCGTCTTCGCCGGAGTAATAGCATCTCTCTTGACGGCTGAATGCGTCGAAGGCGAATCGGCGAGATCGAAAAGGTTTGGCCTTTTCCCTTCTCTTCCTCCAGCTCAATCCCTTGCCGTCCATTCGCTCGCTATCTTTCACTAGCGAGGGAATGCTCCCACTGTTTTTGGTTTGGTGCCCTAGTTTCTTCTTCGATCTTATTTGTTTGTTCGTGGCTAATAGTAGTGCCGTACTCGATTATTGTTTTTGTGCTTCGAGTTGTGATTTTTCTTCGTGCTTGACCTCGTCTAGGGTTTTCACCTTTTCTAGCAGCGCATCATGCGTATTACTCTCGATTGTGACTCCTCAGGATAAGATTTTCCGTAACGAATCATCCCCCTTTCAAGCAGCCATATTCTTTATTGCGATTTCTAGCTCCTCAGGTACCACTAGCAATTGACTGCCAACAAGTCAAACTTTTGTTTGAGCAAAATGGAATCGAAAGAGTTTGACCTTATTATTTTATCGAGGTAGAATTTCTAGCTTGTCTACTCTCGATCAGTTCATATTATGATTAACAAACAGGATCTACTTGTGGGCGAGGCAAATTCTGTTTTTGCCCTAAAATTGGCATTTTTGTTACCCTCTGATTTTTTTTTTTCTTTTCATCATCGTTTTTCTTCCTGTTGACAAATTAAATTTGCAACCAAAAACAGGTTATATGGATTCCAGTCCTTATCTATTAGGCGTTGAATCCCAAGTACTCAAGCTGATTGAAGAATCGAAAAGCGATTCTGCAGATCTGCAGAGATGTGCTACCGGTGAGCTGCGCCTGCTTTCACAATGTTCAGAAAATAGGAACGTGATTGCAGATTGTGGAGTCGTAAACTTACTGGTCGGCTTGCTTCATTCATCGGACCCTGCGACTCAAGTGAATGCAGTGACGGTGCTGCTGAATTTGTCGATCGATGACAGAAACAAGATCTCCATTGCAAATTATGCTAATGCCATAGTTTCCCTGATTGATGTGCTTATAGGATCAGGCATCCCTGAAGCAAAAGAGAACTCTGCGGCAACATTGAGTAGTCTCGCGAAAATCGAGGAGAACCGAGTTCAGATAGGCGAGTCCGGTGCTATCGGCCCTCTGGTAGAATTGCTCGCGAATGGAACTCCACGAGGAAAGGAAGATGCAGTGACGGCGCTCTATAATCTGTCGAAATGCCGTGCCAACATGGTTAGGATCGCGCAGTCTGGAGCAGTAGCCCATTTGGTCGGCCTGATAGACCATGCTGCAGCTGGCTTGGTCGACAAGGCCGTGACCATTTTAGCAAATCTCGCAACTACGTCAGAAGGAAGAATTGCAATAGGGCAAGATGGGGTATCAGCACTGGTGGATGTCGTTGAACTGGGATCTTCCCGTGGAAAGGAAAATGCCGCCGCAGCTTTGCTTCAACTATGCAGGAGTAGCAGTAAATATTGCCGTGTAGTTCTGCAACAAGGTGGTGTGCCGTCGCTGGTAGCATTGTCGCGTTGTGGCACGCCACGAGCTAAAGAAAAGGTATTGTTGCTTGAATATATGAACTTGGTAAAAGTATGGCACCTATGGATCTTTTGTTCGCCCAACTGATTTGTCCATTCTTAATTGGTTCTTTCAGGCTTCGTCTCTGCTAAATTATTTTCAAAAGCAACGAGAAGCTTATGCTGGGAATAAGTGAGACATCATACTTCACATTACTCCATTCTTTTCTCGTCGCAGTGTTGATGTAAGAGTAAAGTGTCATCCTGTACGAGATCACAGTTAGTTTTTTTTTTTTTTAAATTTATTTTATCTGTTGAGAAAATTGTTAGGGCGAGATGGACTTGGAATGAATCATTCCGTGATTCCATTCAGACATCAAATGGACGGGATATTATGATCTACTGATGATTTCTTTTCATCTGATAGGGCGGAGCTCCACGATCCTATGTGTTTTGTAGGATAGACAATCATGCTGAGCAGCTCAGTCAAAATCAAGATATGATATATGCTACTTGTGAACAGTCAAACTCATCACAGAATGAATTCAAGCTGAGTCTCATGAGTCTAATACACTTCTTCCACGGATGCAAAGCTAATCAAGGGCAAGTCGGTAACCATGGCACCTGTCTCGACACAAATTCTGACATCCCTCCTAGCTCCGTCTCAGCCCCAGCATCATCTCTCAGGCTCAGCTCCAGTGACCAACAACATCTCTTAGTCTCGATTCTCAAGATTGGGCATAGTTGCCAACGACATCTCTCAGACTCGGCCCCAGTCGCCAACGATATCTCTCCGTTTTGGCCCTAGGTCCCAACACCCTCTCACAATGTCCGCTTTAATCGCTGATATCATCTTTGTCTCAACCTTAGGTCCCAACACTTTCTCTTAGTCTCATCATGAATCATTAACATCATCTCTATCTCGGCCCTCAGTCATCGACACCCTCTCTCTGTATTGGACCCTAATATTATCTTTGTCTCGATCTCAATCGTCAACACTCTCTCTCAACATTGGACCATGGTGTCCTCTCAGTCTTGACTTTAGATCCCGACGTAGTCTATTCTCAAGGCCACTCCACAACAATATCATCTTTTTTCACTTTTAAGACATGCCTATGCCCCGCAAGGGCTCATTAACAAGGATTGTGAATAATCCAAATGTGTGACATCCTAAGAATGGAGGAGTTGGTATAATGCTTTATCTGTAATATTCTTTGAATGTAGTTGAGTTGTCTCATGTTGCTTATAATGCTATAATCTTAGATTTGCCTAGAAATGCTCAATTTTTCAAAATATTCTGGTAATGCTGATAGCAAAATTGTTCGGAAGACCTGGGCAAGGCTTCTTGATCAAGATCTTAAAGGTGGAGTTGCAGATGATGATTCTCATAAAACCTAAGCTGCATGAATTCTAGATAATCAAAGTAAGAATTCGAATAGGAAAAATAAAAACATATGAGCATGATCTTCGTTTCATCGAGAACACGGCATAAGGAAATAAATACTGTAATTACAAAGAACCTGAATGCAGCGGAATTATCATGGTTCTTCGTACAGAGCTCGTCGATCCAACAATCCTGCGGAAGAAGGAGGAGAAGAAGGTTGGCCTTCCGGAGGAGTTAGGGTTGACGGTGCTGGATTCTCTTCGTTAATGGGGAACGAAGAGACGTCTCAAGATTACCGTAATCATCTGGGGACCAAACCATTATATAGTGCACATATATTATTAGCCCATCGATGATAATAGATGTGGGACTATAAATCCATATATACTAAACATCTATTATCAGCAAATAGATGATAATAGATATGAGACTATAGGTTTTACACATATGAGATCCACATCTAATTACCCGAAACCCACTAGACATAAGTTAGATCACTTTAAAGGGTTCGGATCGTATTCACGTGTGCAACTTACAAATAAGTCCACCAAATAGGGATAATTTTATCCAACAATCTCTCACTTGGGTTACATGTGAGTTGTATGTGAAATACAAATAAAACTTTAGTTGATATCAAAGTTTATTGGTATAAAATACCCCTGTAAATAATCTAGTCCATTAATTTTATTGGTATAGGACTAAAGAGGTCATAACTACTGTATATGATCGTAACAAGCCCCAACAGTAATTACAATACCAATATCATTAATGACATAGATCAAGATATAGATGTGTAGAGTGGAAATTACATGAAATGTGATCAATACATGTCAATTTCCAACTGGTCATAAGATGACCTTAAAAGAGGTCAGATCATATTTGCAAAATACTTTATGCTAAACTGCAATAGCAAATCATGATAAACTTTATGATTCCAAAAGGAATCTTTATCATATTTACAAACACCAAATGCTAAACAGCAGTAGTAAATGATGATATCACAGTCAGAGTGTCAAACAAACATATAAATTCCCATTAGTGTTTTGAACTTTAAGTACGCACAATAATCAAAACAAAATGTTTGTCTTTATTATCAAATATAGAGCAATAAGATAAATACAGACTTCCACTAGATGAGTTCTTCGTCCATAAGAAGGACTCTCATATCTACAACATGCGCATGAAACACTTTAGGCACCAAGCCTTTGGTGAGTGGATCGGCCAACATGGAATCTGTGCTGATGTGCTCTACCATAATCTGACAACTTTGAACTCTTTCTTTAACTGCTAGAATCTTGATGTCGATATGTTTAGACTTCGACGAACTGCGGTTGTTCTTGGCATAAAGTTCTGCGACCTTGTTATCACAGTAGATCCTCAGTGGCCTGTCAATACCATCAACAATCTGTAATGTTGTGATGAAGTTCTGCAGCCAAATTCCGTGATTGGATGCTTCGTAGCATGCTACTAACTTTGCCTCTATAGTAGAAGTGACTACTAACGTCTGTTTGACGCTCCTCCAAGATATAACCCTTCCAGCAAGCATGAAGATATAGCCCGAAGTAGATTTTCTGCTATCCAAGCATCCAACAAAATCAGAGTCTGAATATCCAATCACCTCCAGATGATCTGATCTCCGATACGTGAGCATATGTCCTTTGGTTTTTGCAAATACCGCATCACTCTCTTTACCGCTTTCAGTGTGACGATCCTGGGTTACTAACAAATCTGCCTAACATCCCCACTATAAATGCTATATCTGGTCGAGTACAAATTTGTGCATACATGAGACTTCCCACTGCTGACGCATATGAGAATTGCTCCATCTCCTTTATTTCAAGTTCAAGTCGTGGACACTGCTGCAAGTTGAACTTGTCACCTCTTGACACAGGTGTGTACCGGGTGTACAGTTCTGCATACCATACCTTATAAGCACCTTCTCAATATAGATCTGTTGTGAAAGTCCAAGAATACCTCTTGAACGATCACGATATATCTGTATGCCTAAAACAAAGGATGCTTCACCAAGATCTTTCATTTTAAAATTACCAGATAGAAATAACTTGGTTTGATGCAGCATACCCTTATTATTGCTCGCAAGCAATAATCGTCCACATACAAAACAAGTATAACAAACTTGCTCTCACTGAACTTGACATATATGCACAGATCAACAGGATTCTCTTTAAATCCAAATGAGGTAATCACTTGATCAAATTTCCGGTACCACTGACGGGATGCTTGTTTTAAACCATAAATGGATTTCTTTAATCTACATACTAGGTGCTTTGAGGAATGTAGTCTTTATTTCCGGTACCACTAAGGAATGCACCATATATATAGACTCCTCTATGTCTCCATTGAAGAATGCAGTCTTTACATTCATTTGATGCAGCTCCAAATCATAATGAGCTATAAGTGCCATGATTATCCTAAGGGAGTCTTTCGTCGACACAGGTGAGAAAGTCTCCTTGTAATCAATGTCTTCTTTCTGAGTGAATCCCTTGGCAACAAGACGACCCTTATACTTTTCGACATTACCCCTTGAATCCCGCTTGGTTTTAAATATCCATTTACAACCAACGAGCTTCTTTCCTTCAGACAATTCGACAAGTTCCCAAACGTTATTCTCCGCCATAGACTTCAACTCTTCTTGCATGGCGTTAATCCACCTTTCAGGATCAGAGCATTGTTTGACTTTTTGGAAAGATGTAGGATCACCTTCCAACCCTATGTCAAAGTCATGCTCTTGGAGATAAACATAATCACGAGAATTCGTGCTTCTCCGTTCCCTTGTGGATTGCCTTAAAGGCACTTGTATTTGAGGTGGTTGAGGTACTCGCTCATCAATATGAGGCAATACTTCAATTTCAGTGGCAGGTTCCTCCAATTGTATTGGAGATGTCATGGGAATATCTTGGTTCACTATGCTTACTGGATGTGTGATACCCATAATGTGCGGTATGGTAACCATACCGCTACTGATCACACTAGTAGTAACCACAGGAGAATTGCCATCGCATTCCTCAAAAGATATTCCCCTGATTTTATCACTCCCACTGTCCTTAATGAATTTGACATTTCCCGTTTCGAAGAAGGATCTATTAGAGGGATCATAAAATTTATATCCTCTTGACTTTTCAGAGTATCCTACAAAATTACAGCTAACCGTTCTTGAGTCCAGTTTCCTTTTATTAGGCTTGTAAGGCCTAGCTTCAGTTGGACAACCCCAGACGTGTAAGTGCCTAATGCTAGGCTTCTTACCCGTCCACATATCGAATGGGGTTTTAGTTACTGCTTTACTAGGTACTCTATTGAGTAGGTAAACTGCAGTCTTGAGTGCTTCACCTCACAATGACTCTGGTTGAGAAGTGAAAGCCATCATACTTCTTACCATGTCTTTTAGGGTTCGATTGCGATGCTCAGCTACACCGTTCTAACTGGGTGTACCAGGCATGGTATATTGAGGCACAATTCCACACTCAGCAAGGTATTTTGCAAAAGGTCTTGGACGTTGTTCACCTGATCCATCATATCGACCGTAATATTCATCTCCATGGTCGGATCGGACAACTTTAATTTTCTTACCTAGTTGAAGTTCAACTTCGGCTTTGAAAATTTTGAACATGTCCAAAAATTACGATTTCTCATGAATAAGGTACAGATAGCCAAATCTGGAATAGTCATCTATGAAACTAATAAAATATACGTGTCCATTCCAAGATGCCTTAGGGAATGGTCCACAAATATTCGTATGTATTAGCTCCAAAACATCACTACAACGGCTAACCCCTTTATTCTTTTTGTTAGTGGTCTTCCCCTTGATACACTCTATGCAGACATCAAAGTTTGATATATCAAGAGAATCGAGAATTCCATGTGACATTAACCTTTCTACACGTTGTTTGGATATATGTCCTAAACGCCTATGTCACAACATGGAAGAATTCTCATTAGTCAATTTACGTTTCATACCTATACTATGCATTATCACGTTGTCGACTGTAGGAGTAAAGGTGTTCAATTTATAAAGCTTATCAACCAAGGAACCATTGCCAACCAACACTGAATTAAAGAAAATACTAAAAATTCCATTTCTAAATGAACAAGAATAACTTGATTTGTCTAAACAAGAAATTGAAATTAAATCCCGTCGAAAAGACGGTATAATAAATGTATTTTCTAAATCCAAAAAGACATTAGTTCCTAAACAAAGCTTAAAAACACCAATCGACTCGACTTTAGCCTTCTTTCCATTTCCTGTATAGATGTATCTTTCACCATCAAGCGGAAGTCGGCTCCTGAGACAACCCTACATAGTGACACTTATGTGAGTAGTAGCACTGGTATCTATCAACCAAGTGTCATTGGGTACAATAGCTAGATTGACTTCCGAACTAACAAAGTTGAGAAGTTTACCTTTCTTTACACACCAGTTAGCGTACTTAAGGCAGTCTTTCTTCATATGACCTTTCTTCTTGCAAAAGAAACAAGTGGATTCCTTATTATGCTTCTTGTGCTCCTTATGGTCATTGCCTCCAGAATTTGCAGTTTGTTTTCCTTTTCCTTTGTTGTTGATCCTCTTTCGTTTCTTGCTCGTACTTTGAGAACCAGATGCTAAGTGAGCACTCTCAGATGTCTCAATCTTTAGTCTCTCCTCCTCTTGCACGCATTGAGCATTAAGCTCATTCAATGCCCACTTTTCCTTTTGAGTGTTATACGATATCTTAAAAGGAGTGAACCGTGCAGGCCGAGACATCAAGATGAAATGCACTAACATACCCTCAGACATATCGAGTTTTAGTGCTTTTAGACTTGTCGCTATATTGGACATCTCCATAATGTACTCCCTTATGTTTCCTTTACCATTATACCGCAGGGTTACCAACTTCGTAAGAAGTGTGGTAGTCTCGACCTTTTCATTTGAGGTGAATCGGTCTGCTAATTGGTTCAGAAAACTCTTAGCATCTTCTCCCTCTGTTATTGAGCCCTTTATTGGTGCCGGTATGGAAAGATTCATGATACTTAGACACATACGATTTAATTTCTCCCATAGCTGAAATTCAACCCTCTGCTTTATAGTGCTAGCACTGGTCAGAGGTGCGGGGCGATCATTCCTTAATGCATAGTCTAAGTCCATGCAGCCTAAGACTATGGTTACGTATTCTTTCCATTCAGCAAAATTCGAACCAGTTAGTGTTGGAATGTTATTAATGTTGGCAGTTACAGATTGTACTGAAATTAAAGAGAGAAATTTATTTAAGCTCATGATTTTACTAAAGTCAAGAACATATTAATTAATATAAAATTATGCAAATAAAATAAAATTTTAAATGCATATAAATGGGCTCTTCATGAGATATCAAGTACAACATAATGTGCCTTCCTTTGGGCCGACACATTATTTGTTAGCGATACTCTCTAATATAACTCAAACTTTAATTGGCCACACAATGTGTCTTCCTTTGGGCCGACCCATTGTGTGTATAATATGATACTTTATATGAGTTATATTTTGGTCCATAGCTTACACCAACCTTAATCGACCACAAAATATGTCTTCCTTTGGCTCGACATAGTTTGTGTATGATCTGAACAAAATAAAATTTTGTTCTATAGTTGTAAGCTACTTTATGCATATATCTGGCATAAAAGTAACATTCCTTTGAGCCGATTACTTTTAGCATAGATATACGTCTACCAACACAAAATGCACTAAACCTACCTAAGGTGTCTTCCTTTGGGCCGACACATTAGTTCAACTTAGTAGCACGTTGTGTAGATAGATACAAGAAAATACTAGGAACTTAATTTGAACAGAAATTATTTAATCAACCTTAACAATATAAAATTAGGTTTATTAATCGATTGATACCTTATGGTAGTCGATTGGTAGATCCGATTGATTATCCCAATCGATTCGAAAACCTATTATATGCAACTACGTAATTATACATAGAACTCTTCTCTAAGAAGCTAAAACTTCGAGTTCTATAATTAAATAGTATTTGATCCTGTCCGAATCACTGAACCAACGGACGCTGGGCACGTGGCGCTCTCCTAGTTGCTGACGTAGATCTCCGACTGGTCGTGTGGAGCTCCGGCGAACCTGCAAAGAAGTCGGGCTGGGAAAGGGTTCCCGGCGACGACCCTCCGACGCTCAAGTCAGGTAGACGGAAAACAAGAAGGTGGCTTCCAGGATCAGAGATTTCATACCTCCGGTGAAGTCTAAGGACTCTTATATAGAGCTATGGGAGCTTGGTGCACACAAACCGAGATGTACACGTGTCCTACACCATACCGCAGCATGGGATTGTCAGAAGAGCATGTCTGACGCCATACTGCTACCGTCTGAGCGTCTCCTTGATGGGACCACAGAACCTTTTGTCGTACGATACTGAGTATGACATGGTCTTCAAACATGCCGGTTGTCAGCAACAGGGGTTACTAAGATGACGTACCCGCTGTCCCATACTTTTTGACTTCCTCTTCCCGAATCGGCCATCAGGCCGCTCGGCCAGGATGTTCACCTTTGGTCCGACGTAGGTGGTTGTCCGTCCGGGAAGGTTCAGAGTCGTCGTCGGCTCGACTCTCATAGCCTGACACCCTGGCCGAGCGGACTATCCGCTCGGCCATATGATCCGAGCGGACTATCCGCTCGGCCATATGATCTTTTTCCCTTGGAAATTTGGGCTCACGGCCAGCTGGTTGTTCTCTCGGGTGAAAGTCATTGCCTAGTGATCGGCCTGTCCCGCCCGCTCGTCGAGCCCATGGGATTGACCCCCCTTTGACTGTTGACCTCCACGCGTCGTTGACCTATCCCTCATGAGGGTCCTCCGGCCTTACCACCGGATCACTTGCCTCCCCCTCAAGTATAGTCGAAGGAGGCGGAGTCCGACTGACTGGACTGCCGGTCTGATTGAGTGACCACCACTATGCTGTGCCCGAGAAGGTTCATCCGCTCGGCTTACCTTCTTCTTCATGCCCGTTCGGCGCTATCATGCTGATGCCTTCAATATCCCCTCGGAATTCACGCCGAATCTTCTCCATTAACGCCAAGCACGCGCACTGCGCGCGGTAAGGGGCGTTAATTAAATGCGCCCTGTGTCCTGCTGACACGTGGCGCTCCCTCTGTCGTCATCGTACGGCGCTGGCCTCACCTTCGATGGGACAGCCGTCGTTTGAAATGAGCGGCTGGATGACAACCTCGTTCTTTACGACCTGAATCGGACGGCTGAGGCTATCCGAGGCCAACGCTATAAAGCTCTCGATTTCTTCTCTCCGCCGCATTCCTGCTCCATCGCGCTCCGAAGCCCTGCTACTCTCTTTGCTCCGACGACTTCATTTCTCAGCTCTTCGACGACCTTGCAGCCCCTTTCGATCATCCTTTTACTTGTAAGCCCCTCTTTTCCTCACTTCCTCACTCCTTTACGTTTTCTGTTAGCTGCCCTTATCGTCCTGCCACCTTTCTTCCCTGCCTAATTTTCCTTTCTTTTTACCCCGCATTTCTTCCTCGCTTTCGACCATGACTAGCACTTCCCAGCCAACCGTCGACGCTCCTGGTCTTTGGTACACGACCATGGAGAGCCGGTTTGACGAGGAGGACGCCCTGCGCCTCACTCGGATGTATGACCTGCCTGCCGACCACCACATAGTATTAGCCACCTCCACCGACCGACCTCATGACCCGCCGCCCGACACCGTGCTCTTCTTCCGAGACCAATTTTTGGCCGAGCTACGATTTCCTCCGCACCGGTTCCTCGTACAAGTGTGTAACTATTTTCACATCCCGCTCGGCCAACTAGTTCCGAACTCCATTAGGCTACTGAGCGGGGTGGTAATTCTTTTTAAACTGAACAACATCCCCCTGGACCCCAAAGTTTTTCACTACTTCTACTATCCGAAACAATCCGAGTGGGGCACTTTCATTTTCCAATCTAGGATAGGCTTTGTTCTTTTCGATAATATGCCGAGCTCCAACAAACACTGGAAGGAGCATTTTTTCTACCTGCGTTTTCTCGAGCCACCGGCTTTCCGTATCAAATGGCAGACGGTGGTGCCAGCACAACCGGAGCTCGGCAAGTTTAGGAGCGATCCGGCCTATCTTCATGCAGCCGACCGACTGGTCGGCCAGCGCTACAACATCGACAAGTTGCTCCTTCCGGGAGTGCTGTATATATTCAGCTTGTCCCCAATCCAAGCCGACCTGCCTTGCAGCATGAGTAAGTGCTCTTATCATCCTCTTTCTTTTGTTCTAACTGATTTATTCTTTGCTTCTGCAGCCGAAGTCATGTGGCGCGCTAAGGCTACCGAGCGGCTGAAATTGAGAGCTGCTGAGATTGAGGCGGTAAAGAATAGGGAGGTAGCCGAACGGGGCTTGGTCTCAGCTGGCCCGACCACCGGAGAGGGTGAGGGGACTCAGATTATCCCTGAAGCCTTAGCTGCTTCCGCCTCTCTCAGCGAGGCTGCGGGCGATATAACACCCTCCGCTCAAGTTGGGGTAGAGGGCCGCTCTGCCGATGAAGCTCCCCTAGCAACTTAGAAGCACAGACGGCCAGAGC
Organism: Zingiber officinale; assembly: GCF_018446385.1. Classification (NCBI taxonomy): domain Eukaryota; kingdom Viridiplantae; phylum Streptophyta; class Magnoliopsida; order Zingiberales; family Zingiberaceae; genus Zingiber; species Zingiber officinale. The sequence goes on from NC_055997.1 coordinate 99,615,151, forward strand.
AAGTCTCTCAGCCAACCCCATCTGATGAACAGCGTTCCGAGCGGGGTGATGAAGCTCCAGTAATCTCCGGGACGGTCTCCATAGAGAGTACCCCCACGCCGCTCGGCTCTCCTATGGGCACCTCTGAGGTGCCTCCCTCCAGTCCTCCCCGAACTATGCGTCGCCTTAGACGATTGGGCGACCTTCCTTCCTCGAGCGGCGAGCCGTCTGGTAAAGCAACTGCGCCCCAAGGTGACCCGAGCGGCCCGCGGTTGATAAAAACCGTCCTGCGACTTCCTTCTGAGGAATATTTAGCGGCTGCTAATCGGCCAACGGTTCCCGAGCAGCAGATCACTCTTACGGGTCAACTCGCCAAAGCCTGGGAGGACGCTCGGCTTCGTATCGCTCTTATGACTCCCAGTCAACTAGGCGATAGCAATTTGCAACAGGCGATTGGGGTATATCCTTTGCCTTGCTAGTTACTTTGATTTAACTTCTGACTCGATCATATCCATTTGCAGAACTGGGTGGAGCAGATTGCTATCAGCAACCGCCTAGCCGAGCTGGAGGACGAGCTGAAAAAGCTCAAAGCTTCGGGGGAAAGCAGAGGGCAGTCCACGGCCGTTCTGGAGAAGGCCAAGAAGCTACTGGAAGCCGAACGGAATAAGTCCTCCGACTTGTCGGGTGAAGTGGCTCGACTTGAGGCTTTGGTCAAGCAGAGGGACAAGGAGATAAAGACTGCGACCACCCGGAAGCGCAAGGCTATCGACGACATGGACCTGATGAAGGTGGAAAATCGAGGGCTAGAACAGCGATTGAAGGACCTGGACGCCCTATTGACCACCGAACGGGAGGGTCGCTCGGCTGACCAGACTAAATCAGAAGGTGCTTTGAAAGATCTTCAGGTTGCCCTTGACGCTTCCAGAGCCACTCTTAAAGAATATCAAGATGGGGAGCCCGGTCGGTCGGCGGAAGTGCGCAAAGCTTTCGTTCGCTCGGACGAATTTGGTGAAAAGTTCAGCGACAAGCTGTCCTTAACTTTTGAAGAGGCTATCAAGGTGGCTGTTGATTATCTGAAGACTAAGGGCTACCTACCAGCCGAGCTGTCTGTCCCCCCCGAAGATCTGGCAGTCATGATGGGCTCTATCCCGGACGCCCTCTTTAACTTTGATGAGTGAGGAATATTTGAACTATTTTTTGTACGCCCGTCGTTCGGCGCTAATACCCTTGTTATTACTATTTTTGTCTGTCTGCCGTTCGGCGTAAATGAAATCTGCTTTTATTTGCTTGCTAGACCAATATTCCTCCTTAGCCTTTGTTTCAGTCATAATAATTTTTTCACGCTAAGTATTCTTTATAATGGAGCCGCTCGGCCGTACAATGGCCTTATTCTTGTCTTTATAGTAGGACCGATTATGGGTCGACGATTACAATCGGGTCGCGTCATGCGAACAGCTATCCGTCCAGCGGCTTTATAAATGCATGTTCATCGCTCAATTTTTAACGTCGGCGCTCGCCGGTCTTCCGGCCGGCGGATTTATAGACGCCGGTTTGTCTCTCGATTTTTAACGTCGGAGCTCGATGGTCTTCCGCTCGGAGGATTTATAGACGCCGACTCGTCTCTCGATTGTTAACGTCGGAGCTCGATGGTCTTCCGGCCGGCGGGTTAATAGACGCCGGTTCGTCTCTCGATTTTTAACGTCGGAGCTCGACGGTCTTCCGCTCGGAGGGTTTATAGACGCTGGCTCGTCTCTCGATTTTTAACGTCGGAGCTCGACGGTCTTCCGGCCGGCGGATTTATAGACGCCAGTTCGTCTCTCGATTTTTAACGTCGGAGCTCGACGGTCTTCCGCCGAGGGTTTATAGACGGCTCGCCTCTCGATTTTTAACGCCGAGCTCGACGGTCTTCCCGGCGGATTTATAGACGCCGCCTCTCGATTTTTAACGCCGAGCTCGACGGTCTTCCGCCGGAGGGTTTATAGACGGCTCGCCTCTCGATTTTTAACGCCGAACTCGACGGTCTTCCGCCGAGGGTTTATAGACGCCTGCCTCTCAATTTTAACGCCGGAGCTCGGCGGCTTCCGCCGGCGGGTTTATAGACGCCGGTTCGTCTCTCGATTTTTAACGTCGGAGCTCGACGGTCTTCCGCTTGGAGGGTTTATAGACGCCGGCTCGTCTCTCGATTTTTAACGTCGGAGCTTGACGGTCTTCCGCTCGGAGGGTTTATAGACGCCGGCTCATCTCTCGATTTTTAACGTCGGAGCTCGACGGTCTTCCGCTCGGATGGTTTATAGACGCCGGCTCGTCTCTCGATTTTTAACGTCGGAGCTCGACGGTCTTCCGCTCGGAGGGTTTATAGACGCCGGCTCGTCTCTCGATTTTTAACGTCGGAGTTCGACGGCGTTTAAGGCTAATTTGAACATTGCCGTTCGGTGAAGTTATTCGTCATCCTTTATCATTTTTGCTGCCTGCATTACAAGTACATAGGCGACCAAAACATATGCAAAATGAGTTACATCAGTGCACCTTTCACCCAGCTCGATAAGGCTGGAGATGATTCGCGCTCCATGGTCGGTCCAGCTGTCGTCCATCTTCATCCTCTAAATAATAAGCGTCTGAGCGGAGCTTTTCGATGACCTTGAAGGGGCCCGCCCAAGGAGCCTCCAGCTTGCCGACGTCGCCGACCGGCTTTACTTTCTTCCGGACAAGGTCGCCAACCTGGAATAATCTGGGGATTACGCGCCGATTTTAGTTTTGCTTCATCCGTTGCCGGTACGCCATCAGCCGGACGGACGCCTTGGCTCGCTCCTCGTCGACCAAATCCAGCTCCATGTTCCTCCGTTTGGCGTTGCCATCATCATAGTTCTGGATCCGGACGGACTCGACGCCGACTTCAACAGGAATCACCGCTTCGCCGCCGTACACCAGATGGAAAGGCATGACGCCCATTCCTTCCTTTGGGGTCGTGCGGATGGCCCATAAGACGCCAGGCACTTCATCCACCCAGCTTCCTCCCAAATGGTGGAGTCTAGCGCGCAAAATGCGAAGAATTTCCCGATTGGCTACTTCGGCTTGACCGTTGCTTTGGGGATACGCCACGGACGTGAAGTGCTGCTCGATGCCGTAGCTTTTGTACCAATCTTCGAGCAACTTTCCCGCGAACTGCCGCCCGTTATCGGAAACAAGTCGACGGGGGATGCCGAACCGACAGATGATATGTTGCCAGATAAACTTCTTGACCATCTGCTCGGTGATCTTAGCTAGCGGCTTGGCCTCCACCCACTTGGAAAAATAATCGACCGCCACCAGTAGAAATTTTCGCTGCCCGGTCGCTATAGGAAACAGACCCACAATATCCATCCCCATTAGTCGAACGGACAGGACACAGTAGATGCTTTCATTTCCTCCGCCGGTCGGTGTGAAAAGTTATGATACTTTTGGCAAGAAATGCACGTCGCAACGGTCCGAGCGGCGTCTGCTTGTACGGTTGGCCAGAAGTATCCGGCCAGCAGGATCTTCTTAACCAGCGATCGTCCGCCCGAATGCCCTCCGCATGATCCTTGATGCACTTCTTGGAGGATGTACGCCGCGTCTTCCGAGCTCACGCATTTCAACAGTGGGCAGGAGAAAGCCTTCTTGTATAGTTGGTCTCCAATGAGTGTGAACCGACCGGCTCTCCTTCTCAGCAGCTGGGCTTCATCCCGATCGGAAGGCATAGCTCCTGAGCAGAGATATTCCGTGATGGGTGTCCTCCAATCGCTCGGAAACAAGAGACCCTCCATCCGATCGACGTGCGCCACCAAAGATACTTGTTCAATTGGCTGCTGGATGGCGACCGACGTTATTGAACTTGCGAGCTTGGCTAACTCATCGGCCGCTTGGTTTTCCGCTCGGGGTATCTTCTGGATAATGACTTCTCTGAAATTGGCTTTGAGCTTTTCAAAGGCCTCGGCGTAGAGTTTGAGCCAAGCGTTGTTAATCTCAAAAGTACCAGAGAGCTGCTGAGCGGCCAACTGAGAATCTGAATGTATAGTCACCCGTCCGACTCCCACATGCCGGGCTGCCTGTAAACCGGCTATAAGGGCCTCATATTCCGCCTCATTATTTGTAGCTCTGTAATCCAGCCGGATAGACAAGTGCATCTTTTCTTCTTGCGGAGAGAGTAATAATACACCAATCCTGCTTCCGAGCCGAGTGGCTGATCCGTCCACAAATATTTTCCACATGGCTTCGGGTTCTGGCCTTTGTACTTCGGTGACAAAATCCGCCAAGGACTGCGCCTTTATTGCCGAGCGGGGCTGGTATTGAATGTCAAATTCGCTCAACTCTGTTGTCCATTTGATGAGCCGCCCGGACGCTTCTGGATTTAACAGCACTCTTCCTAATGGGCTGTTCGTCCGGACGATGATAGTATGAGCCAAGAAATAGGGACGGAGGCGCCGAGCGGCGAGGACCAAAGCGAAAGCCAGCTTCTCGAGCCTAGTGTAGCGAGATTCGGCATCTTTTAAAATATGGCTTAGAAAATATACAGGTTCTTCTCCGCTCGCCCTTACTAGTGCCGAGCCGACTGCTTGCTCAGTTGAAGATAAATAGATACAAAGTGGCTCACCCATAGTTGGCTTGGCTAGCACAGGCAGAGAGTTCAAGTATGTCTTCAGATCTTCGAGCGCCCGGTCGCATTCTTTGTCCCAGTGAAACTTAGTGGACTTGTGCAAGATTTTGAAAAAAGGCAGGCTCCGGTCGGCGGTCTTGGAGATGAATCTGGACAGAGCAGTTATCCGACCGGTCAAACGCTGCACTTCCCTCAGATTTCTCGGGGGCGGCATATCTTGTAACGCTTTCACTTTGCTGGGATTTGCCTCGATGCCCCGCTCGGTCACTATGTATCCCAAAAAATGCCCTCCTTTTGCTCCGAACAGACACTTCTGGGGATTTAGTTTAACTCCATACCTCCTCAGCGTTCGGAAAGTCTCCTCCATATCTTTAAAGAGATCGGCCGCTCGGACGGATTTGATGAGAATGTCGTCCACGTATACTTCCAGATTTCGCCCGATCTGCTCTTTGAACACTTTATTCATCAAGCGCTGATAAGTGACTCCCGCGTTCTTCAGTATGAATGGCATCACATTATAGCAATAGGTGCCGTCGGCTGTAACGAAGCTGACTTTTTCTTGATCTTCTCGGGCGAGCGACACTTGATGATAGCCTTGATAAGCGTCGAGCATGTATATCAACTCGCAGCCGGCCGTGGAGTCCACCAGTTGATCGATCCGAGGCAGGGGATAAAAATTCTTTGGGCACGCCTTGTTAAGGTCCCGGAAATCGATGCACACTCTCCACTTGTTGCCCGGCTTGGAGACTAGCACCACGTTCGCCAACCAGCTCGGGAACTGGACCTCGCGAATGTGGCCGGCCTCCAGGAGTTTCTCGACCTCCACTCGAATGATGACATTTTGTTCGGTGCTAAAGTCCCTCTTTCTCTGCTTCACCGGCCGAGCGTCCGGTCGGACATGGAGCTCGTGCTGTGCTATACTCGGTGAAATTCCAGGCAACTTATGCGTCGACCAGACGAAGACATCATGGTTTCTCTGGAGGCATTGGATCACTTCCTCCTTCTGGCTCGCCCCCAGATCGGACGCAATGAATGTCGTGGCCTCCGATCGGGTCTGGTGAATCTGCACTTCTTCTTTTTTTCATAAATCAAAGAGGGTGGCTTTTTAGTGATAGCGTTCACCTCGATCCGGGGCGTTTTCTGAGCGGCATTGGCTTCTGCTCGGACCATCTCGACGTAGCATCGCCGAGCTGCTAGTTGATCTCCTCGTACTTCTCTCACTTTGTCCTCGACGGGGAACTTGATCTTCTGGTGGAAAGTGGAGACGGCCGCTCGGAATTCACTGAGAGCTGGTCGCCCCAATATGACGTTGTATGCCGACGGAGAGTCCACCACCACGAAGTTTGCTGTCCGCGTCCTCCTGAGTGGCTCTTCTCCCAGCGAGATAGCCAGTCGGATTTGTCCGACCGGCTGAACTTCGTTGCCCGTAAACCCGTAGAGGGGGGTCGTCATGGGCAGCAGCTCGGCCCGATCAATTTGTAGTTGGTCGAAGGCCTTTTTGAATATGATATTGACCGAGCTTCCTGTGTCAATAAAAACGCGGTGAATAGTGTAGTTGGCTATTACCGCTTTGATGAGGAGAGCATCGTCATGTGGCACTTCGACTCCCTCCAAGTCCTTGGGCCCAAAGATGATTTCGGGTCCGCTCGCTCGTTCCTGGCTGCAGCCGACCGCATGGATCTGAAGCTGCCGGACACTCGCCTTTCTTGCTCGGTTAGAATCGCCTCCGGTCGGCCCGCCAGCTATAATGTTGATTTCTCCTCGGGAAGTGTTGTTCCTATTTTCTTCTTCCCGAGCGGACAGTCTACGCCGCTCCCTAGATATTCGAGGATTGTCTTCACGCCTAGGAGTATGCTGCCGTTCGGGAGTTTGTCTTTGTCGGCGATCAGATATAGTCCGATCGGCTCCGTGAGTTCTCTGTCGCCTGTCGGACGATGGTGATCGGCGGCCGCCACTCCGGGGAACGGGATGGGCGATCAAGGGAAGACTCCGACAATCTCTGGTGTTGTGCGTGTCCGTCCGGTGGAATGAAAAAAACATAGGGGTCCATACCTTTTTCTTTGGTCTGGGCCGCTCTGCAGCTACCTCTTGTACATGGGACCTAGCATGGGGAAGCGGATTGCTTCAACCCTCGGTCCTCTGGGCGGCTGATGAGCAGTGTGCGGCTTCCGCTCGGCATGGGGAGCCCGTTTGGTGGGAGTTTCCTTTCTTCGAGCCGCTTGGGCTTCCTCTACGTTGATGTATTCGTTGGCCCGATGTAGCATATGGTTGTAGTCTCGGGGCGGTTTCCGAATGAGCGATCTGAAGAAGTCGCCATCCACCAAGCCTTGTGTGAAGGCATTCATCATGGTTTTCGAGGTGGCTGTTGGAATGTCCATGGCCACCTGGTTGAAGCGTTGGATATAAGCCCTGAGCGACTCCCTGGGCTCTTGTTTGATGGCAAATAGGCTGACACTCGTCTTCTGGTAGCGCCGACTACTGGCGAAGTGGTGAAGGAAGGCCGTACGAAAGTCTTTGAAGCTTGTGATGGATCCGCCTGGCAACCTCCGAAACCACTGTTGAGCCGATCCAGAGAGGGTGGTGAGGAAAACCCAACACTTCACCCCATCTGTGTATTGATGAAGGGTAGCCGTGTTATCAAACTTACCCAAATGATCATCCGGGTTGGTGGTTCCATTGTATTCACCGATCGCCGGGGGCACATAGTGCTTGGGCAGAGGGTCTCGTAGAATAGCCTCTGAAAATTGACGGTTGATCCGCTCGGGCGAGGCGTCCGCTCGGGGGGCTTTCCCTTTTTTGTTATCTCGTCTTGGCATTTCATCCGAAGAAGATCCTCGATCACGATTAGTTGCTGCGGCTTCAGGAGGAGTGCGGAATAGGGCCCGATGGAATGCAACTGTGGCCTGCGGTGCTTCCGCTCGGCCGCCTGATGCTGATGTTGCTTGCTGCTCAACCCGCTCGGCTTGTGACTTTTGTCTCTGTTCCATAAGCTTGGCGGCTCTTGTCTCGATCAAAGCGTCGAGCTCCTCTGTGGAGAGCATCACCGAGTGCTGTCGTCCAGCTTCGTCCATTGCTTCCGATCGGATGCAGGAGCGTTCCCACAGACGTTGCCAAATTGATCCTGTCCGAATCGCTAAACCAACGGACGCTGGGCACGTGGCGCTCTCCTAGTTGCTGACGTAGATCTCCGACTGGTCGTGTGGAGCTCCGGCGAACCTACAAAGAAGTCGGGCCGGGAAAGGGTTCCCGGCGACGACCCTCCGACGCTCAAGTCAGGTAGACGGAAAACAAGAAGGTGGCTTCCAGGATCAGAGATTTCATACCTCCGGTGAAGTCTAAGGACTCTTATATAGAGCTATGGGAGCTTGGTGCACACAAACCGAGATATACACGTGTCCTACACCATACCGCAGCATGGGATTGTCAGAAGAGCATGTCTGACGCCATACTGCTACAATCTGAGCGTCTCCTTGATGGGACCGCAGAACCTTTTGTCGTACGATACTGAGTATGGCCTGGTCTTCAAACATGCCGGTTGTCAGCAACAGGGGTTACTAAGATGACGTACCCGCTGTCCCATACTTTTTGACTTCCTCTTCCCAGATCGGCCATCAAGCCGCTCGGCCAGGATGTTCACCTTTGGTCCGACGTAGGTGGTTGTCCGTCCGAGAAGGTTCAGAGTCGTGGCCGGCTCGGCTCTCATAGCCTGACACCCTGGCCGAGCGGACAACCGCTCGGCCTTCACTCTTGATTTGCAATGCAGCCAAGCGGACTATACGCTCGGCCATATGATCCGAGCGGACTATCCGCTCGGTCATATGATCTTTTTCCCTTGGAAATTTTGGTTCACGGCCAGCTGGTTGCTCTTTCGGGTGAAAATCATTGCCTAGTGATCGGCCTGTCCCGCTCGCTCGTCGAGCCCATGGGATTGACCCCCCCTTTAACTGTTGATCTCCATGCGTCGTTGACCTTTCCCTCATGAGGGTCCTCCGGTCTTACCACCGGATCAGTATTATTTACTATTATTTAATCCTTTAATTATTCGTTCATTGTTTTTTTTATAAACAGAAAAAAACGTTTATAATTAAAAACGTTTATTTCTTTAATGCATACGTGAAACAGTATACTTACTGTTTATAAAAAAAAAAAACCACGTCCAAACTTAAGTGGAAAAAAAATATAAATATAATGTATTTTTTTTTCACTTTCCGAATACCGTTTCAATTAAATTAAGTTTTTTTTCTTCTTTTCTTGAAACAGTAACAATACTGTTTCACGAAAAAAATATTAAAAAAAACTTAATTAATTAAAAATTATAATCTTAGTCGATTAAAATTTTTTTTAATCGATTGATAATTAATATAGTCACAATTTTAAGACTGAAAATTATTTTAAAAAAATTCTTAATCAATTTTTATTAATTTTGTTCGATGTTTTAGACTTGGTAATATATTGGTCGACTAAACCAATCTATTAAACCATTACTACATGAAAGATTAAGCCTTTTCCTAGATTTTCTATACAAAAAATTTCGACGATCAAATAATTGTATTATACTAGGAAAACTTAATATAGCATATAAACAATAAATCGACGAAAAATTCAAACTTTATAGCCAATAAAAACGATGGAAAAAAAAACTTAGCTCTGATACCAATTGATGGTTCTCGTAAAACCTAAGCCGCATGAATTCTAGACAATCAAAGTAAGAATTCGAATAGGAAAAATAAAAACATATGAGCATGATATTCGTTTCATCGAGAACACGGCATAAGGAAATAAATACTGTAATTACAAAGAACCTGAATGCAGTGGAATTGTCATGGTTCTTCGTGCAGAGCTCGTCGATCCAACAATCCTGCAGAAGAAGAAGGAGGAGAAGAAGGTTGGCCTTCCGGAGGAGTTAGGGTTGACGGCGCCGGATTCTCTTCATTAATGGGGAACGAAGAGATGTCTCAAGATTACCCTAATCCTCTGGAGACCAACCCATTATATAATGCAGATCTATTATTAGCCCATCGATGATAATAGATGTGGGACTATAAATCCATATATACTAAACATTTATTATCAGCAAATAGATGATAATAGATGCGGGACTATAGGTTCTACACATATGAGATCTACATCCAATTACCCAAACCCACTAGACATAAGTTAGATCACTTTAAAGGGTTCAGATCGTATTTGTTGGATCGAGAAGCGCTAGAGGGGGGAGTGAATAACGCTCGTGGCTTTGACTCGTTTCGGATTCGTAGAACTTGTTCAGAATAAAGCAGCGGAAGGATTACAAGAAATAAGCACAAACACAGAAGACACTAGGAGTTACTTGGTTCGGAACCTAGGGCGACTCCTACTCCAAGGCTCGCGATCGTTGATCGCTTACTATGGGCAACAACTATATCGCGCAAAAATGTTTACAAATATGTATTACAATAAGTGCAATAATAAAAATGTATACCGACGACAATAATCAGAATCTCGGAGTTTCAGGTCGTCAGGGACTTGCAACAGCACTTCAGGACGTTTCTTATGCAGCAGGATGTAGAAAGGTCGCTTGGAATTGAATACCTTGAGTGCTGCCTCGAAAGCTTCTTTTATACACTGTTGGAGGCGCCTCCAAGCCTGTCCAAGGCGCCTCCAAGCCTCCCGAGTCGCCTGCGTGGATCAACACAGAACTGGTCGCAACTTATCTGGTTGAAGGCGCCTCCAACCTCAGGTCCAAGGTGCCTCCATCTTCATCCAAGGCGCCTCCAGCACTGCTTCGCAGCCAACTCCAGCTTTGCACCCGAGGCGCTTCCAAGCTCCATGGAGGCGCCTCGGTCATTGTTCATCCGAGGTATAACATGTTCCTTTGCTCCTACAAAATGTGTTAGTCCAAACACATAGCCTGTAAAACAAAGTTAGCACATAATAGTCAAGGTAAATAAGATATTGACAGTCTCCCCACTGTCCGGGTCTGACTTCGGATTTCCTACTGAAAATCCTAGGTCGACCCGACGCCTACTGTTCTCTCTACAGGGAACGCGTCCTCACCTACTCCACTCAGGAGATTTACCTTTTGCTAGTTCGGTCCTCCAGACCGACTGGACTTTTGCTCAGCGTCCTAAGCTTCCAGTTTTCATGCTGGATGTCCGGTCCTTGACCCATCCATACTTCTACCCGGTTCGCGACACCAGGATTTTAACCTAGGGTTACCGCCCCCTAGGATTTTTGCCCGAAGCTCCGACCCGTCAAGATTTCCCGCATAAGGTTACCATCCCCTATGACTTAGGGTTACCACCCCCTAGGATTTTCCACTTTTCTAACCGCAGCTAGGACTTTCCTGAAACACTCAATCATACACATTAGATAACAATTAAGTTTAACTTTGAATCCCTTTGTCATTATCAAAATTAAGTTTCGATCGTCGGATGCTTCTCGCACCAACAATATTCATGTGTGCAGCTTATAAATAAGTCCACCAAATAAAATTAATTTTATCCAACAACAGAAGCATGTTCTATTGTAAGAGGGCTTCTTCCTGAGGATATTGTCAGGAACCTTGAGATATATGTATTCATGTTTTCCATTTGAATGGTATGAAATTGTATTTTTTATTAAATAGTTATATTTTTTAAAAAATTATGGATACTCATATTCTCTATTTATGGATACTTATATTTTTTATGTTTATAAAGTTTGTGAATACTCTTATTTTTTGTTTGTAAATAAATTTATTTATGTGTGTGATCCTGTCCGGAATATGAGTCAGACGGACCGTCGGGTGAGGTGGAGAGAATGTTAACTGAGTCGCAATGTCCTGAAAGGGAGGTGTGCTGAGATGACTTCTGTGTTGACCAAGTCGTCAAAAGTCTTCTGGTCAATGCTACCTGCAGCCAACGATCGGGTCCCTCCGGTCCCTGGTACCCCGAGGCTCGAGGTGGATCCAACGAACATATAAGTAACAAACGAATACTGAAATAATAAAATAAATAGAGAGTGAGTACGAAAACGTACTCTGACCCAGGGGGCGCCCTCGGATGGGACGCTGCTCGAGTTATCGGGACCTGGAAGAGTAGATGACTCTGATCAGGTCGGAGAGTTGGATCCATCGACGCGGAAGCAGAAGCGGTGACACAAAACCGGGTGCGACCTCGGCACACAGGGCCGGACATGAGATCGGCACGTAGGCCGAGACATGAGATCGACACGCAGGCCAAGACACAAGATCGATACACATGCCGAGATAAGACACCGACACGTAGGCCGAGAGGTACCAGCGACACGTAGGCCGGGATATAATTTTGGCACGCAAGTCGAGAAATAACAGCAACAAGGAGGCTAGATATACAAAGCACACAGTTCGAAAGGCAACCACAACTCACAGGTTGGGGTACAATAACGACACAATGACCAGAATATAAAAACATCACACACGTTGTGTTGGAACATAATGATAGCGGGGGCTCGAGGGCTCGATCGACATCGAAGGCATACAACAATGCAGATCGAGAGCGGGATCAACTTCGGACTTAAAGAAAAGAGCCCTAGATGATCGAATCTGGCTGCGAGGCTGCCGACAACGGTAATGACTAGGGGTGAGCAGTCAATCCGCCAAACCGACCAACCCGCTTATACTGACCCGAACCGAACCGAAAAAAAATGATCCGCCGGATATAGGGCCGGATGTAGGGTCATAATATTGCATTATCTGATCTAGTAGGGGCGGATATTTTTTTATCTCAATAACCGAACCAACCTGATCCGATCACCCCTACTTGTAGCAACTAATGTTGATAAGCCGTTACACGTTGTAGCAACTACTGCCGATAAGCTGCTACTGTTGTAATAGTTATTTCCGATTAGCTGCTATAACGTGTAATGAGTAATGTTTATTATCATTTTAAAAAATTTTATTTTTTTTGTTATATTTATATTTATATTTTATATTTCATTGGATATAGGGTCGGATATCCAAATAACTGACAACCCGTCGGATATCTGAAACATAAGAACCGCCGGATATAGGGTCGGATGTAGGTCCCGATTTTGCATTATCTGATCTAGTAGGGCCGGATAGTTTTTTACCCCAATTACCGAACCAACCCGATCCGTGATCACCCCTAGTAATGACGCTGTGAGGTCAGTCAAGACTGTGGGTCGGCCAACAGCTGCCGTCGGCTACCGCTGGAGGTGACGGCGGCGTGAGAGATAGGGAAGATGAGGGGATGCGACGAAAACTCTCTAAGGCAGCATCTATGCTTGAGCAGTGGCAGCCTTGGCCGCAACATGGAGAGGGAGAGGCAACCGTCGTGAATGAGAACCGAGAAGAAGCGGAACTCCACTGGCCGGCGTTCCTGAGGAAAAGGAAAGGCCACCTGATGCCAGTGGTGGAGGCGGAAGAAAGCCACGAAGCCCCCCTTTTGTGCGTGAGACACGGTCTGGTCGCGGAAGAAGAAAGAGAGAGAGGAGAAGAGGTGGTGGTCGGAGGAAGGAGAGGAGGGGAACGGTCGGCGGCGGGCGTCGGCGCCGGCGAGGGGCGTGAGAGGAAGAAGAAGATGACCTCTACCTTGGTTCCTGTTGGAGGCGGAAGCAGGAAAAATCGAAGCAGCAAAGCTCCAATCGAACCCCTCGCTACAGTGCCTCCTTTTCCCCTTTAAAGCCTTACCCTACGAAAAGACTGAAATGCCCTCCTTCCTCCTCCTAATTTCTTTTCTACCCCTCAACCTATATCCACATCAGTGTGGATACTCACTCATGCAACTTTCATATCTCATATTTTCTGTTTAAAAAAAAACACTTTTTAAGTGTTGTCTTAACCCATTATTTTTTTTAAAAAAAATATAACGCTTTTTAATCGTTGCAAAAGCCTTGTCTTTACAAAAAAAAAAAAGACAATAGTTAAAAAGTATTGTCTTTGATTAGACTTTTTATAACCGTATTTTTAACAACGTTTTTTTAACCATATAGACAATGTATAAAAGTGTTGTCTTTCAATTTTTTTTTTGTACTTCGAGACCTCAAACTCAGTCCTGGATTTCTTTGAAGTCTCATTAGTAGATTTCTTCAAAGTCTTGGTCTTGAGCTCTAACCTCTACTTTTTTGAGGTCTCAGTCTCAAGCATTAGTTTCGGGCTCTTGCCTTAAGCCGTTTTGATAGAATTGGAGGATAGTGGCCTTTTAGGAGTTTGATCTCCCTGTTGAGGTTGGGTTCTAGGTAAGCCCTCTACCTTAAACCCAGGTGTCTCGGGAGATCTGCTAGCTCAATTACCAAAGTTGACATCTCAATCACGGTAGGAACTAGCACTATGGCAGTGGAAGTCGTCTCGACCTCGACCGTAGTTATTGAAGTCCCAACCAAGTGGTTGAGATATCATTAGCTACAGATTCATCCCCCATAGAAGGACAAGGAGTCGACAATTCAGATGATTCCTCAGCTACCTTTTCTAAAGGTCACACGTTGTTTGTAGAGGTCAGGTCAAGTCTCATTTCAACTTCTTGCTCATTGAAGTGTTATACATAATTTGACTTGCAAAAATAAGAAAGTTAGTTAGTTAAAAAGGAGAAAACTAATCATGAAAGCACCATACTCAAGTGGTTAACCAACTGCATCACATTCGGGCTTAGCCCAACCCTATAAAGTAAAGCTTTGTTCTCCATCAATAGGCTAGCGTTGAACTTCATCTTTACCAAGTTCTCAATCGTCTCTAAATATGCTCATTCCAGCTTATAGTTGCCTAACAATGGTTGAGCCGGTAGATCATCTCACAGGTAGTCAACCAAATATATAGCTGAGGCGACTGGACATAGATGAATTGACTATTCCATCCCTTATGTGAAGATAGACACTCACCAAGAAAACTATACCCTGATCTAGTAGCAAAATAAAAGACCTCAATCTCTATTTGTCGAGGATAAAAAAAGATAAGGGAAGATAATAGGATTAAGCGAAATCTGATACAGCCGAAAGAGGATGGCTGAATTGCAGATCAAATGATAAGAGTTTGGGCCTAGTTGGAGTAGAGGAATTCAGAAGTAGGAGCCAAGTCTTGAATAAAAGGATGGAGGTAAAACCTAAGACTATTAGTTATTTGGTTGAGGAAACAAGTGATGTCCCTGGAGATAACTCATGTGGTCGGTGCTCTGACATTGGAATGTGAATTAGATGGTCAAGAGGAATACCAAAAGATTGTCGAAGTTGTTGGTCTAGTCGTCTTGTGTACATAGTTCGTTGGAATTCATACCATGAACCTAGGGAGGCGCTAGCGGGCATAAGTCTGAAATGAAGAAAAAATAAGACAAAGGAAGAAACAATAAACTTATTACATTACTGAACTCGAAGAAGGTAAAAATGAAGACAAGGATACTAAAGACAAATGGAAGCAAATGAATACAGTGTTGTATGGGCTCACTGAACCGTTTGATCGAAAGGTGAGGTCTCTTCGCGGCCATTGGATAGCTCAGGCATATGATCATGGCCAAGACTCAATCTTTGCTGTTAAAACATAGCAGTGGCGAGTCACAAGGTGACACATTAATTTCCAAGATGGTTCAAACGTTGCTGTCAGATGTAAAGGTTGGATAGGCACCAATGCGACCCCACTGTCAGATCCAAGATTGTGTCAGTAGTAACATTGCCACATACTATTGCATTTAATATAGTAAGGTGCTCTTGCAGTTCAAGGCGGATATTGCACGACACCCATTAATGCAGAAGTATAAGATGCCAATTTTCAACATGATACGCGATCTCACGTATCACATCTATTAAATGTGAGATGTTATCTTCCCAATAAGAAATACTTAGCCAGTTGTCCTAGTAAAATGCAGTTGCCTCAACTCAGCATTTTGAGAAGTTAACTTCGGAAAGCAAGTGACAACTCATCATAGTTCAGTCAGTCAAACTACGCTTCCTTTGACTAGACTTGAAAAGGAGACATGTGATACGATAGAGCTCTGTGATCTTACATGTCCCGTATGACAGAAAGTCATGTTGAGCTATTAGTCAGAGTCAGATGCGGTGGATGCTACTTGTGGAGGGTCAAACTCATCATAGAAGAAACTCATGCAGAGTCTAATGAATCCAATGAACTTCTTACAGAGATGCAAAACTAACCCATGGCAAGTCAATTATCATGACTCCTGTCTTGGAACAAATCTCGAGATCCCTCCTAGCTTTGTCTCAAGTCTTAGCACCATCTCTCAAGCTCCGCCTTAGTCATCAACGACATCTCTCAGGCTCTGACCCAGTCACAAATGACATATCTTCATCTCGACCCCAAGTCCTGACACTCTTTCTCAGTCTTGGCTTCAATAACTAATATCATATTTATCTCAACCTCAAGTTCTAGCACCATCTCTCAGTCTCATCTTCAATCATCGACATCATCTTTGTCTCAGTTTCAGTCGCCGACAACCTCTCTCATCATTGTACCCTAATATCATCTCAGTCTCAACCCCAATTATTGACACTCTCTCTCATCATTGAACCTCGACATCCTCTCAATCTAGATCTTAGATCCTGGCTTAGTTTATTCTCAAGGTCACTTCACATCAATATCACCATTTTCACCTTCAAGATAGACTTATGCCTTGTATGGATTCACTAACAAGGATTGTGAATATTCCAAACACGTGGCTTCCTAAGAATGGAGGAATGATTACGAGATTGTTGGATATGATACCCTAGATGTCCCTACTCACGTTGCGTTGGATGATTGAGAAGGTAACCAACGACTATCGGATCTAGTGGCCTCGTATGCTCCTACTATAATGATATTTTGGTCTACATGGAGATACTTTCTTGACAACTATATAAACACTCACAAAGGTAATGATAAGGGGATTCCAATTTCTCTTTAACCCCAACAGGTTCTATCATTCTTCTCCATCTTTATTTTTGAGTATATCGCCTCAAGCAAACCCTAACTTGAGTATCGGAGTGATCCCGGGATTCATCCCCCAACTAATCTAACCCTCTTTTCGAGTGCCCCTTAGGTGCATTTATCCTCTTCGTCGAAGATCCCTAAGGAGAATCACATGTCAGTCCATTAATTGATTGGTGAGTTGACTATCCATGATATTTGATCGGAAGTAGGGATGTAATCGAGCCGAACTGAGCTGAACTCTTAAATGTTTGAGTTTGGCTCGTTTATAATTGAGCCGAGCTCGAGCTTTATTTAACGAATATATTCATGACTCACGAGCTTATTCGAGCTTTTATCGAGCCTAAACGAACTTAATAAATATAAATTATAAATTTAAATATTCATTAAAAATAAAGTTATATATTTAGAGAAAATTATAATATTCTTATTAAAATTTATAATTTTATTCTAACAAATAAATTTAATATATTTGTTTATATTTTTCATAAGTAGTGTATAAAATCTATAAATTTAATATCAAAACTATTATTATTATTATTATTTAAAAGTTGATTCATGTGCTTAAAGAACATGTTCAAAAGTTAACGAGCCGTGTATTGTGAAGCTTGAGCTTGGTTTGTTTATTTTAACGAATCTCATTAAATGAGCTCAAACGAGTTTATATCGAATTGAGCTTCGAATAGCTCACGAATGACTTGATTCATTTACACCCCTAATTGGAAGATCCTCAATGTCACAATTAATGCCTTTTACTTGAATGAGTAAATGTAACTAGAGGGAAATATTAATTGGGCGAAAGACAACTTAATTGGGCTGTTTTATTAACTCAAATGGGCTGACTAATAATAACAAACTGATCCGAATGTATATGTGTAATTAATTGGGCCAAAGATAACTTAATTGGGCTGCTCTATCAACTCAAATGGGCTGACTAATAAAAACAGACTGATCCGATGGAGGGTGACTTCGTAATTTGGCCAACACTAATGCCCTTCGTGGATACAACCTGTTCGATCATCCTGCCCTAGTGACCTCTGGCGGTGCTCGGGTTCATACTTGCATAGGCGATCAGCAGCACTGGCGGAAGCGAAAATGGTGGACAAGGGGAGCAAGGGAAGGAAGGAGGAGGTGGTCACGAGAGAGTACACAATTAACCTCCACAAGCGTTTGCACGGATGGTATGCTCTCCTCGTTTCTCTCTATTATCTCGATTTTTTTTTTTACCTCATTTTTTTCCTTGCTTCATCTTCCTCTGCTATCTGGATTTCTATAGTGTTCCGTTTTTCTTCTGTAGATCAGCATCCTCTGGCGTCCACCTTCTGTTTACCTTTGTGACCTCTGTCATCTTTTCGATCTTTCGTTAGCACATTAATTTCGTCCGTCAAATTACCTAAGTTGTCAATTTAGGTCGAGAAATTTTGAAAAAGTTTTCTGAGGAAAGGTGAAACTTTTCGAATGCTACTGATGACAGATAATTCCTAAAATGCATATTCGCTTGACAATCCCGTGTGTTCGATGCGAGTGCATCATAGGTTCGATAGAACGAATGTCTGTGTTCTCCATTTGCTAGTGAGTATGAGTCTCAACCTGACAGAAAGAGTAGCTTCTCTGAATTTAACTGCATTTTTACTACTGGATTCTAACTTTGAGTTCGTATTAATCTCTTTGCAACTCATTATCACTAGTGTGCATATATCTGTTAACCAAATGCCAGAGACTCAGATGTTTGATTATAAGATTTGTTTATCAACTACTGCCCTTTTAGATTTCGTCCACAATTAGTTGGCACAGCTATAGGCATGTGCAAAAGGAATTGATTTGCATAGTCGTCATACCTCCTAAATATTAATTCGTGCTTTTCAAAATTTTGATCTTCATCGATCAAGTACTTCACTTTTGCTCAACCATAGGCATGGGCAAAAATAATTGATTTGAATAGTCTTCATATCTACCAAAAATTGTTAAGTACTTCGTCAAATTGTCAAGCTTTATTGGTAATAACCTAGTCATGTCCAACTAATACTCCATTCTATGACCCTTGTGACAAAGAGTTGATGACTGGATCTACATTGATGGAAATGGTATCTCCATCATCAATCCTTCAGTGTATGACCCATTCTATGACCCTTGTGACAAAGAGTTGATGACTGGATCTACATTGATGGAAATGGTATCTCCGTCATCAATCCTTCAGTGTATGACCCTTGTGACAAAGAGTTGATGACTGGATCTACATTGATGGAAACGGTATGTCGGTATCTCCATCATCAATCCTTCAGTGTATATACTCCATTCTAAGCTTCTCCTTGATAGTAAAAAATCTCATACTCTTGGTGAACCATTAAAAAAAAAAAGTGGCACAACAGTTATATTGCCTTTCATTTCCTTGCCAAATTTGACTCTTCTAAGATTTTGCAGCAAGCTTTTGGTGCCTTAAGTTATTCATCTAATGTAGTAGCAGAATTTTAGTAGTAAACTTTAATGCTTGTAATTGAGGAAGGATTTGTTCGTGCTTTTATTTTGTGAGCGTGATGTAGTCTCATTGCTTTCCCAGAGAACTCGGGCTAGGATTTCATAACGCCGAGTTTCATGTAATGTTCTTGGGTGTTTACCATTTTGTTATCATATCCCAGCACATTCAAGAAGATGGCACCCAAGGCAATCAAGGAGATCAGGAAATTTGCTCAGAAATCCATGGGCACCACTGATGTCCGAGTTGACGTGAAGCTCAACAAGCACATCTGGAGCAGGGGCATTCGGAGCGTACCCAGGCGCGTAAGAGTGAGAATTGCTCGCAAGAGGAATGACGAGGAGGATGCCAAAGAAGAGCTTTATTCATTGGTCACGGTCACTGAGGTGCCACCTGAGGGGTTAAAAGGATTGGGCACCAAGGTGGTTGACGAAGCAGACTAAATTTTTCAGCATGCCATAATTTATCGACAATTTTGATGCTTCATTCATGTTAGAACTAGATATTGTTAGTAGAGAACCTTGTTATCACTCAGCTTTGTGTTCATTGCCAATTCTTTAAATACATTTTAAACCTTGCAGTTAATAAGTCCCTGTCTAATTTTTTATGTACAATGAATTATCTTCTTTCGATTTGAACGGAAACGAAATGTGATAAGAAAAACCAGAAAATTCTGATTTGTAACTGACAAAGGAAATAGTGATGAAGATGTCTTTGGAAATTGCACTTAGGTTAGAGTTTTAAATAAGCTTTATTTTACAATTCCATATGAAAATTTATTGAAATATTTCTAATGATAAGAGTTCTAAATAAGTTTTTTTAAAATCCAATTTATAGCATGAATTATATGATTTCATATACACATTATATTACCTTCGATAAGGTTGAGTTGGCTAGTATGGAATAGAGTTGTTATCATAGGACAAATATTCGAATCTCCGCAAAGTTGAAGAAACAATGTCTTCCTCTACACTGGCCAATTATAATTTTCTTATTTACCTCCTTATAGATAGTCGTGAGCCGACCGTGTGAAGCTGCTGGGATGACGGATTCCACATTTTACTATCATATATATATTATATCAATTTTGAGATAAAAAGTAGGTTTAAATTTTCACTATTACTTTTAAACTACAAACCTATAATGATTTTAGGTTTTTTATTTAGTTTTTTTTTATTTTACAAATGTCTACATTTGAAAAGCCCTTAAAATTTTATTTATTTATTTATTCCAAGAGAACTTGTTTATAAATAATTTCTAGACTCTGTTTGTATTTTTTTCCAAAATAGCCTAAACCTATACGTCCATTGTAATTCTATCTGAAATTAGAGAAGATGATATGTTGGATAGGTGACTTCGATGTTGACTATGTGAAAATTTTGAATGAGAAGTAGAGGGCACCGAGTGATCCTACGTGTCAAGAGAGAGAAATAGAGAGAAGAAAATGTCAACAATTGGGGATAGGGAGGGGTCCTGATCTAGGCATTCCAATACTCAAGTCAAACAAATGGTCGAGAGGAAAAAGAATGCAGTAGAAAGAAAACAGTGGGCTCTGAGTGTGTAATGTCATATACCTGTACCTTTAGGAGGAGACCCCCTTTTATAATGTTAGTTTCCCTGTGTGCATGAATATCGATGCATTTTTTAAAAAGGACCGACCATTCAGACATATTTTTAAAAATGGATCCACCATTTATGTGCCTTGCAGGATAGAAGTTTTCGATGTACAACTTGCATAGAAAATATTTCCTTAATTCTCTACAACTGTTACATAAAATGTCAAAAAGGAATATTAGGTCGTTGGGTTGATGAATCCTTAATATGCTTTGTTGGTAGGCTGACTAAGTCCCCTCTATCGTCTGATCGATCTTTGCTTGTGGATGGAGTTGGGTCAGCTAAAGAATGATGACCCTTTCGAGGATTCGGTTTTCAATTAGCCTTATCCGCTAGGCCAAGGAGTTTGGTTTAATCGGATTGTATGCCTATCACATTAGATCGGACCGATGGTCAGATCTGCTACAACACTCGACCGAGAAATGTGACCGTATAGTGCTGAATGTGAGCTCAGGATCCGATCGGACTAGATGCCCAATCGTCTATTCCATCTAGCCGAGACATGTGACTGTTTAGCCCTGAGTGTTGACCTCTCCTTAATTTTGACTACCACCTCAGTCGCCTCTCTTGACTTTGGGATGCCCCACCTTATCCATTGCATCACTATATATAGATACATATTTTAACTATAATTTAATTCAATACTAAGAAAATGTTATAATTTATACAACAACAACAACTAAGCTTTATCCCACTAGGTGAGGTCAGCTGTATGAATCTTTTTATGCCATTGAGCTCTATCTCCTACTATATCATTATCTTTTTTGGTCTTCCTCTTCCTCGTTTGATATGCATGTTTATTATTGTTGGTGCAATCTTAGGTCAAGGTTGACCTGGTTGACCTGACTCGAGTTGACCTGACTCGAGTTGTGTTTTGATGTTTGACGATGTTTGACAAGAAGAGAGTTGTATTCTTGATGTTTGACAAGAATAGGTGTTTGGGAGATTGTTGGTGCAATCTTAGGTCAAGGTTGACCTGGTTGACCTGACTCGAGTTGACCTGACTCGAGTTGTGTTTTGATGTTTGACGATGTTTGACGAGAAGAGAGTTGTATTCTTGATGTTTGACAAGAATAGGTGTTTGGGAGATTGTAGGTGCAACCTTAGGTCAAAGTTGACCTGGTTGACCGTGATTCGGGAAAAGTCCAAGCAGGGAGCTTGGCACGTGAAAAGTCCAAGTACGGAGACTTGGCACGGGGAAAAGTCCAAGCAAGTAGCTTGGCACGCGGAAAGTCCAAGCAGGGAGCTTGGCACGAGGGAAAGTCCTAACGGATGTTAGGCGGTGTGGAAAGTCCCGTGAGTGAAGCCGGTGGGAAAGTCCTAATGCGGATGCTAGGCAGTGTGGAAAGTCCCGTGAGTGAAGCCGGGCAGTGGGAAAGGACGTTAGGCGGTTGGAAAGTCCCGTGAGTGAAGCCAGGGAAAAGTCCTAACGGGATGTTAGGCGAGGGAAATCCTGGTGAGTGAAGCCGGTGAAAGTCCGGTGAGTGAAGCCAAGGGAAATCGATGGATCGGGGATGATCGGACATCCGGTGTTGAGGAAAGTCCAAGTAGGTCAAAGGGATTGACCGACACTTGGCGGAGAATTCTAGCAGGTCAAGGGAGTGACCGGATGCTTGGAATGAAGTACCAACAAGTCAAGATTGACCGGATGTTGGTTTGGACTTGGTTTGGGCGAAACCATGAACTAGATCGATCCGGTGATCGATCCGGATACTCGAATATTCGATCGGCCGGTGACCGATCAGAATACATCGAGCTCATCAGGATAACTGATCGGTCGGTGACCGATCGTGAGTCGATCGGTAACAGAGCGAGGCGCAGGGGCTGATCGGTCCGGGACCGATCAGGACGATCTGATCGCTTCTGATCGGTTCCTGATCGGCCTGTGGACCGATCAGAGGTTCTGAGGTCGTGGACCAATCAGGAGGTTCCCCGATCGGTCCATGGACCGATCAGGACGGAAGCGAAGCTTCTTCCCGATCGGTCTGCACCGATCAGATGTTCGATCGGTCCACGCATCGATCAGGTTCTAGCCGCCAGACGCAACGCTAGTTTCTTCACTGTTTCTTCTTCGCAGTATAAGGAGACGAGGCATCTTCGTGAGAACTCTCTCTTTCTTTTCCTTCTTAGAACTTCGCTCTTGTCAAGTTTGAGCTTCGATCGAGCTTTGTTGAGCTCACTTCAAGCCCCGCGTGAGCTTCTTTCTGCTGAGTCGCTTGTTGGCATTCGTCCGTGAAGTTGTTGCTTCCAGGACTTCAGTCGACGACAAGAAGGCAAGCTTGTATTGTTACATTCATTGTATTTACTTCTTGTATTCCTTGTATTCTATCTTGCTGTTGCGAGTTATTGTGGCGAGGTTTCTCCACTCACAAGGAGTATCTATTAGCCGGTTTTCCGGGGGCTCATCCACCGACGGATTGACTGGACTCGTCCACCTTACGGACACGCCGAGGAGTAGGAGCCCTAATCTCCGAACCTCGTTACATTCTTGTGTTAAGGTTTGGTTTTCTTCTCTTTCGTTTCTTTGTGTTTTCCGCTGTGCTAACTCGATTTGTAGAAAGAAAGCGAATTTGGGGTCGGCTATTCACACCCCCCTTCTCTAGCCGAGTACGATAGATCCCAACAAGTGGTATCAGAGCGAGGTCGCTCTTCGCCGGATTAACATCCGAGGGAGCACAAGCTAGAGATGGATCAACTCGGAGAAGACATCACGATTCCACCCTTCTACGATCGCGACGACTTCGCGTTTTGGAAGGTAAGAATGAGATATTTTCTTATGACTAACCTTGAGAATTGGAGTTGTGTTCAATTAGGTTTTACTCCTCCATTGGATAAAGAAGGAGAACTTTTGGAGAAAAAGAAGTGGACAAAGGAGCAAGTCCACCAATCAACCGTCAACGATGAGGTATTGAAAATTTTTGAATTTTCTTTACCTAATGATGTTTTGTGTAGGATAGGTGGATACAACAATACCAAGGAGTTGTGGAACAACTTGGCTAAGTTCCATGAGGAGAACTCCACTTCAAGCCATGAAGAGAAGTCAAGTGAGTCAAGTCGCTCACATCATGGAGGCATGGATTTAGAGGTTGAGGGTCACTCAACATCTAAGGATGAAGAGGAGGAGAGTTCTTCTTCAAGTTTGGAGCAAGAAGAAGAAGCTTCTACCTCCGGAAGGGATGAAGGAGAGAGCGTTCAACCATCCTCAACCCTAGGTAACTCAAGCAATTTAATTTCTTGTAAATTACGTATAATGTGCTTTGAGTGTAGGGAGTATGGACATTACAAGAGTAAGTGTCCAAGGAGGGTTAGGAAGACTCCACCGGCACCAAAAGTCAAGGAAGCCGGAGTCCCGATACGCAAAGGCAAGGAGCACGTGGTGTGTTTTCAATGCAAGCGAAGGGGACATTATCGGAGTCAATGTTCGAGGGGGAGGCAATCTCACAAGGACAAGAGACCGAGCACGTCGATAGGGGGAGCTAAGGCAAACCCTAAGGTAACATTTAAGGCACACTCTTGCAATAATAATAAGACTCATGCTAGTAGTTTTATTGCAATTGTCAAGAATGATAAGCATGATAATTCTAGGAACCAATATATGTGCTTAGGTGCCAAAGATGTTAGTCTAGATAAGGATAACACTAGGAAAGCCAACCCTAGGATTAACTCATCTAAGGTTAAGGGAAACCTAGATAGAAATCCCAAATCATCTAGACATATGCCTAGGAATACCTCAAAGAAAAATGAAAAATTAAAAATTGAGGTATTAGAGAAGGAGAATCAAGTCTTGAGGTCAAGACTTGATACTTTGGAAAAGACTCTTAAGAACTTGGAGAAGTCATCTCTAGGGTTTAAGGGTCAAAAACCAATGTCCAAGGACAAGAAAGGTTTGGGTCACAAACCTAAGTCTCAAGTGGTCAAGCCCACTTATCATAATGTTCCATTCGATTATGGAACAAAATCTAGGGCTAGGAAGACCACCACCAAGGTCACAAGGGGAGTCACCCCTAGAGTTGATCTTGATGAGTCCCAAATGACCAAGGCTTTAAAGCCTAAGAGGGTCATTAGGAGGGTTGTTAGGGAAGTTATCCCTAGTGAATATTTAGTGAACCCAATGAGCTCAAATAGGTATTGGGTACCTAGGAGCATCTTCTCTACCCCATAGATGGGTTAGAGAGTGTCAACTCCGATTAGAAGGGTAGTTAACCCAACTTTGAGGAAATTGACACTCAAGGAGCATTTTCAAGGTTTTTGGGAACCTTTGAAAATGAAATGGAATATTTACTCCTTGGAAGAGTAAAATGTGCCATCATGGAAAATGATGATGTTAATTTCAATTGGCACAATTTGGGTAAATCTAGAGAACTCTTGAGGAAAAATGAAACATGCCAAGATTTGAGGATAAATTTGATCTTTAAGTGGCATGAATGAATCTAGAGTTCAAGAAGTGTCAAAATTAGGATTTTGGCATATTAGGGCAATCAAGGGTTAAAGCTTAAGTATTAGCTAAGGCTAAGGATACTTAGATAGGTAATCTAGGTATGTCCTATTCATGCTAAATCTTGCCATGATTGTTTGCCCTCACATGTCATGACATCATATTTAAGTTTATCTTTTGAAATGTCATGATAATGCTTAGGTTAGTTTTATGTCATGTTTATTTAAGTTCCACACTTTATGCCATGACATCATGACATTGGCACATGCTTCTATTTATGATATTATTTCATGCCATGTCATCATCTCTTGCATTAATGATCAATTTAAATTGATTTAAGGATAGAAACATAATTTGATATTGAGATCAAATTGGTGTTTAGAAAATGCATGAGAACTTAGCTTAAGATAACCTAAACCCATATCTCACATCAAAATTGACTTGGATGTGTTTGATACATCTTAGATGTGTGTGAGATATTAGGATTGTGAGTTAGGATCAAGGTGCATAGTTCATGTACCTAGATGAGCCTAATTCTAATTGGGGATCATAGGGAAAGCTTATGTACAAGTCATGTACATATAGCCCAAAGATTGTGGTCCCAAATTAAAGGGTTTAAAAGCATTTTAAAATTGATTTGAAAAACCTTGATGAAGCTTTCCTAGTGATAGCATTCATCATTGAAAATTGTGATACAAAGTTGAGTTAAACTTGAACTATTTCAAAGTTTTTGAACTTTGTATCAAGATTGAAAAATGGAAACTATTTTCATAGAAAACTATTTTTCCTTGATAGTGTATGATATGAGGAATGTATCCTCAAAGTTTCGTAATTTTTGGAATTTTTTGTAATTTTCTGTGAGTTTCTGAACTTCTCCCGGGGAGAAAATCAGAAATCTCTGATTTCAGAGGCTGGATCGGTCACCGGACCGATCCAGGGAAGGCCTAATCGGTCTGGTGACCGATCAGTGACGATCCAGTGCGATCAGTGAAGCGTGGATCGGTCTGGGGACCGATCCATGGGGCTTCTGATCTGTCTGAGGACCGATCAGCGCGTGCCAGTTTCTGATTTTCAGCAGGTGTCTGAAATTTCAGTTTTTGGGAGTGAGTTTCGGGTTTCTAAAGGTTTGAAACTCTCCAAGACATTGTTGGTGCAATGGTCAAGGGGGAGTTGACCTTTAGGGGGAGTTTTACCTAATTGTCAAGGGGGAGTTTTTACTCCTTAAGACTTTCGAGGATTAGTGATATGGGATTATCACTAAATTGAGTGTTGAGTTTAGTTTCAAGGGGGAAATTAAGGGTTTCAATGAAAGGTATGGGACTTTCATTAGGAAGAAACTCTTGACCTTGATTCCCTCTTTTTGATGTGTGTCAAAAAGGGGGAGAGATGTCCCAAGGGGGAGAGTGTAGGTTTTGGAAGAATGTTCAAGGAAGAACATTGGAAAACCTAAGTTAGGTTATCGGGTTAACCTAACTTGATTTTGGATTTTGTCAAACATCAAAAAGGGAGAGATTGTTGGTGCAATCTTAGGTCAAGGTTGACCTGGTTGACCTGACTCGAGTTGACCTGACTCGAGTTGTGTTTTGATGTTTGACGATGTTTGACGAGAAGAGAGTTGTATTCTTGATGTTTGACAAGAATAGGTGTTTGGGAGATTGTTGGTGCAATCTTAGGTCAAGGTTGACCTGGTTGACCTGACTCGAGTTGACCTGACTCGAGTTGTGTTTTGATGTTTGACGATGTTTGACGAGAAGAGAGTTGTATTCTTGATGTTTGACAAGAATAGGTGTTTGGGAGATTGTAGGTGCAACCTTAGGTCAAAGTTGACCTGGTTGACCGTGATTCGGGAAAAGTCCAAGCAGGGAGCTTGGCACGCGAAAAGTCCAAGTACGGAGACTTGGCACGGGGAAAAGTCCAAGCAGGTAGCTTGGCACGCGGAAAGTCCAAGCAGGGAGCTTGGCACGAGGGAAAGTCCTAACTGGGATGTTAGGCGGTGGAAAGTCCCGTGAGTGAAGCCGGTGGGAAAGTCCTAACTGGATGCTAGGCAGTGTGGAAAGTCCCGTGAGTGAAGCCAGGCGGTGGGAAGTCCTGATGACGTTAGGCAGTTGGAAAGTCCCGGTGAGTGAAGCTGAAAAGTCCTAACTGGGATGTTAGGCGGTGTGGAAATCCCGGTGAGTGAAGCCAAGTGAAAGTCCGGTGAGTGAAGCTGCAAGGAAAATCACGATGGATAGGGATGATCGGACATCGGTGTTGAGGAAAGTCCAAGTAGGTCAAAGGATTGACCGGACACTTGGCGGAGAATTCTAGCAGTCAAGGGTGACCGGATGCTAGGAATGAAGTACCAACAAGTCAAGATTGACCGGATGTTGGTTTGGACTTGGTTTGGGCGAAACCATGAACTAGATCGATCCGGTGATCAATCCGGTGATACTCGAATATTCTGATCGGTCCGGTGACCGATCGATCACATCGAGCTCATCAGGATAACCGATCGGTCGGTGACCGATCGAGTCGATCGAAGCAGAGCGAGGCGCAGAGGGCTGATCGTCCGGGACCGATCAGAAAGCCCGATCGGTCCCGCACCGATCAGAGTTCCTCGATCGATGCGTGGACCGATCAGAGGTTCCTGACCGATCAGGCCGATCAGAGGTCCCGATCGGTCCATGGACCGATCAGGGACGAAACTGAAGCTAGTTCCCGATCGATCCGCAGACCGATCAGATGTTACTGATCGGTCCACGGACCGATCAGGTTCTAGCCGTTGTGACGCAACGGCTAGTTTCTTCGCTGTTTCTTCTTCGCAGGTATAAGGAGACGAGGGCATCTTCTGTGAGAACTCTCTCTTTCTTTTTCCTTCTTAGAACTTCTGTTCTGTTGCTGAAGTTTGAGCTTCGACTGAGCTTTGTTGCCTGATCGGTCCACAGACCGATCAGGGTTCTAGCCGTTGTGACGCAACGGCTAGTTTCTTCGCTGTTTCTTCTTCGCAGGTATAAGGAGACGAGGGCATCTTCTGTGCAGTCTTACTCTTTCTTTTTCCTCCTTAGAACTTCTGTTCTGCTGCTGAAGTTTCAGCTTCGACTGAGCTTTGTTGAGCTCACTTCCGAAGCCCCGCGTGAGCTTCTTTCGGCTGAGCTGCTTGTTGGCATTCGTCCGTGAAGTTGTTGCTTCCAAGACTTCAGTCGACGACAAGAAGGCAAGCTTGTATTGTTACATTCATTGTATTTACTTCTTGTATTCCTTGTATTCTATCTTGCTGTTGCAAGTTATTGTGGCGAGGTTTCTCCACCCACAAGGAGTATCTATTAGCCGGTTTTCCGGGGGCTCATCCACCGACGGATTGACTGGACTCGTCCACCTTACGGACACGCCGAGGAGTAGGAGCCCTAATCTCCGAACCTCGTTACATTCTTGTGTTAAGGTTTGGTTTTCTTCTCTTTCGTTTCTTTGTGTTTTCCGCTGTGCTAACTCGATTTGTAGAAAGAAAGCGAATTTGGGGTCGGCTATTCACACCCCCCCTCTCTAGCCGAGTACGATAGATCCCAACAATTATAGTTTCATATCGCTCAACTGGAGTATTTATTGGTCGTCTAAGTACATGTTCGTACTATCTTAAACGTGTCTCTCGGAGTTTTTCCTCAATAGATGCAACTCCGACTTTCTCTCTAATGCTTTTATTTCTTATTTTGTCCATTCTCGTATGTCCACACATCCACCTTAACATTATCATCTCTGCAACTCTCATCTTCTGCTCATATGCTCGAGTCATAGCTAACATGCATCTCCATATAATATAACAGGTCTAACTGCGATTTTATATAACTTACCTTTAAATTTAAGAGACACTTTACAGTCACATTAAATACTCAATGCTCCCCTCCATTTCAACCATCTTGCTTGTATTATATGTAAGACATCTCTCTCAATCCTTCTATCATTTTGTAAAAATGATCCTAAATATTTAAATCTCTCCATTCCGGGCAACTCAACCTCCCCTATTTTAACAATTGTCTCATTACTTTATTATTGTTAAACTTAAATTTCATATATTCTGTCTTTAATCTACTAAGTTTAAAACCTTTCCCTTCTAGTGTTTCCCACCAAGATTCTAGTTTAACATTTACTCAATCATGTGTTTCATCTACCAAAATAATATCATCTGTAAACAACATGCACCACGGTACTGTGTCTTGAATGTGTACAGTGAGTTCATCTATAATTAGTGTAAAAAGATAGAGACTTAGAGTTGATCCTTGATGTAACCCTATCTTTATTGAAAATGCTTCAGTTACTCCGCCTGGAGTCTTTACTTTGGTCGTTACATCCTTGTATATATCCTTAATTAGTTCAATATATGTTACGCTAACACCTTTTTTTTCTAGAATTCTCCATATAATTTCTCTTGAGACTCTATGAGAAGCTTTTTCTAAGTCAATAAATACATGTGTAGATCTTGTTTTTGCTCCCGATATTTTTAATTAATTGCATAAGAAGATGTATAGCTTCTATTGTCGACCTTCCAAGCATGAACTAAAATTGATTTTTGGTCACTGTGGTCTCCTTTCTTAATCTTTTTTCTATTACTTTTCCCTAAAGTTTCATAGTATGACTCATTAGTTTAATACCTCTACAGTTTGCACAATTTTGTATGTGCCCCTTGTTTCTTATATAAGGGAACTATAGTGCTTATCCTCCATTAATTAGACATTTTTTTTCATTTTCAATATCATGTTAAATAATTTTGTAAGTCATTCAATAGCTTGTTTCCCTAAGCACTTCCATATCTCTATCAAAATATCATCTGGTCCAACGACTTTATATTATGCATCTCATTTAAAGTTTGTTCTACTTCTGAAGTTTGAATTCTACGATAAAAATTAAAATTTCTATGCTCATTTGACCTACTTAAATTACTTAAGTTAAGTTGGTCACCTAAACTTTCATTAAAAAGTTGATAAAAATACCTTTTCCACCGCTCTTTTATCTCTCAATCATTTATTAATACCTTATTACATTCATCTTTAATATATTTTATTTGGATAAGATTTCATGTGTTCATTTCTCTCACTTTAGCTATTCTATAAATGTCTCTTTCCCCTTCTTTTGTATTTAATTTTTGATATAATCGTTCAAAAGTTTCATTTTTTGCTTCATTCACTATTTTCGTAGCTTCTTATTTTGCTATTGTATCTTTTTAAAGTTTTTTTCGTTCTTACAAATATATAATTCCTTAAAAGATATTCATTTTTTCTTAATTTTTTCTTGTACTTTTTCATTCCACCACCAAGATTCTTTACTTAATGGTGCATGTCCCTTTGACTTACCGAGTACACTCTTAGCTACTATTTTCAACTTTGATACCATCTTATCCTATGTTGTATTAGAGTCATCGTATATCTAATGCTTGTACTTCTACCTTCTCCTTAAATATATTTCACTTCCCATCCTTTAACTTTCACCACTTAATTCTAGGAATCATATATATTTTCTTTCTATTGATACTATGTTTGAGGTGTATATCCAACACTACTAACCTATGTTGAGTAGTTAAGCTTTCTCCTGGGATGACTTTGCAATTTTTACAAATTTTTCCATCCTTATTCCTAACCATAAGAAAGTCAATTTACGATTTATTTAGGGGTGACAATTTTTGACCCGACAGGAAAATACGACCCGAACCGAACACGAAAAAATCAGGTTAGGGTTGGGTAGTTTCAGGTTTGGGTCGAAATTGGGTCGACCCAATTGACCAAATTAATAAACAGGTCAGGTTCGGGTCAACCTGAAATAACCCAATTACAACTCGCGAACCCGTTTATAAATAATTATAAATTTAAACTAAAATTATAAATTTAAAAAAGTTAAAAACCCTAAACATAGAGATATGGTATTGATTGCAATGTTGCTATGACTTATCATTTATGATATGAATTTTCAATTTGTGTAGATAAATGTTAATTTTAATTTTTAATTTAATATACAAAATTTCTTTAATGAATGCAGGTCATGTTCGGGTCAAATGGGTCAAACAGGTTAAATGGGTCAAACGGGTCGGATTCGGTTCAAGTGCAAATAAACAGATCAGGTTTAGGTTGAATAGTTTGACCCGAATTAATAATCAGGTCGGGTTCAGGTTGTCATTTGCCAACCCGCCAACCTGCCAACCCGAACCCGTCAACCCGAACTCGAACCGAATTGCCACCCCTAGATTTATTATTCAGACTTTTGAATGTGACTAAGTGCTCATCTCTTTTCTTAAAAAACATATTAGATAATATAAGGTTATATGCTATCGCAAAATCTAATATAGTTTTCTTTTCCTCATTTTTTGTTCCAAACTCATAACTCCCATGTACCCTCTCATATTCCTCATTTTTTACTCCGACATACACATTTAGATCATCTCCTATTAAAATCATTTCATTTGCTGGAATATTTTATATTTTATTTAAGTCGTCCCAAAACCTTGATTTTGTAACTTCATCTAAATCTACTTACGGTACATATACGCTAATAATGTTCATAGTTTCTTTCGCCACTATTATCTTAAGGGCTATAATTCTATCCCTTTTACTAACTACTCATACAACTTCATCTTTTAACAAATTATTTACAATAATATCCACTCTATTTCTTGCTTTACTCTTTCCAGTATACCATAACTTAAAACCCGAGTTCTCTATCATCTTTGCCTTCTCACCTATCCATTTTTCATTGTATCTATTACCTCTATTGATTTACCAGTGAGAGTTCTTATGTTCTATGTTCCAAATCTTAGATTATTCGTTTTCCTATCATATTTGTTCTTATTTAACCTATGGTGTGGAAACTCTTGCCTATTTAACACTACACAAAGTTCTCATGGAGATGTAGTGATCCTTGTTGAGACGTTACAGTCAAACATTGTAATGTGAACTCTTGCATATTTAGCACTACACCGGAGTTTTGGAGATATAGCGGTCTTTGTCAGACGTTACAGTCGGACCCTGCAATGTGTTTCTTCCGGGGAATGACCTAACATTAACACAATAGTTTAATGAATTCATTTATTGAATATTTGTCATAGTTTTAATGTTGACTTGCAACCTAACACGACTCTCTTCTTTTATCAGGGCTCAGGATCGACCATGATTGATTGTCATGGACGGAGTTTGAGAAAATGATGTAACTTATAATTATTTAAATTGTGTATAGCATATTTTGATATTCAATTTAAGATTTAATTAAAATTCTATTGTGTTAAAAAAAATATACAGAAAAGTTGAATCGATTGTTAAGTATGTGTGTATAGACATATATAACTTTAATTGAATCCATGGTGAGGAGAAAGCGGGCATGGGCTATAGACATCTTGATAGTTCATTCTTTTCTTGGGTTTGTGATTTATAATGAGAGAATGGCAGGTATGATGCGTGCAGACAGAAACCATCACTAAAAGATACAAAGGCCAAACACTTTCCTCTCGAGACGGAGAGCGGTTGATGCTGATGTTAGAGATAAAAGACAAGCCCTTTCAATCTTTTGAAATGTGATATTATATGTCTTGTTAAAGGAATCAAATCTCAAAATTGCTTTTAAATTCAGAATGTTTATCAGAAAAGCAATTAATTTTCTTTTGTAGAAAAAATAGTACACCTTTTAACACATAAAGTTATATCTTTTAACCATAAAAAACTTTTAATTTTACAAATCAAATAACATTTTTGTATTTTCACACAAAACCAGCCACCGACACTCCACTCCACCCTCCACTCCACTCCGCACCGAAGGATTGTCAGTGGAGCTCAACAAGATGGTAGCCCATCCACGTCAGTATAATACTCTCCTTCAGCATTGATTTATATTTTTCTTTAAAAATAAATAAATATTATTTTGCATTATCTATGATTAGAATATAACTGTATTCTAATGATGAAGATAAAAGAAGGTAGGCGAGTTGGTTGCCAATTTATGACAATGAAGGTGAGGTGATAATGCATGTTCATTTAAAATTTTTGTTTAGGGGTGGGTCATAACTTCGACCCAGATGTATGCCCTTTGTTTTCATCCTTTCTATGATCTATTAACACTATCATAATCTTTCAGTGTGCGAGGTAGCTCAATAGTAGTCTTTTTGTCGCTTAGTTATACTTTAGGAGTCGATTATTAAGTAATTATTTAGTGGATACTTCAAGGGCAATTGATACTTATTAGAGAAATTGAATACATGAATTATTTAAAAAATAAATTATTGACACTTCACTTGAAATAGTCACGAAGTCGTATTCGACAATTCACCGTTAACGTATGAAATTGACAATAATAATAATAAAAAAGAAGTATGTATGCTCTTGCACTGGCTTAATGGTCTCTCAAACTTGCGTCTTAAATAAACCAAATTACATGTTCCTTAACCACAATCAACCACCCCAAACAATAACAAAACACTGTACTTTTATTATACTTAGCCCCAACAACTTTGCGATTGGGTTCCATTTTTTGTTTTTGTTTTTGTTTTTTTTTTAAAGATAAAACTCAAATAATTTTCAATTATTCAAATTGATGACTTGCATTGCAACTTATGGTAATGAGGACGGTCGACTTGGTAGATAATTAGCATTCCGGGTAAGGGGGCTCACCGGTGATTTTGCACCGCCCACTAGCAGGCCGGCAGTGGGCCGCCGCAGAGCCCGTCGTTGCCGTCGAAGGAAGCGGCGTCGAGGCGGTTGAAGGGGGTGCCAGCTGGAATGGAGCCGCGGAGCTGGTTGTTGCTGAGGTCGAGGTGCCCCACGTAGGCCGCCGACGCCAGAGTCGCCGGCACGCTCCCCGTCAGCTGGTTGTGCGACAGATCCAGCGCGGTGTAGTACGACCACCCTCCGAACGCGTCCGGGATCTCCCCTCCGATGGCATTGCGGCTCAGGTTGAGGATGTTGAGCCCCCGGCTTTCGATCATCGACGAAGGGATTTCGCCGGTGAGCTTGTTGGAGCCGAGGTAGACAGAGGAGAGCACCGAGGAGGAGCCGAGGGAGGTGGGGATCGCACCCGAGATGCGGTTTTCTGAGAGATCGAGGTCGGCCAGACGAAGCATTCGGCCGGCGGAGGAGGGGATTCCGCCAGAAATGCGGTTGCGGGCGAGGAGCACGCGGCTGAGCATGGCTAGGTTTCCAAAATCGGTGGGTATGGGGCCGGAGATCCGGTTGCTGCTTAGATCGAGGTGCATTAGGGCTGAGAGGGAGGAGATCGACGGCGGGATGGTGCCGGAGATCTGGTTGTCGGCGAGGTTGAGGACGGCAAGGCGGGAGAGGGTGCCGATGTCGTCGGGGATGGGGCCGGAGAGTCGGTTGCCGACAAGGTCGAGGATGCGGAGGAGGGGGAGGGATGAGGGAAGGCAGGAGGGGATGGGGCCGGAGATGTGCTTCCAGTCAGCGAGGACGAGGGTGGTGAGGCGGTCGAGGCGGCAGAGGTCAGAGGAGATGCGGCCGTACATGAGGGCACCGGAGAGGCCTGCGGCGGAGAGGATCGGATCCTGGGACTCTCCACGGAGAGAGATCCCGGCGACGCGGCCGGAGGAGGGGTCGCAACTGACGCCGTACCATTTGGAGCAGCATTCGTCGCCGGACCACGAGGAGAAGATGCCAAGGTGCGACTCCGAGAGGGCGGAGCGAAAGGAGAGTAGGGCCTCGCGGTCGGAGGCGTTGCACTTGGTGGCGCCTTCGGCGGAGGAGGCGGCGGCGGAGGCTATGAGAATGAGGAGGAAGAGGAAGGCGAGGAAAGGAGTGGCCATGGACGGAGCTCTCTGCTCGGCTCTGCTTCGGTGGGGTTAGGTACTCGCTTTAAATGGGCGAAATAATAATGGAAGGAATCATATTTTACCAAATGTTTTGGCCGTTTTTTTCAAACCTAGACCGGGTTATTCACCGGTCTCATCTATGATTTGTTTACTTCAAAGAAGGAAGGTAGAGGAGCGAAAAAGTATGTTTGGAATGATATGGAATTCAATTCCTTTTAGAATTGGAATTGAATTTCATGTTTTGGAATGATTTTTTAGCTAAGAATTGATATGGAATTCAATTCCAATTCCATCAAACAAGGCAAAAGTAAATCACACCTCTTTATGTGTGATTTAGATAGGGAATTCAATTCTCCATATTATGTCCATTGTGTCCTCATTCTCTCTTCTTTGTAAAAAAAGAAAAGAAAAAAGAGAGAAGGATAAAATGATAAAACATAAGAATTCCATAACTTAAGTTGCAATTCATTCCAAACATGAGAATTGAATTCAATTCATAATGGAATTCAATTCAATTCCATGACTTAAGTTATTTCCAAACAGGATGGGAGAGGAAGAGGGACAATATTGTTTACTTAAGTAGTAGGAAGAAGAAGTTTGAAAGATCCTACCGTGAGAGTTTTGTCTCCCCTTCTTCCTCTTCGCCCATGCTGATGGACCAAAGAGATCCCGTAAAAGTTAACAAGAATCAAGCAAGTTCAAGGTCACAACACATCCCATCGCAAAGAAGAGTTTTTATTCAGAAGCAGCATGGATCAACCTCACCCGGAGGTGTTCGAGCAACAGGTGGAGTTTGAATGCTACTCAGTCCACTCGATTGCAATGCGCATAGATGACTTCGTCTGTTTCATGTCATTCTCCGTTCCCTCTCTCGCTTAAGGTCATTTTCAGACAGGGATTTCTACCTAAAAACAGCTTAATCCCTTACGCAATGACATTTGTTCAAGTTTGTTTTCAAAGAGATACCACCCTACGCCCCTTTGCTCCAGCTCTAACCAGCAGAAGTGGACGAAGTGAATTGTACCTTTGCTAGATGGCTTTGGAGTAACATCGAAGTGGAATGGTCCCTCTCGGTTACATAAGCGCATAATGCAAGGAAACATGACATCTTCACGAAAGGTTCATGTCGGCTAAGAAGTCGGTTTGGCAGGCAAGCATTAATGTCACGGGAATATTTATTTATTTATTTATTTTTGGAAGATTTTAGTTTATGTTCTTCCTTAAGTTATTAAGAGAGTGTTTCTATAAGAATTGCATAATATTTCGTCAAATACTGTGTTTTCGAAACCAGGCCAGTTAAATTGAGAGCCAAAATGGTTCAGTGAAGTTAGAAGCGAATTTCACAAGGGGAAATTAAGGGGACCGGTTCGTCGGCCGGACCGGATCAGCTTCAAAGACAGTGTCAGAAGACATGAGAATAGCATTCCACAAGCAGTACGGTTTCGGACATCAAAGATCCAGCTATGTTAATAAGGATATACCACTGGCCTAATTAATCAGTAGGGACAATGATGAATTAGCTAATTTTTGTCTGACCCACAAAAGACTGATTCCAAATAAAAGTACTTGCCATGAGATTAAATCAGACTTTGATTTAATCTCGGGCATTCACTTGCAAACTACCGAGAGTAATCAGTCGAATTGTGCCGCGGTACAGGGGCGTCTCAGCCGGAAATCACATAAAACCTCTTCACTCGAGTTCATTTTCCAAACAATGGTCAAACATCTGTTAATTAAAATATGCACATGATATGCCAATATCAAACAAATGTTGTTCGTGATGATAAGTCATCATGAGAGTCCATGTTCTTGGAGTACAAGTCAATTCTATTGCATGGGGAAAACCAGCATCAGCTCGCACAAACACAATGTGGGACTCTACAAAGTGGTCGGGTATCATCACTAGAAACACGGAGAGAAGAACTCCTGATCATCATGCCAAATCTTTGGGGTTTGAATTCTAGTCGGGGAGATTTTCTCACTGCAAACGGCAGGCGTTCTAATAAGGTAGACTGATCCAACTCGTACGCTAGTGAACAAATCTTATGGATAATTTTGACACATTTTGTATGGCTGCTGCTGTCTTAACACAAAGATGCAAAGTTAACAAAGAACATCAACTGCAAATTTCGTTAGGATGTCTAGAACTGCCAGTCTATGGGATGGTTCTATCTATGATGCATCACCTCAGAGAAAAAAGACACATCGATATAACATTAATAATGCATCAACAGCTTCATTAACCTTTATGATATCCTTACTTGATATGATTATAAGCTTTTATCACTGTTACATACAAAGTGATTGAATTTTATCCTAATCCCTGATTTACTAAATTGAATTCCATGTATCTATGTGCACATCTTTATCGTATCTTACCAAATTTGAACTGGGGAGCCAGTCACCTGCACCCCTTAGCCAGTAGTATAATTACGCGGTACGACAAGATGATTAATCAATATGCCTAAGGGCGCATCTTTATGTTTTACTTACTGCACCTGCACTCCTAACCACTACTGTTTGCACAGGATAGTTGGTACTACACGAACTTGTTTGCACAAAGATGATTATTCGCACCAATAATTGCAATAAGAATATAGTCTAGCAGAAGGAATAAAAGGTTTGATTATGATAAACACAAATAATTGCAAGAAGAATATAGTCTAGCAGCAGCAATGAAAGAATTGATTGTGAAAACAAAATAAGCAGATCAATACAAAAACCAAACTGATGGACAAATATGATGGGTTAAGAGATTTTACGATACTTAAGTTAGCTTGGCCAGCTCCACTATCCAGTCTAGAGCCAGCATATAATTAGACCAAAGCGATGTAAACATCTAACTGAACCACCCTATTAAGGCTTTCCTTGTCATCCCTATAATATATTATCCCTCATCAATGAGTTTGTCCCCAACACGCGGCACGTCACTATAGATGGCAACAAGCAGCACTTTGTAGGAACTCACACTTTCCCAATTTTCTCAAGTCAAGTTCGTATAATAGTTGAGTATATTGGATTTTAATAGAATGTTGTGTAGACAAATGGAGTTCGTGATTGATTTGGTTTTCCACAAATTCATTGGCAGCTGCATGTTATCCACATTTATGTAGAGTATCTGTGGATTTACATATTGATTTATCACATTCAGATAGGGATTAAGCATAAGAATAGAATATTTCAGTATCCATTTATCATATTCAAATTTTTGAGATACAAGTTCGCATAGAACCTTAACAGAGAGGGATAAAATTGATGTAACCAACCGTAAATAATTGAGACAGCATTGGCTTGATGATGATAACGATTGTGCATCAGATTCCAGCTTTTGTTGGGTTGAATAGTGGAGAGTAATTGAGTAGGGACGGTACCAAAAGAAATGCAGAGTATTGACACATTTCCGTCCGTACGCATCATAAAACTCTACAAGTGGCAAAAGGCGATTCACTCATCTCCCGCGCCCCCCGTCAACCAGTCCCTAGCCAACACGGAGGCCTAAGCCCTACAAGCATTGATTGCACATGCCCAATTCACTCATTTTAATTGGTAGGCCTAAGGGGGCCAAGCGAGTGAAGCTGCCCAATTCACTATTTGGTCTGCCATTTTTTTCATATTGTACAAATTACTCATACCGAAATTCAATTTAGTTATTCTAGCCCCATAAAGTCTCACACTCTCAGTGTCTTCCCTTAAAAGCAATTTCAAGCATTAAAGACGAACCTCGACAAGACCAATTCCCAACATTTTATCCCGTTTTATGCGTCAATTGAGATTAGTCATCATGTACCAAACGACAACTTAGTTGCCTTGACTCAGAAACTCCGACATTATCAATAATATGAGCTCAACAAACTTAACATAAGAGAAAATATGTAAAGTGAGACCCTCAAAATTTTGGATTTTCAGCTACCAATTCAGGGAAGCAAAAGCAAGGTTTGCATCAATGTTAACCTAATCGCATCTTACAATGGACCCCGTTCTAGCAATTAGGCATTCTAGTTGACTACATTTTTGGGTGGAGAAAAGATTTCCAAGGAATCCTAGATAAAATTTTTAGGGAAAGCATAAAACAGAGAAGAAAATTTCTCCCATTACCGAAAAAATGATGCAGATGGAAGGCCTCTCTATCCAATCAGAAGTAGAGAGCCATCTGGATATCCTTCTCCTTGAACCCACACTTCTCGTAGAACGATCTCAGTTCAATCGAGCAG
Organism: Zingiber officinale; assembly: GCF_018446385.1. Taxonomy (NCBI): domain Eukaryota; kingdom Viridiplantae; phylum Streptophyta; class Magnoliopsida; order Zingiberales; family Zingiberaceae; genus Zingiber; species Zingiber officinale. The sequence goes on from NC_055997.1 coordinate 99,654,107, forward strand.
TCGAGGATGACCTTGTAGCACCCAGCCGCCTTCGCATAGTCTGTGAGGTAGCGGACCACCCGCTGGCCAAGGTGGCGGCCGCGGGCGGAGGCGTCGACGACGACGTCTTCGATATGGCCTACCTTCCCGGCGCCGCGGAGGAACTTGCGCTCCACGAAGACGCATCCCGTGGCGACGATACGTCCGGAGACACGGTCCTCGCAGACAACGATGAGATGGTCGTCACCGAGGGCGGCTAGATCGGCGAAGCGGGCACGGAAATCTGCGTCGGAGAGAGGAGTGGAGGATGGGCTGAGCTGGGAGAGGAGATCCACGAAACCCTTGGCGTGGTCCGATATCTCGAGGCGGCGGAGTGGGAGCAGTTCGTCGTCGTCGCCGTCGACTCTGGTCGCCGCCGATCGGCCGTCCATTCTGATCGATTCCGGGCTACCTCCTCGTCTACAGCTAGCTTCTCCCCCAAGCTATTATTCCTTTAACGGAGCGGGTCCAGAATTCGACTAAATAGGTTCGATTCTTCCGGATCTATTCCACTAAGACCCGTGAGGAAACAATAATAAAGTCTTTGTAAGTATTTTTTTAATTTTTTTTTAAGTTAATAGAAAACTTTTGTAAAATTAGATTGATTGATTAATGAATTCAGATAATTGAATATCTGAATAATCAAAAAATTAGTGTGGTCAGAAAAAATTAAGGATGAAAAAAAAAGGATTAATCAGATTGGGTAATATGAGTTTGGGATGATCGGTTTAATTTCATCGAAATTTTTCATCGATCATCAGGATAAATTGAAAAGCGTTTACAACGGACAACTTAGGAATCTGATATCTTTTTAATTACGTGCCTCATTTAAAATAAAAATTTCTATAAATTTACCACCTCGTTAAGGATGGAAGCATGAAGAAGCTGCATGTCGAATAAGATTTGATGAAGTAATAAGGCTACTGGCTTCAACTTAAGTAGCAACATTTGCTACTCTACTCTTACATATCTTTGGATTTAAACTAAAACTCTCTGTTACTCCGAAGCTTTGTTGTAGTTGATTAAAGCTCCAAATTAAATAAATGAAATTCCTTGTGATTTACGTACAGATGAGGGTTTCTGTTTATCTACAAAAACAGCAGCAAAGGTTGCTTCCTGGCTTTGTGCAGCTGAAAAGTCAAGAGCATCAGCATCACAAAGGTGCATGCCTTGGCCAAATTGAAGTAATAAAGCTTCTTCTTCAATTCTAATGTTTGATGAACATTCTATGATTTGAACCGACAACCTTATTCTATCTATTAAAACTCTTTTTCTTGTAAGGATTAAAGAGAGTATTCAACGAAACTCTTCTTGTAAATGCACGGAACTCTTATCTTCTTTCCACAAGCGATCGATGATGTGGGGAATGCAACCAAATATCAACTTTAAAATTTACAACTTGCTGTGCTATTAATGAAGGCGATGAACAAACTGTTCATGGGAGTTGCAGAAACAACTAGTCCTGCATGGCGTCTCTTGGGAATATAATTAGAGTTCCATGTTAAAAATATATGAACAAAACTCATACGTTTAAAATATGAAAATATGGAGATATTTTGTATAGAGTTTAAAAATAAATTTATAAAGTCTAAATGGATAATATTATATAATTATGGAGATAAGTGAATTCTTCTAGTCTTAACAAATGGTATCAGATCAAAGTTGTTTTTCACCTGACTACTTGTTAGAAGAAGCAAAGAGATAGAAAAAGAAGAAGGATTTTAAATTTCAACATATTAAAGATTTATCATCAAATGAGCTCAACTTCATATGAATTCCTAAGATGAATTCGGATATGATATCCAAGCACCTCCACCTTACGGATTAAGAGGCTTCGATCTTTAGAAATCAAGAATAGAAAATTTCTTAATAATGGACATAGAGCAATGATTTATTTTAATGGAGGGATTTGAAGACCAACAAATACAAAAGGAAAACTTTTTCGGAGGAACAAATGGACCGAGAAACAAGTTCAAAAGTCCATGGCAAATGAAAAAGGTAACTAGATTACTAGTTAGTATTTTGCCTAATGATATTTTGTGCAAGATAGACAAATATCAAGATGCCAAAAAATTATGGAGTAGATTGACTAGCTCCATGAAGATCTCACCTCAATCCAAAATGAAAGCACATCCAAAGAGGGAGACTCAATAGATCAAGAATGTGATGATTTAGAAGTTGAGAGGTGCTCAACATCCAAGGGTGAAATTGAAGAAGTATCCACTTCAAAAATTAAGGGGGAGAGGCCATTAGCACCAGACAAAGAATACCTCCGAATCAAATGAAGAAGAATATATCACCTCTACGAGTGAAGGTATAACAATTTTGATTGTTAAAAATAAAAATCATATCATTTACTTTGAGTGTAGGAAAAAAGGACAATATAAGAGAAAGTGTCCTAAATTAATTAAGAAGAAGGTTCAAATATCACCCAAAGTGAAGGAAACATTCAAAGAGGCCGGAACCTTGATACAAAAGAGAAAAAGCACATTGTATGCTTCTTGTGTAATCGCAAGGGGTATTATCAAAATCAATGTCCAAAGAGGAGGCTTTCAAGTAAAAGCAAAGGAGGAAACTGAAAACAAGAGGGAGCTTCTAAGAACAAAACTAAGATATCATTAGTTAATGATGTTCCCTCATTTTAAGATAAAAAGTATACTAGAAATAAATGTTATCATTTTAGTACTATTTATCATGAAAATAGAAAACTTCACAATCCTAAGGAAAATTACAAGTCTTATTATGCTAGAACAACCTTCCATAAGAATAAGAAGGTAGAAAATGATTTAAGCAAAAATCCTAAGAAAGATAGATATATGCCTAAAAATGAAAATGTTCAAGGAAATCATGGAAAATCTAAGTTTGAGGATTTAAGGATTGAAAATCAAATTTTGAGGTTAAGACTTGCAAAATTAGAGATCCTAGAGAAAATGATAAATAATGTAAAATGATCCAATAAGAAAAATCTAGGTTTAGGAAAACAAGAGTCATCTATGGACAAGAGGGGTTTGGGATACAAACCTAAGTCCAAGGGAAGTATGATCTCATATCATAAAGGTTCATATAACTATGAAACTACTCCTAAGTTTAGAAGTCAAGTTAAGGTTACAAGGGAAGCCATCCCTAAAGTTGAGTTTGAGGAGACTAGCATGATTAAGGCTTCTAAAAAGCCTAGGAAAGTCATTAGGAAGGTATCTAGGGAAGTTATATCCTAGTGAGTACCTAGTACACTCAAGAAGTACCAATAGGTATTGAGTTCCTAAGGGTATGATCTCTTCATACTAAATGAGTTTAGAGTATGCCAACTCTTAATGGAAGGGTAGTTAACACAACCATAGTATTGTTGATACTTTAGGCATTTTCAAGGCATTATGATATCTTAAAAATGGAAATTCAATTTTTACTCTTGAAGAGTTTAAAATATGCCAATAAAATTTGAAGTATTGAGATTAATCAAATTGACACAAATATGATGAAATTCAAAATTGTGTCAAGTTGGGATTTTGACACATTCGAGAAAGATAGGGTTGTCTATGTCAAATCATGTTTTTAGCATAGTGATTAGTTATTGAAACTTAGATGAAAATATAGGTATTTTCTTTGTACTATAATTTGTTAGATTTTGAGAGATGTCCTAAGATTTCCTTATGATTTTATGATTTATTTGATAAATATAGATTCACTATTTGAGTATATATATTATATATTTAAATAGTCTTAATTTATTTACTAATGTCCGTAATATATTCATAGCATAAGAAAATTTATTATTAGATCACAACTTGTGATTATCTCTACATGTGTAATTATAAACATATTGAAAATTTCCTATTCCTTGAGATTATCTCTTTGGTTCAGCTAAGCAACTGTTTCTCACAAACTAAAGATATTGGGATGTTGAGAGTTAAACGTAGATGCTAGTTATAGTAATTAGTTTATTAGAGTGACTTATTGTAAGATTTCATATGGTTCTCTATATATATGGATATGTCTGTGAAGTTTTTATTGCAGCTCAAGTGTAAGTTTTCCTTCAACTTGAGGTATACAAGTCATCTTGATCATGGAAACTTATACTTTGATATTTTAAGCAAACATCTCTTGGAGGTGTGGACCCGATATGATTGAGTATAAGTTAAAGTGCGCGAAGGTGTTTGCATAGTCCATAGATGATTCACCGCTCCTTGCAAGGAGGCGTATATCCTATGACCACTTGTTAGGATTATTACTCAAAGTCTTTGGTCAAAGTATTACATGTTAAGAGTATGAGACTCTTATACACATGCATAAATAATTTGAATCCGCAGAACGAGGAAGTATTACTTAGGCTAGGTATGACGTAGTTAGCCTAGTGAGGACAAACACATAGATCATGCTCTGAACCAAGTGGATATAAGATAAATGAAGGAATGAGACACGACTCACTATAGCTACCGAAGGGTTCAAAATTAGTTCTAAAATCAACTATAATTTTTTAATTAATTGGGGATCATGATGTACTATTAGGTACCACTCATGATCGTTCTATAATTAAGTAGTTAATTATGGATGGTCAAGATAAATCAAAAATATATTGGATCACATACACTACGAGTCTCTAAAAGATATAAAATAAGTCAGAGAATAAGATTATCAGATCATAAGATAAATGTTTAGTTGGATCATACATAAGATAAATATGGAAATATTTGTCAGAACGGAAGCACAGATGGACCACATATCTTATGAAAGAGTTAGACCCTATTTGATTTAATCATGAACTAATTTGGTTTAGCTATGAACCAACTTGATTTAGTTGTGAACCAACTTGATTTAGTTGTGAACCAAAATAAGGGGTTAATGAGCTAATTTTTTATTAAGGCATAATGCGTTGGATTTTGGATTTGGACTTTCTAATCCAACTCATAAAAGAGGACTATATATTGATATGGTTAAGAGAAAATTAACACATAATTCATTATTGGCTTGATTAGATTTTGAAAATCTAAACTCAATACCTCTCTCTCTTCCTCTCTCTCTCTTGCCGTCGACCATAACAAGAGGATCTCCTCTTGTTGCTGTAAGCCACCCAAAGGAAGAAGATCTTTCTTTTGCTTCTTCTTCCTCTTGATCATTCTCTTTCGCTTGTGGCTAGCTAGTACCTTTCAAAGGCGAAGCTTGTTCTCTTAGAGTTGTCTTGAAGAGTTCGGCATGAATACGAATAGAGGTGATGTTCGATAACGTTGCAAAAGGTTGATGCCCTTTTCGTTACAAGTCATCCGTAAGATATACCTAGAATAATTGTTATTCAATTTCATTTTATTTTATGATATTATTTGTACAATTGTATCTTGCATGTGTGTGGTATGTGTGATGTAATAAATTAGTTTATTTATCATTAAGTCTTCTGTTGTCCATGTTTACAAAACGTATTTTTAGCACATACCGCATCGGGTATATCCCAACATTAATTGTCATGTTTTGTGTATCCTATCACATGTCATGACATCATATTATTTATTCACCTTGACATGATATTATAGTATTAGTATTTTGACACATATCATGTCATACATGCATCATTTAAATATTATGAATTATATTTTGAAAAATTATACATTTGATATATGACATATTCATTATCATTCATTGCTTTAATTTCTTATAATTAAGGACAATGACATTAATTGATAACTTAGGTAGGATAATCAAAGTTAAAATACCTAGATAAAGATGCATGATCTTTTAGTTATGAAAAACCTAACTTTACATCTAGCAAGATCATAGGTGATGCGTGTAGATTATATATATATTTATATTTTGATTGACGCACATTCACTTGTTTTACTTGATTATGATTTGCATTTTCACACTCCATCTTATCATTTTATCAACATGATTATTTATTTTGTTCGGATATCTACTCTTGTTTTATTTTTATTGACAGGACATGATATGGAGCAAAAATGGATAAAGGATGCAAGGTACAACCCCTTCTGGAAATCAACATGGGTAGGTTGTGCCTATAAGCATGACTGTGCCTATCTCTCAACGCTTCACACGACAAGGCCATACTAGGAGGCACGACCGTGATAGCTAGGAGGCATTACAGTGCCAGGAGGCACAATCGTGCCTCATAGGATCAACAATGCACACGGCTTGGTCGTGTCGATTCTTTCACCGTTTGCACACCCGATGATGCCAGGAGGCACGAGTAAGGGCAAGGGGTACACCCCCTTCCTATAATAGGGGGGCTTCTCCCTTTTTCTTAGAGAGGAAGTTTTCTCCCCTTGGGAGAGACATCTTGGGTAGTCACACTCCATTTTCTGGTGACTTCTCGATGATCCAAAGTCATTTTCATCATCAGTCCATCTACGAGGCTAAGGATTGGTTCTTTAAGGCATCATTTTTATATTGGCTAAGCTTTCTTCTTTCTTCTTATTTATTTGAGTTGTAGAATGCTTTCTTTTATGTCTTTGAGTTTTCTTCCTTTGCATAAGGAGTAGATTCTCCTAGATCTAGGATGAAGGGAGTAGTTGTGATGTTTATTTGATGTAAACTCTATGAATATACCTATTTCTTATTTCTATGATATGGTTATACTTTGTTCTTGTTTGATTGAATGTGTGTGTGTGAACTTTTATTGATTGTATATATTATTTGGTTGAATGGATGTATGGATTCGTCACCACGTAGTGGGAATACTCAAGATCGGATGACCCCGGGGCCTTGGTAACAGAGCATATTCCTTTAATCGAACATTTTAAGCATTCCCTTGAAATGAAGACCAAATCAATACAAGGGAGACTCTAATTAGTGATTAATGGATTTTTCCTAATTCCGTTCTAGGAAGTGATTTGTGTAATTTATGCTGTCTGACTGGGAGTCCTTTGGTGACAAAGGGTATCCTTTTAACTGGAGATTCTACGTTACCTTTTCTACTTACTAGCACTGATTACTGCAAATGGAGAGAACATTCCGAAGTGAACGTATGGGGTAATATCAGTATTTTGTTAGATTTTCTACAAAACATGAACATAGAGGATGGAAGATTAGTTGTTCCTATTACATCAATGAGCATTACAATGAAACCAAATTTCTAGAACTACCTTCCTAACTTAGCCTTCCTCACATAACTTTCCTTAGTCCCTTCTCTCTAGCCGTCACTCTCTTTCTAGTTCACAAACCTTCCAACAATTCGATAATCTATATAATTTGCTTTGCAAAGTCTTTAGTGGTTACTCACCAGCCCCTATGGATCAATATCTTTTTATTGCTTGACGACATTTCCGTGCACTTATGGATACACATCAAGTTTTTGACGTCATTGCTGGAGACTGATTCAGGGTGATATTAGTCGATTAGCATTTGAATTAATCTAGATACTTTTTATTTTTGTGAATAATTTCTACAATATTTCTTTTCGTATAGATCTTGCACTTTCTTTCCCTTAATTTCGCATTCTATTTCTTGTTTGTATCGGTCACAATGGTACACAGGACTTTGAAAGATTATGCTGCTCCCAAGTCTAGAAGAGAATGGAGTCCTATTGTGCCTCTAGAAATTCATGCTCTTAATTTTATGTTTGCTCAAGCGTTTATTTCCAAAATACAAGAAGATCAGCTTAGTGGTTCAGATTCTGAAAATCCTTATCTGCATCTATTAGAGTTTTATAGATACTACAACACCTTGAAATATGAAGTGGTTCCTGAGGAAACTATTTTATTACTAGCTTTCCCTTTCAACCTCAAAGACTCAGCGAGAACTTGGTTGAACACTTTATGATCGGGAAGTATCACGACTTGGAAAGAATTAGAATAAAGGTTCTTGGACAAGTACTTCTCTCCACATAAGACAACCAATTTGAGGAGTCATATTTTGAGCTTTGAGCAAAACGACGGAGAGTCATTATGCCAAGCATGAGATAGATGTTTGATTCTGATATGACAATATCAACATCATGACCTTGAAGAGTGATTGCTCATTTACATATTTTATATTGGGTTATCCCCTCCAAGAAAGATTCAGTTGGACTTAGCCATCGAAAGATCTTTGATGAACAGTCTTAATGATGAATGTGATTTGATTGATTGGGTAGTAAACAACCTCAATGAATGGTTAAGAGAGAATTTGATGATTCTTTCATTAAGAATCACTAAGTTACAAAGTAAGGGAGTAAAGCTCAACGAGGAAAAGGAGCTATACCAAGTGAATAATGAAGTTGAAAATTTTGAGCAACAAGATGACAAAGAGTAAACATTATCTCCTTGGTGTAGTGGATCACTAAAACAAATGTTAAATGGTTTGACTACCTTAGATAAAATGGATGCGGATGAGCGTTATGGAGGAGATGATTACCTTGACGAAATTCTTTGACACTCACTAGAGGATCCTTCTAAGGCAAGCTGGGTTTATGGGAAACCAAGAATTCAAGATGATGAGTATAGGGATATTGTGCAAAGACTAGATGAAATTCCAGAGTATGAGCAAATTATGACAATCAAAGAAAGCCCAATGATACCCAAGGTTGTGCTACCCCAAGTAGAACTCAAGTCTCTACCTTACAATCTCTTATATGAATTTTTTGGACCGAATTCTACATTATCAGTGATTATTAATTCAAATCTGAACGAATTGGAGACAAGAAAATTGCTCAAAGTGCTAAGCTTGTATATGAAGGTAGTGTGGTATATCATTGATGACATTAAAGGAATTAACCCTTCACTTTGTATGCACATAATTTTACTGCAAGATGATCATAAATGATCAATTGAACACCAGAGAGGCTGAATCCTAATATGAAAGAAATGGTTAGAAACGAAGTACTCAACCTTCTTGATACAAAAATTATCTACCTCATTTCTAATAGTCTATGGATAAGCCCGGTACACATAGTTCCCAAGAAAGGGGAATAACAACCATTAAAAATGAGAATAACGAATTAGTTCCTATTATGATGGTTATCGAACAACGAATGTGTATTGATTATCAGAAATTGAACAAAGAAATGACAAAAGATCACTTTCCCCTTCGTTTCATTAATTAGATGCTTGAGAGACTTGTAATGCATTCATATTTTTTCTATTTGGATGTGTATTCTGGATTTTATCAAATTCCTGTACACCCTCATGATCAGGAGAAGACAACTTTTACATGTCCTTATGAAACTTTTGCCTATAGATGAATGTCTTTTGGTCTTTGCAATGCCCTTGCTACATTTCAGCGTTGTATGATGACTATTTTCTCAGATATGATAGAGGACATACTAGAAGTATTTATGGATGATTTTTTTTAGTTTATAGAACTAATTTTGATGCTTATTTGCACAGCCTTTTAAGAGTACTATAGAGATGCGAAGAGGTGAACTTAGTTTTGAATTAAGAAAATGTCACTTCATGGTCAAGGAGGGAATTGTTTTGGGCCACAAGATTTCTTTGATATGGTTATACTTTGTTCTTGTTCGATTGAATGTGTTTGTGAACTTTTATTGATTGTATATGTTGTTTGGTTGAATAGATGTATGGATTGGCCACCATATAGTGGGAATACTCAATGGATGTATGGATTGGTCACCATGTAGTGGGAATACTCGAGATCGTATGACCGGGGAGGGGGCCTTAGTAATAAAATGTATCCCTTTAATCGAACATGTCGAGCATTCCCTTGAAATGAAGACCAAATCCATATAAGGGAGACTCTAATTAGTGCTCAATGGGGTTTTTTCTAATTCCGTGATAGGAAATGATTTGTATAATTTAGACTGTATGATTTGGGGGGAGGGGGTTATCACTACCATCGAATGCAAATGGGGAGAACACTTCGAGGTGACTATCATGGGATATCATCGGTATTTAGTTAGATTTCCTACAAAGCATGAACATAGAGGATAGAAGATTAGTTATTCCTATTATATCAATGATCATCATAATGAAACCAAATTCCTAGAACTACCTTCCCAAGTTAGCCTTTCTCACACAACTTTTCTCACTCTCTTCTCTCTTGCCCTCACTTTCTTTCTAGTTCACAAACTTTCCAACAATTCGATAGTTTAGATAATTCACTTTGTGAAGTCTCTAGTGGTCGTTCACCAGTCCCTATGGATCTATATCTTTTTATTACTTGACGATATTTTTGTGTACTTATGGATACACATCAATAGGATGACTTGTATTTGTATTGAGATATATTAGATATAAGTGAAATATTAGGAGGATGAACAAAACTTAATATATTGATTTAGTGCATCTAATTGAGTTTTAGTTTCATCAAAACATAGATTTTGTGAAGTCCAATCTTGGGAAAATCAAATATGAAAGTTATGTCCATTTAGCCCAAAGATCTTGGTTAGAAATTTATTTTGAAAATGATTGTAAAAATAATTTAGAAAATTTTGGTGAAGTCCATTTGTTATTAGGAATCACCAATAATTAGTTAGATATAAAGTTAGAGTGAAACATTAAAATTTTTAATAGTTTTTAATTTTGTATTGTTCTTTGAAAATGAGATATATTTTCATAGAAAATTATTTTTCCCTAATAGTATATGACATAAGTAATGTCTATATAAAATTTCATGATTTTTTAAATATCGTAGAATTATTTATGAATTTCTAAATTTTGGATAGAAATCATATTTGAGAAATCAATAATACCAATCGATTATGCATTATTGCCAATCGATTGACACATGCGATAATTGATTAGCAGTTCATGGCAATCAATTAACACGAGCTGAAATCGATTAGTGGCAGATACCAATTGATTGATAGCCATTGTTTTGGTTGAAATAAGCTTATTTAGTGGGTTAAGTCGTATGATCCTGTTCGAACCAAGGGTCAACGAACGCTGGGGATGTGGCGCTCCTTGCTGGGTCCTCGAGGGCTCCGGTGAACCTGCAGCAAAACCGAACCGGGAGGGGTGTCCCGGCGACGGCCCTCCGACGCTCAAGTCAGGCGAGGAATAATAAGAAGGTGGTCTCCAGATCCAAATTTTTCATACCTTCGGTGAAGAAATGGAGGCCTTATATAGACCTCCCGAAGAAGCCTGGGCGCACCAAACAAAGTAACCACCTGCCCTTGACCATGCCCAGGTATGGGTCTGTCAGAAGGGTCATGCCCAGATATGGATATGTCAGGAATATGTCCATGAGGCCATACTGCTACTGTATCAACCTTTCCATGATGTGACGGCAAGGTCCTCCATCGTGCGATCTTGTGTACGGCCTAATCATCTGACTTGCTTTAGCTGATATCCCATATCCCGAGCCGAGCGCATAGGCCGCTCGGCCCCCTTTGTACCCTCGCCCTTACCTTGGCCGAACGGACGACCTGCTCGGCCCTTCGTTTCCAGCCGATGGGTTATGTCTAGCTCCGCTCGGACTTACTCAGCTGCTCGGCGTGGCCATTAACCGCTTAGTCAGCCCTTCATCGGTCCTCGCTGAGACCCTTCAGAAATGGGTCCCCATTCTTACCGCCGGATCACTTGCCTTCCCTTCAAGTCTAGTCGAAGGAGGCGGTGAGTCCGACCGACTCGACTATATGTGTCCGAGCGGGCCGCCTTTCCGTAGCTTATAATATCCCTGGGGCCGTTCGGCCCTTCTGTCAAATTCAGCCGTTCGGCTCTTCATTCCGGTTGTCTTGTCGCTCAACATGGATGTTTGCTTGTCTAGATCTTCTCGAAAATCACGCAAATCTTCTCCATTAAGTCGAAGCATGCGCGGTATGGGCGCATTAATTGTGCCTGGCGACAGAGCGCCACGTGGCTCTTCTCGCGTGGCGGTGATGATTCGTACGATGGGACGCTGGTCATTTTGAAACGGACGGCTAGATGATGGCTTCGTCTTCCGTGACCTGCATCCGACGGACGAGGCTGACCAGCCTCGTTCGTATAAAGCCCTCGTCTTCGCCTTTTACGCCGCATTTTCTGTTTCATCGCGTATTCTCCGTCGAAGGTGCCCGCTGCTGCTGCCTCATTCCGGCCGTCCCAGCTTTCGCCTCTTGGTGGTCTTCGGCTCTTTGGTGATCCTTCCTGTCTACCTTCCCTCAGTAAGCTTCTCCCTTCCCTTACAAGGCCTTCCCAACTCGTTCTGCCTTCTTTGTTCCCATTCTTTCGATTTCTCGCTGTCTTTTTGCTCCTTCGAGATGGCAAGCTCCTCCGAACCCGCTGCTGGTGTTCACGGCCCTTGGTACCTGACCATGGAGAGTCGGTTTGATGAGGAGGGTGCTCGGCGTCTTGTTCGGACGTACGGGATTCCCGATAACTATGAAATAGTTGTAGCCGACCCGACTGACCGACCACATGACCCGCCGATCGGCACAATCTGTTTCTTTTTAGACCAATTCCAGGGTGGCCTTAGATTTCCTACCCATCCCTTTATTTTAGAGGTTTGTAACTACTTTCGCATCCCGCTCGACCAACTTGTGCCGAATTCCTTTAGGCTATTGAGCGGGATGGTCGTCCTCTTCAAGCTGCACAGTATCCCTCTTGACCCTAAAATATTCCACTTCTTCTTCTACCCCAAACAATCCGAGTTGGGGACTTTTATTTTCCAAAGTAGAATAGGCTTTAAGTTTTTTGACAATATGCCGACCTCCAACAAGCATTGGAAAGAATTTTTCTTCTACATCCGACTTCCTGAGCGGCCAGCCTTTCGAACCAAATGGCAAACCGCCGTGCCGACTCAGCCGGAGCTCGGCAAATTCAGAAGCAACCCGGCATATCTCCATGCAGCGAACTGGTTGTCCGAGATAGACCAGTTGCTTCTCAAGGGGTGTTGTATCTTTTTGGGTTATCTCCCGTTCGGGCCAATCTTCCCTACCGTATGGGTAAGAGACTCTTTACTCCCTTCACCTTTTTTATCTAACTGATTTTAATTTCTTCTATTGCAGCTGAAGTCATGTGGCGCTCCAAACCTACCGCTCATCTGAAACTCAAGGCCGTGGAAATCGAGGCGGCCACCAAAAAGGAGCTCGCCGAGCGGGGTCTCATCCCCAGCCGCCCGGCAGATGCGGGAGAGGGGGCGCATCGCCCAAACAGATGCCCCATCCGCTCAACAGAGGTTGAGGCATCCTGCTTCCTCACCGAGTGGGGTCCCTCAAGTCGGGATCCACTGGAAGTTCGCGAAGCGTCAAGGACTCCGACCTTCCGCCACCACAAGAGGGAGCACCACAGTGCCGATCGTCGCCCGCCGCACGCCATCACAGATCGGACTCCGGCCTCGCCATCTGATAGCCTTCCGGCCTCCTCCTGACTCGCCACCGCGTCGGTTGGGTGAAACTTCCACCATAGGGGAGTCTTCGCAACAAGCGGCGGCAACTGAAGAAGCGCCGTCCGGCCATCCGACCATCAAGACCACCCTCCGATTCCCATCGGAGGAATATTTACTGTCTGCCGACCGGCCATCGAGCCCTGTTCACGAAATAACCTTGACGGGTCCGCTTGCCAAGCTTTTTGAGGACGCCCAGATTCAGTTGCCCTTATGACGCCCAAGCAGCTCGGCGATAACAATATGCAGCAGGCCACACAGGTAAATTCATCTCTCTTCATGTGCCATGCTATTGTTTGAGTCCTGATTTTATTATTTCCTTACAGCGTTGGGCTGAGCAAATCGCCACCAGCCACAGGCTGGCCGAGCTGGAGGGTCTCCTGGAAAAACTCCAAGTATCAGGGGGTCCATCGGCCGAGCGGGAGAAACAAACTCTCGAGGCCGAACAGAAGAAGGCTGCTGATCTGGCTGCAGAGGTGGCCCGACTCGAAGACTTGGTGAAGAAGCGGGACGGAGACGTGAAACGCGCCAGTGGCCGGAAGAGGCGGGCGATTGCTGATCTGGACAAAATGAAAGTCGAAGTCCGGGCCCTAGATCAGCAGTCTAAGAAGCTAGAGGCCGATCTGAATGCCGAGCGGGAGATCCGTGCAGCCGAACGCACAAAAGCTGAGATGGACTTGAAGGCTGTCCAAGATACCTTAACCGCTTCCCGAGCGGCACTCAAGAAGTATAAGGAGGGAGAGCTAAGTCGGCTAGCAGCAGCGCGCCAAGAATACCTCCGCTCGGAGCGCTTTGGCGAAAAGTTTGGTGGCAACGTCTCCTCAACCTTCCTCGAGGCGGTCAAGGTCACCACGGCGTACTTTAAGAAGGGGGGCATCTTCCTGCTGACCTGAGCATTCCCCCTCCCGAACTGGCAGCCATGATTGACGACATCCCGGACACCTTTTTTAATTTTGAGGATCCGGAGTGATGCGGGTTATTTCAAGTACTTTCTGTATTTCATCCGCTCGGCGGATGTAAAATTTTTGTACGTGCCGTTCGGCATAATTTTTCTTTTAATGAAACGATGCCCCTTTGCTTGTCTTCCTACTCATTGTCCATAATATTCTTCTGTTTGCTTAACGTTGATGCTTAGAGCCAGTCATGCTCTTAAGCGCTCTCCTTCACGCGTCCGATCGGCTTGGCACATTGCATAAAGTCCGAGCGAGGAGGTCTACTCGCTCTACACGTATCCTGCCTGCGTGAAGTTAACAAACGCCGAGTATCGAAGGACCAACCCCCGATCGGGCCTGAATGGTTTAATATTTGTAGTTTCCGCGGTTTCTTGCTCTGATATTCGTTCATCGACGCGGCTCTCGATTTTTAACGACGGTGCTCGTCGGCGCGGATGTTTATAGCCGATCGGCGCGGCTCTCGATTTCTCTCGATTTTTAACGACGGTGCTCGTCGGCGCGGATGTTTATAGCCGATCGGCGCGGCTCTCGATTTTTAACGGCGGTGCTCGTCGGCGCGGATATTTATAGCCGATCGGCGCGGCTCTCGATTTTTAACGACGGTGCTCGTCGGCGTGTCGGCGCGGATATTTATAGCCGATCGGCGCGGCTCTCGATTTTTAACGACGGTGCTCGTCGGCGCGGATGTTTATAGCCGATCGGCGCGACTCTCGATTTTTAACGGCGGTCGGGGCGGATATTTATAGCCGATCGGCGCCGGCTATCGATTTTAACGACGGTGCTCGCGGATATTTATAGCCGATCGCGCGACTCGATTTTTAACGACGGTGCTCATCGCGGATATTTATAGCCGATCGGCGGCTCGATTTTAACGACGGTGCTCATCGTCGCGGATATTTATAGCCGATCGGCGCGGCTCTCGATTTTTAACGACGGTGCTCGTCGGCGCGGATATTTATAGCCGATCGGCGCGGCTCTCGATTTTTAACGACGGTGCTCGTCGGCGCGGATATTTATAGCCGATCGGCGCGGCTCTCGATTTTTAACGACGGTGCTCGTCGGCGCGGATATTTATAGCCGATCGGCGCGGCTCTCGATTTTTAACGACGGTTTAACGTCTGGGCTAGACGGCTTCAAGGCTAACTACCAGGTCGAGCGACCTTGGCCTTCATAACTTATCTCGCGCTTGAACAGTCTTTGTGCCCGGCCGAACGGCATGGGTCATTTGTTTGCGAACCTAATCGGCTGGGAGGCCTTCACTTATTCGGGTGCTTGGCTCGGATAATCCATATGCCCCTTTTACCCAGTTTGGAGAACGTACTCCTGTCCGAATGGCTCAGGTCTGCTTCGAGCATTCTGGCTCGGATAATTTATCTCCATCCGGAAGGTACTGGGTCTCTGATCCTCGAGCGCTTGGCTCGACCCATTTACCTCCGGCTAAGCGGCTCGTGGCCTTCGTTTCTTGCCAATGCCTTATATTTGTTCTCTTGATTCTTCATTTCTGTTTTTCCAGTATTAGTTGAAAAAAGTACATAGGATGATCTACATTGGCACACCTTTCAACCCGCCCGGTAAGGCTGGAGGTGGTTCGCTCTCCACGGCCTATCTAGCTGCCGACCGTCCTCGTCCTCCAAATAATACGCTCCCGAGCGGAGCTTTTCGATGATTTTGAAGGGACCGGCCCATGGAGCTTCAAGCTTGCCGACGTCGCCGACCGGCTTGACTTTTTTCCAGACAAGGTCGCCGACCTGGAATGACCGGGGAATAACGCGCCGGTTATAGTTTTGCTTCATCCGTTGACGGTACACCATCAGCCGAACGGATGCCTTTGCCCTCTCCTCTTCTACCAAATCCAGCTCCATGTTTCTCCGTTCGGCGTTGTCATCGTCGTAGCTCTGGATCCGGGCTGACTCGACGTCGACTTCAACCGGAATGACGGCCTCACCGCCGTACACCAAATGGAATGGTGTGACTCCTGTCCCTTCTTTTGGCGTCGTTCGGATGGCCCACAAGACGCTCGGCACTTCATCCGGCCAACTTCCTCCCAAATGATCGAGCCGAGCACACAGAATACGGAGAATTTCTCGGTTGGCCAGTTCAGCTTGACCGTTGCTCTGAGGATAGGCCACGGATGTGAAATGTTGCTCAATGCCGTAGCTCTTGCACCAATCCTCTAACATCTTCCCTGTGAACTGCCGCCCGTTGTCGGACACTAGTCGGCGAGGGATGCCGAATCGACAAATGATGTGTTGCCAGATGAATTTTTTAACCATTTGTTCGGTGATCTTTGCTAGCGGCTCGGCCTCCACCCACTTGGAGAAGTAGTCTACCGCCACTAGTAAGAATTTCCTTTGCCCGGTCGCCATCGGAAATGGACCCACGATATCCATTCCCCATTGATCGAACGGACATGAGACGGCCGACGCCTTCATCTCCTCTGCCGGTCGGTGGGAGAAGTTGTGATACTTTTGGCACGAAAGGCATGTAGATACTGCCCGAGCGGCATCTGTTTGCAAAGTTGGCCAAAAGTATCCGGCCAAGAGGATCTTCTTGGCCAATGAGCGCCCGCCCGGATGACCCCCGCATGATCCTTGATGTACTTCCTGGAGGATGTAAGCTGAGTCCTCCGAGCTGACACATTTCAGCAACGGGCGAGAGAAAGCCTTCTTGTAGAGCTGATCTCCGATGAGTGTAAACCGACCGGCTCTTCTTCTGAGGAGCCGGGCTGCACCTTCATCGGAGGGTGTGGTGCCCGAGCGGAGGAACTCTATGATGGGGGTCCTCCAGTCGCTTGGAAACGTGAGGTTTTCCATCCGGTCGACGTGCGCTACCAGCAGTACTTTTTCAATAGGTTGATGAATGGCGACCGGCACTATAGAACTTGCTAACTTGGCCAAGTCATCTGCTGCCTGGTTCTCCGTTCGGGGAATCTTTTGAATAAGGACCTCTCGGAAAGTGGCTTTGAGTTTTTCAAAGGCTTCAGCGTAGAGCTTGAGCCGAACGCTGTTGATTTCAAAGGTACCAGAAAGTTGCTGAGCAGCCAACTGTGAATCCGAATAGAGTGTCACCCGACCAGCCCCTACATGCCGCGCTGCCTGCAATCCGGCTGTGAGGGCCTCATACTCTGCTTCGTTGTTGGTAGCTTTGTAATCCAGCCGGACGGATAGGTGCATCTTCTCTTCTTCAGGTGAGAGCAGCAATATTCCAATCCCACTCCCGAGCCGAGTGGAGGACCCATCCACATATATTCTCCACATAGCTTCCGGCTCTGGCCTTTGCACTTCGGTCACAAAATCAGCCAAGGACTGGGCTTTGACCGCCGAGCGGGGCTGATATTGGATATCAAATTCACTTAATTCGGTTGTCCACTTGATGAGCCGTCCGGATGCTTCTGGATTCAACAGCACTCTTCCGAGTGGACTGTTCGTCCGGACAATGATGGTGTGAGCCAAGAAATACGGTCGAAGACGCCGAGCGGCTAGAACCAAAGCAAAGGCCAACTTCTCGAGCCCAGTGTAACGAGATTCAGCATCTTTCAAAATGTGGCTTAGAAAATACACCGGCTGCTCTTCACCGCTCGCCCTCATAAGTGCTGAGCCTACAGCATGCTCAGTTGACGACAGATACATATAAAGTAACTCACCCCCGATCGGCTTGGCCAGTATAGGCAGAGAATTTAGATATGTTTTCAACTCTTCAAATGCTCGGTCACATTCTTCATCCCATTGGAACTTAGTAGCCTTGCGCAGAATCTTGAAGAATGGAAGGCTCCGGTCGGCGGTTTTGGAGATGAATCTAGACAAAGCAGTTATCCGACCAGTCAACTTTTGCACCTCTCTTGTATTTCTTGGGGGCGGCATATCTTGCAGAGCCTTCACCTTGCTGGGATTTGCTTATATTCCCCGCTCGGTCACTATGTATCCCAAGAAACGCCCTCCTTTGGCTCCGAACAGGCACTTCTGGGGATTTAGCTTGATTCCATATTTGCGCAGCGTTCGGAAGGTTTCTTCCATATCCTTGAAAAGATCGGCCGCTCGGATGGATTTAATAAGAATGTCGTCCACATAGACTTCCAGATTCCGCCCGATCTGCTCCCTGAACACTTTGTTCATCAAGCGTTGATAGGTAGCCCCAGCATTCTTTAATCCGAACGGCATCACATTGTAATTATGTGGCCCTGCATACAAAGCTAACCTTTTCTTGATCTTCGCGGGCGAGCGATACTAGCCTTGGTATGCGCCGAGCATGCAAATCAATTCACAACCGACCGTAGAGTCCACCAGCTGATCTATCAAGGATAAAAATCCTTGGGGCATGCTTTGTTTAAGTCCCGAAAGTCGATGCAGACTCTCCACTTGCCACCCGGTTTAGAGACCAATACCACGTTGGCCCGGAACCGCACTCGCGATGTGGCCCGCCTCCGAGTTTTTCTACTCACCGGGATGATGGCATTCGCTCGCTCAAGTCCCTTTTCTCTGCTCATCGCCGAGCGTCCGGTCGGACATGCAGCTCATGCTGCGTTAGGCTCGGCGAAATTCCGGGCAACTCATGTGTCGACCAGACGAAAACATCATGATTTCGTTGGAGGCATTGGATCAGCTCCTCCTTCTGTTCCTCCTCCAGATCAGAAGCGATAAAAGTCGTGGCCTCCGATCGGGTCGGATGGATCTGAACTTCCTCCTTTTCATCATAAATTAAAGCAGGAGGTTTCTCGGCTATGGCGTGTACCTCGATTCGGGGCGCCTTCCGAGCGGAACAAGCTTCTGCTCGGACCATCTCTATATAGCACCGCCGAGCTGCTAACTGATCTCCACGTACTTCTCCTACTTTGTCCTCCACGGGGAACTTTATCTTCTGGTGGAAGGTTGAGACAACCGCTCGGAATTCGCCGAGCGCCGGTCGTCCCAAAATGACGTTGTAGGACGAGGGAGAATCAACCACCACGAAGTTTATTGTCCTGGTCCTCCTGAGCGGTTCCTCTCCCAGTGAGGTAGCCAGCCGGATCTGTCCGACCGGCTGAACTTCGTTGCCTGTAAACCCGTAGAGCGGGGTCGTCATGGGCAGCAGCTCGGCACGATCAATTTGCAACTGATCGAACGCCTTCTTGAATATGATGTTGACCGAGCTCCCTGTGTCAACAAATATGCGGTGAATAGTATAATTTGCTATTACCGCTTTAATGAGCAGAGCGTCGTCGTGGGGCACTTCTACTCCTTCCAAGTCTCCGGGACTGAAAGTGATTTCCGGTCCACTTGCCGCTCTACACCGATCGTGGATCAGAGCCGAATGCCCGCCTTCGGCTCGGTTGGAGTCTCCACGGCCCTCCAAAGAATAACGCTGATCTCGCCCGGAAGTATTGCTCCTGCTTTCCTCTTCCCGACGTGACCCTTCTCTGGACGCCCAGCGATTCTCCTGCCTCGAGATCGGTGCCGATCGGGTGTCTGCGGGTCCGGTCGGCTTCATGGGTCCTTTGTCTCCTGTTGATGGGTGGAGACCGTCGTTCGGCTTTCCTGGGGAAGGGATTGGCCACGGAGGGAAGACTTCGACAATCCCTCGTGTTGTGCGTATCCGTCTGGTGGAAGGAGCAGAACATAGGGGTCCACCTCTTCTTTGGCTTGGGCCGAGTGGCAGCCACTTCTTGTACGTGCGATCTAGCGTGGGGGGATCGAATTGCTTCGGCTCTCGGTCCTTTGGGTGGCTGCTGAGCGGCGTGCTGTTTCCGCTCGGTATGAACAGGTGCACGCTCGGTTGGAGCTTCCTTTTTCCGAGCGGCCTGCGCTTCTTCCACATTTATGTACTCGTTTGCCCGATGCAGCATGTGATCATAATTTCGGGGCGGCTTTCGGATGAGCGACCGGAAGAAGTCCCCATCTACAAGGCCTTGTGTGAAGGCATTCATCATCGTCTCCGATGTGGCCGTTGGGATATCCATCGCCACTTGATTGAATCGCTGGATGTAAGCTCGAAGCGATTCTCTCGGCTCTTGCTTGATGGCAAACAAGCTGACACTTGTCTTCTGATAACGCCGACTGCTGGCGAAGTGGTGGAGGAAGGCCGTTCGGAAATCCTTGAAGCTAGTGATGGATCCGTCCGGCAGCCTCCAACCAACGCTGAGCCGATCCCGAGAGGGTGGTAAGAAAGACTCGACACTTTACTCCATCTGTATATTGATGGAGCGTAGCCGTGTTATCGAACTTACCCGGATGATCATCCGGGTCTGTTGTTCCATTGTACTCGCCGATCGTCGGAGCCACGTAGTGCTTGGGCAGAGGGTCTTGTAGAATAGCCTCGAACGGCGATTGATCCGCTCGGGAGGAGTCCGCTCGGGAGCTTTCCCCTTCCTGTCATCCCGCCTTGGCATTTCATCTGAAGAAGATCCTCTATCTCTTCGGGCTGGTATGGCTTCAGGGGTGCGAAATAAGGCCCGGTGGAATGCGACGGTGGCCTGAGGTGCTTCCGCTCGGCCACCGGACGCAGATGTTGCTTGTTGCTCCGGCCGCTCGGTCGCTGCTTTCTGTTTTTGCTCCACAAGTTTGGCGGCCCTCATCTCGACCAGAGCGTCGAGTTCTTCTGTTGAAAGCACCACCGTGTGTTGTCGTCCAGCCTCGTCCATTGTTCTTGTTCAAATGCAGGAGCGTTCCCACAGACGGCGCCAATTTGATCCTGTTCGAACCAAGGGTCAACGAACGCTGGGGATGTGGCGCTCCTTGCTGGGTCCTCGAGGGCTCCGGTGAACCTGCAGCAAAACCGAACCGGGAGGGGTGTCCCGGCGACGACCCTCCGACGCTCAAGTCAGGCGAGGAATAATAAGAAGGTGGTCTCCAAATCCAAATTTTTCATACCTTCGGTGAAGAAATGGAGGCCTTATATAAACCTCCCGAAGAAGCCTGGGCGCACCAATCAAAGTAACCACCTGCCCTTGACCATGCCCAGGTATGGGTCTGTCAGAAGGGCCATGCCCAGATATGGATATGTCAGGAAGATGTCCATGAGGCCATACTGCTACTGTATCAACCTTTCCATGATGTGACGGCAAGGTCCTCCATCGTGCGATCTTGTGTACGGCCTAATCATCTGACTTGCTTTAGCTGATATCCCATATCCCGAGCCGAGCGCATAGGCCGCTCGGCCCCCTTTGTACCCTCGCCCTTACCTTGGCCGAACGGACGACCCGCTCGGCCCTTCGATCCTCCTGCCTTGGCGTCGGAAACTCAAACCCCTGGATGGGTTATGTCTAGCTCCGCTCGGACTTACTCAGCTGCTCGGCGTGGCCATTAACCGCTTAGTCAGCCCTTCATCGGTCCTCAAGCTGAGACCCTTCAGGAAATGGGTCCCCCATTCTTACCGCCGGATCATCGTATTTAGGTATTTTAACTATTCCTAACCCCATAAGATGCTTGGCTAAGTATTTAAGGGTATTTTCTTGGTGAAAATGAAAATAGAATAGCTAAAAGGGAGTAGTTTGGAGTTAATGAGGAATTTTAAATTCAAGGTTAAATTTTTAATCTCATGACTTCAATTTTAGAATTTTTTAAAGATTTAGGAATTCTAAATTATTATTGGTGCAATGATAGAAGTTAGAGCATGCTTTGAGAAGAAGTTTCACATTAAATGCATGATTTAAATAAGAAAGGAGGATTTTAAAAAATGCTCAAGGTTAAGCATTTTTAAAAAAATGAAAGGTTGGAAACTTTCATTATGATAAGAGAAATGAATTGTGGGAGAATATTTTTTGATGTGTATTAAAAAGGGATAATGTAGGGTTTAAGTTAGAAAATCCTCATTCATGCTTTAGCATAGGATGAAGAAGGAAGTTGGGCTAATATGAGTTAGCCTAACTTGATCATATTGTCAAATATTAAAAAAGGAAAAATTATTGGTGCAATCCTCCTCATGTCAAAGTTGATCAGTTTGACTAAGCTTGAGTTTCAATTTTTGACAATGTGTGAGAGAAAAGTCAAGAAGGTCAAGAGAGGACTGAATACTTGATAAAGAAAATCCTAACTGAAGTTTAGACAATGGAAAGTCCAAACTAGAGGTTATGTAACGGAAGTCCTAACTAGAGGTTAACTGAAGGTTAGGCAATGAAGAGGAAGTCTTAGCGAGGCTAGACAGTGGAAGATCTAGTTGGAAACTAGGCAATGAAAGTCCTAGCAAGGCTAGGTAGTGGAAGATCTAATTGGAAACTAGGCAATGCAAGTTCTAGCGAGACTATGCAAAGGAAAAAAAAATCCAAATGGGTCATGGAGGACTGGACACTTGATATGAGACCTTAAGTCCAAGTGGGTCATGGATAGGGACGACAATGAGGTGGGTTAAAATCCGACCACATATTAAATCCGCTCCATTTGGGGGGGGGGGGGGTTGAAACCTTGTCAAACAGGTTAAGGGGCGAGTCTAAACCCGTTGATCGAGTTCGGGGTTGGTTATAGGTTTCAATGAACCCGCTTCGAAACCTCTCTATGTGTATATATAAAATATAGAATATACAATAATAATAACTTATCATTAAATTGTATATGTTTTTAACCTTAGCGGGTTGGTGGGTCCAACCCGCTATGGTCCTACTGGGTTTTGAGCGGGGTCGAGGTGAGGCGGGTTGAAAAACTAGGCGAGGCAGGTCCAGGTTTGGGTCCATTTTTTCTGACAGGACAGGTTCTGGGATTGGCCAAACCCGGTCCGAACCTGTTCTGTTGCCATCCCTAGTCATGGAGGACATGACACTTGGCACGAGACTGTAAGTCCAAGTGGGTTATGAAGAACTAGACACTTAGCATGAGATCGTAAGTTCGAATGGGTCAAAGGTCAACAGGTCACTTGGTAAAGAAGCCCTTGCAGGTCAAGGTTGATCGAATGTTAGCCAACGAGAAGTCCCAACATGTAATGGACAACTGAATGTTGGGCAATATAATTTTTAATAGGTTGAGGTCAATCAAATACCAAGCAAAACATGATTTTAGCCTCAGAAAGGTTGAAATTAGGGTTAGTAATTGATTACTAGGAAGTGGAATCGATTGACAAACCCTAAATTTGGAATTCCAGGTTTGCTGCTTGAATCAATTAGTCTGATCGATTGACAAATGTCAATCGACAAGAAATGCGATTTGAACATAAATTGTCCGAATCAATTAGGTTGATTGTCTAATCGATTGAGAGTTTTTTTTTAGCACAAAAAGTGTCGCAATCAATTCTGGCATCACCAATTGACTAGGGCAATCGATTGGACATTTTTTGCGAAGAAAAAAAAGGTGTTGAATCGATTGGGGCAATCGATTTAGTATGGTCAATCAATTAAGAGGGAGTGCTTTCTTGTGAAAATAAAATGCTTCAGAATTGATTCACTCAATTATTGGAAAGTTATCAATTAATTGATATGGTTTACCAATTGATTGATCGAGCGAAAAGAGTTGTTCTGTAGGTTTTGAATAGTTGATCTGACTTGTCAATTGATTGAGAGACATTTCCAGCCCAAAAGGAACTCCAGAAAGGGGTTCTTGTGGACATTTTGAGGAACAAGTCCTTGAGGGTTTTGGAGACAAGTGTTGTTGCGTTTCCTACTCTACTAAGAGGCAATTCAAAGTAAGAAAAGAACAAGTAAAGCAAGATTAATTATTGTAAAGTTATTTTTTATTGTATTTGTCTTTGCATTCTCGTTTTCTTATTGTGTTCTTATAAGAACATCTTGTACGAGGCTTCTCCACCTCTGGAAAGTTTTCAAAAAGGAGGCATTTATAGTGGAGTTGTGAGTATGAGGAGGGGACCCTTAGATTAGTCACCTAAAGGAGGTGGATACCAAGTTAAATCAAAGTATTAACACATCCAAAGAGAAAGACTCAATAAATCAAGAACGTGAGGATTTGGAAGTTGAGAGTTGCTCAACATTGTGGAGATATGTGAATTCTTTTGCTCTTAACTGTTGGGACCGAAAAGTAGCTAGAGGGGGGTGAATAGCTCGTCGCGTGCTCTTCGTACTTGGCGTTGTTTGTTTCTTCAAAGATACAGCGGAAATGTACAAGAAAACAACACTCAACGCTAACACTAAGGATTTACTTGGTATCCACCTCACAAGAGGTGACTAGTCCAAGGATCCACACCTACTCACGCACCCTCCACTATGAAAAACACTCCTTTATGGTAACTACCAAAGGCGGAGAAGCCCTACAAGTTCACACTACAAGAAACAAGGGAAAAGATACAAAATACAAGCACAAAGCTTACAATGAGTACAAGAAAACCCTAACCCTAGCTTTCTTCCTCTTGTTGTAGCGCCGCCTCTTGACTTGGAAGAACTCCAAGAACCTTCAAGAACTGGCGGTGAGAACCCTGTAGAGATCTGTGGAGTCACTGGTGAAGATGGGAAGAAGTATCCGTAAGTTCTATCGAAGAAGACGCACACCTGCTGCCTTTATCTGCACCAACGGTCGGATCCCAATCGATTGGAATGCTCCCAATCGATCGGGGAGGCTTTGGATCGATCAACCGATCGATCCAGAGCACCTCTGTGCTCTCTGAAATAGCCTGGATTGATCGGCTGATCGATCCAGGGCTTATCGCGCACAAACAGCAACTCCCAATCGATCCACTGATCGATTGGGATCTCTGGATCGATCCACGGATCGATCCAAAGAGGTTCTGTTCGCGGGGGCTCACCCGATCGATCAGCTGATCGATTGGGCATGATCCAATCGATCGGCTGATCGATCCAAATCTGCTGGATCAATCCGCTGATCAATCCAGATCTGCTGGATTAATCCGCTGATCAATCCAGATCTTGGTTTTTACCCAAAAGCAAGTCCAAAGCCCCCGAAACCAACATCCAGTCAACCATGATTTGTTGGTACATAAAACCTAGTATCCGGTCACCCTTGACCAGCTAGGACTCTCTCATCAAGTGTCTGGTCAATCCCTTTGACCCACTTGGACTTTTCTCCTCTTGCCAAGTATACGGTCAATCCCTTTGACCTACTTGGACTTTCCAACACCAGATGTCCGATCAGCCTTGATCCATCTGGATTTTCCTCGTGCCTGGCTTCACTCACCAGGACTTCCAACTGCCTAGCTTCACTCACTAGGGCTTTCACCTGGCTTCACTCACCAAGATTTTCTCATCTGCTTGGCTTCACTCACCAGGACTTCCAACTGCCTAGTTTCACTCACTAGGACTTTCACCTGGCTTCACTCACCAGGATTTTCTCATCTGCCTGGCTTCACTCACTAGGACTTTCAACTGCCTAACTTCACTCACTAGGACTTTCACCTGGCTTCACTCACCAGGATTTTCTCATCTGCCTGGCTTCACTCACTAGGACTTCCAACTGCCTAGCTTCACTCACTAGAACTTTCACCTGGCTTCACTCACCAGGATTTTCTCATCTGTCTGGCTTCACTCACCAGGACTTCCAATTGCCTAGCTTCACTCACTAGGACTTTTCTCTGCCTGACTTCACTCACCAGGACTTTCCTTCTACCTAACATCCCAGTTAGGACTTCTCAGTCAAGTATCTGGTCAACCTTGACCTACTTGACTCTTCTTCAATCAACCTGATCAGACCCTGATCAGAGGGGAATTGCACCAAACAATCTTCCCAAATGAACAACTGCATTGTCAAATATCGAAACCCAAACCAAGACTTAAGCTTGGTCAACCAGGTCAGCCTTAACCTGAGGGATATTGCACCAACATTAACAAGTAATATCAGAATGAGATTACTTTTCATAGGACTAACTGCCGAAAGAAGTACGAGTCAAATCCACAGTCCAAACCGGATGCCATGTGAGGTAGCCTTGAATGAGTTGAGAGGAGACCTGGAGCAGGTCAAGAGTGGTCGTATGCTTGTGGGGAGACTCGATGCAGGTCACGATTGACTAGCTGCTTGCGGAGAAGCCCGAAGTATATCAAGAGTGATCGGATGCTTGCGAGAAAGTCTGAAGCAGGTCAAGAGTGACCAGATGCCTGAGGGGAGGTCTGAACCATGATAATAATGGTGGTCTTTTGTTTGAGGAGAGGATTGTTGGAAATACAATCAAAATCCCATATTGAAAATACATGAAAAAGATCATGAGTTTAAAAGATAAAGATAAATATATCTTCATTGGAAGAGGCCTTTTGGGTAGAGCTCAAACATAAATCTATGAGAACTTAGGCTTAAAGTAGATAATATCATATCATTGTGGAGATATATAAATTCTTTTGATCTTAACAACATCAACATGGAGTTGTCCACTTCTTCTACTAATGACTTTTCCCCTCACGGGGGAGCTTGCTAGATCACCAGAGCTACGACCACTTGGTCAGAGCTCCACCGGTATCACAGAATAAGCGCCAGAAAGGCTATGATTAAGCGTCGAATGAAGCCTTCCAACAAGATTAGTCTACGCCAGGAGGTTGCTGTTTAGAATTGTGAGAGCTCTCAGTCATGGACAGCTGGGATGTCACTGAGGATGATTACAGTATGATGAGTGGCAGTGATGTGATGTTGTCGATCATGTTGAATGATTGTGTTGAGTTTGTGCGTGTGTTTGACAGTGATGTAGGTTGGTGAACATGTGCATGTGGCAACCCATTAACAATATCATGAGTATCTTCTCTGATCTAGTAGATGTCTGGATGTGACAAGTTAAACCACCAGTGCTATTAGTTTATGTATATTTTTTATGGCATCTATTTATCTTTTTCCATTAAAAAAAATGAAGGCGACGAAAGAAAGACATAAGAGACGCATGCCACGGCATGCATATCAACAGTGGCACAGGCATATATGTGTCAAAAGGTGAATATGTTCATCCTCAGTGTCCTCGCCAGCCCGTCCTAGGACCAACACGGAGGAGATAAATCATAGTGACTGAGAAGGTAAGTGGCAGATGAGATGAAGTTTACACGAGTTGTAGGAATTTACTGTTGGAACCCCAAGGTTGTTTTGGTGTGATCAACAAGTTAAGTTAGGTCTTATTTGTTTCTAACCTTGTGTCTAAGTGTGCAGGAGCTTAGGAACACACGTAGTTGAGCGGAAGACGTAGCTAGCGAGAAGGAAGGCAGTCGGAGGGACGAGGTGCTGCGGAAGAGTACACCGACGGACGAGAAGGAAGCGTGCGGTGGTTCTGAGGGACGAAAGCCTGAGCGGAAGATTGCTCGGGGAGCAAGAGACGCAGCTAGCGAGAAGGACAGCACGCGGTGCGTCCGAGGGACGAAGACTGCGGATGAGTACATCGACGGACGAGAAGGAAACACGTGGCGATTCCGAGGGACGAGAAGCCGGAGGGAAGCCCGCTCGAGAAGACCGGAAGTTGGGTTCGGGTGTGCCCTATTCCGCATGGCAGAGATTACCCAAATGAGCGGAACCGGATTGAAGACTCAGACCGAGGCGAAAGAAGTCAACTGGAGTTGACTTAGGGTCTGGGGCGCCCGAACTAGTCCGGGGCGCCCTGAGCAGCCCAGGGCGCCCGGAACCCTTCAGGGCGCCCGGAACTTGAATTTTAACCAGAACGCGTCTAATGCGTTCTGAACATTGGGGGATAAAGTTTTATCCCCCCAGGGCGCCCGGAACCCCTTCCAGGCACCCCGACCAAGACTATAAATATAGGCTTGGTCCAGAATCTTGAAATCAATCACAAGCATTTCATTTCCAAACACTTGTACGCTTTAGTTGTAGTGAAGCTTCTGTTTCTGCGCTTCAACGTTGTAAGAGGCTTCTCCGCCTGAAGGAGATTGATAGTGTGCATCATCCTTTCCTTGGATTAACAACCACATCGGTTGTAACCAAGTAAACAATTGTGCCTCTTTCTTTTCTGCTTTTCATTTACTGCTTTACTTTATTTATACAAGTGTTAGTTTGAAAAGTCGGGAAGGGTCTTTGTTTATTTTTGTAGGGCTATTCAACCCCCCCTTCTAGCCGGCCGCAACGGTCCTACAAGTGGTATCAGAGTCGAGGCGCTTCAGGAGGACTAACCGCCAAACGAAGCAAAGAGATGGCCGGACCAAGCATCCACCTGCCAAAATACGAAGGGGATTTCGCCTCCTGGAAGAATCTGATGCAGGTATTTTTTACCACTAACTTTGAATTAACCTTAACAATGGAATCTGGCTATGTAGCTCCAGAAGGTAAGGAAAAATGTCAATGGACAAAAAAGGAGCAGGCTGAATTCGTGACGAACGGCAAAGCATAATATCATCTGCTAAGCGTTTTTCCACCTCAAGAAGTCAACAGGATCGGGCGCTACGACTCGACAAAGGAACTTTGGGAGAAGTTCCTCGAGATGCACGAAGGGACATCCGAAGCCAAGCTCGCCAGAAGGAATCTGCTTCGCAATCAGCTCACCAGCCTGCGACTTGGGAAAGACGAGTCAGTCGCACATCTGCACTCAAGAATAAAAGAAATTATTACCGGACTTTCGAATCTCGGAGAAAAGGTAAGTAACCGAGATTTGCTCAGGTACGCTTTAAATTCCTTTCCAAGAAATACCAAATGAGCATCATTAGTAGATGCATTTTACATTTCTAAAGATTTAGAAAATATTTCATTAGAAGAATTCTTTTCAACATTTGAAGTGCATGAGTCAAGATGTGCAGGAATGAAGGAGCCCAAGAACAATGTCGCCCTCAAAGCCTTGAGAGACGAACCAGAATCAGAATCCTCTCTCGACGATGAGAAAATGGTAATGATGGTAAGAAGATTCAAGAAACTTTGTAAATCCAGATCTACTAACCATCCGTAGGGAAAGAAGAAAAGAACGATCCGCTGCTACCACTGCGACGAAGAAGGGCACGTCAAGGACAACTGCCCCAAGCTGAAGAACAAAGACAAGGAGAAGACTAAGAAGCCTATTCAAAAGCGAAAGGCCCTAAAGGCGACGTGGGACGATACGTCGTCCGACTCGGAAGTCAAGGCATTCTCCGGACTCACACTGATGGTGAGTCATCAAGACGACGACCGCGAGTCAAGCTTTTCCGAGATGAGCATCGAGAGCATCGATGAAGGGGGAGCTTTGTCAGAAGAAAGTAGCAGTTCAAGGGGAGACATGAACAACAAACACGACAAGGTAAGTCAGGTATGTTCTCTTCCTCCCGATAAACTTTTTAAATTTGTTAAGTTATTAACTAAAGACCGCTGTAAATTAAAAAAGAAATAAAAAGTTTAAAAATAATTTTAGCTAAATCCTGCCCTTTAGAAGAATTAGATAAATCAAAATTGGAAAATGAAAAATTGAAACTAGAAAATCAAAATTTGAAAATTCAAATAGATAACTTAAAAAACTATGCATGTTCATCTAAAACCAATTTTAGAAGATTTAATAATTTAAATTAGTACTTTAAATATCACCCATGACAAATTAGGAACATTTCAAGAAAATATGTCCCTAAAAACTTTTTAGTTAATCCAGTAAGTTAGAACCTATATTGGGTTCCGAAATCATACTTAAACTAAATTTTAAAAATTAAAATTAGCGCTTTAAGTGAGAAAATTAAACAAAGAATTTTTTATGAGGCTTTGTCAAGGAAGTGATTGTTGTTCCAATAACCAAGAAGGCCTAGTGCCTCGCCACGACCTGGAAGCCAAAATATTGAAATAAATGTTTAATTAACTTACTAATGAAGCATTAATACAAGAATTAATTAGTGTTTTAAAAAAAGGTTATTCAAAACATTTTATTTCAAATTAGAAATTTACTTACTTAGAAATCTTTTTGCCTAAGTCATTTTTTAAAAAAAAATGTACTTAAAAATTCTCAAAAATTTAAGTTAGGATTTTTTTAATTTCAAAAAATTTTTTACTTAGGATTTTTTTTTTACTTAGAAATATTCTCAAAAATCATTTTCTCCTAAGTTAAGAACTTTTTCCTGAAACTAGAAATCTCAGCTTAAATTATTTAGAAAAATTTTCTAAATTTATTAAAAACTTAGAACTTTTGTGTTAGAAATACTTTTTCTAAACTCTTAGATTGTTTTTCTTAGAACCCCATTTTTTTGTGATCAAAGGGGGAGAAGGGAAAGTATAAGTCTAGGGGGAGGTAGATAGATTTAATCTTTTCTATCTTTTTGCACTTAAATTGCAAATTATGTTAATTTACTTAATTTCATTTTATGTCTATTTTAACCCTAGCTTAACTTGGGTTGATCACACCAAAAAGGAGGAGATTGTTGGAACCCCAAGGTTGTTTTGGTGTGATCAACAAGTTAAGTTAGGTCCTGTTTGTTTCTAACCTTGTGTCTAAGTGTGCAGGAGCTTAGGAACACAGGTAGTCGAGCGGAAGACGCGGCTAGCGAGAAGGACGGTAGTCCGAGGGACGAGGTGCTGCGGAAGAGTACATCGGTGGACGATAAGGAAGCGTGGGGTGGTTCCGAGGGACGAAAGTCGGAGCGGAAGATTGCTCGGGGAGCAAGAGACGCAGCTAGCGAGAAGGATGACACGCGGTGCGTCCGAGGGACGAAGACTGCGAATGAGTACGCCGGCGGACGAGAAGGAAACACGCAGCGATTTCGAGGGACGAGAAGCCGGAAGGAAGCCCGCTCGAGAAGACTGGAAGTTGGGTTCGGGTGAGCCTTATTCCGGATGGCAGAGATCACCCAAGCGAGCGGAACCGGAGTTGAAGACCCGAATCGAGGCGAAGGAAGTCAACTGGAGTTGACTTAGGGTCCGGGGCGCCCGGAACTGTCCGGGGTGCCCGGAACTGTCCGAGGCGCTCGGACTAGCCCAGGGCGCCCGGAGCAGTCCGGGGCGCCCTGAGCAGCTCGGGGCGCCCGAAACCCTTTTGGGCGCCTGGAACTTAAATTTTGACCAGAACACGTCTAATGCGTTCTGAACATTGGGGGATAAAGTTTTATCCCCCCAGGGCGCCCGGAACCCCTTCCAGGAGCCCCGACCAAGGCTATAAATATAGCATTGGTCCAAAAGCTTGAAATCAATCACAAGCATTTCATTTCCAAGCATTTGTACGCTTTAGTTGTAGTGAAGTTTCTGTTTCTGCGCTTCAATGTTGTAAGAGGCTTCTCCGCCTGAAGGAGATTGATAGTGTGCTTCATCCTTTCCTTGGATTAACAACCACATCGGTTGTAACCAAGTAAATAATTGTGTCTCTTTCTTTTCTGCTTTACTTTATTTATACAAGTGTTAGTTTGAAAAGTCGGGAAAGGTCTTTGTTTATTTTTACAGGGCTATTCAACCTCCTTTCTAGCCGACCGTGACGGTCCTATATTTACGTCCTACCAATCCTGAAAACCGACTCCTAAATCTTATGTGGAACCAACCCTACCACTTATGTGACAGGGTATATATCTATATAGGACTGAACAGTGCAAGATCTGCTAGCGAGATTTTGTACTAGCTTTTTCAAGGGAGCAATATTGTAAGTATATATATATATATATATAGTTAGTGGTGGCAACAATGAACACACGGAGAACTGAACAATGCAAGATCTGCTATTGAGATTTTGTACTAGCTTTTTCAAGGGAGCAATATTGTAAGTGTGATGATCTAGTAGATTTAATTACAGCCTTGAATAAGGGTATATATAGTTAGTCAATCTTGGCTAGAGTAGATGACATAAAATTAAAATTGTCGAGGATATATACATCATACTAAAATAAAAAATACGAATATATATACACA
Source organism: Zingiber officinale (assembly GCF_018446385.1). Lineage (NCBI taxonomy): Eukaryota > Viridiplantae > Streptophyta > Magnoliopsida > Zingiberales > Zingiberaceae > Zingiber > Zingiber officinale. Next base: position 99,685,923 of record NC_055997.1, read on the forward strand.
CTAAGAAATTGTGAATGCGATTTTGGATCTATTTGGATTGACAGATTTGAATGCAATTAATATAGAAGTCAATCAATTAGTATTTACTATCAATCGATTAATATATCTTATGTGTCAATTCGAGGACACATCAATTATTGATTGCCTATCATTGACAATTGATTGCTCAATAGTAGTATGTTAGGAACCATGCAAGCTAAGGAGGTAAATATCTCCTATCATTCCCGTTTTGATCTTGTGGTTGTTGTTTAAATGCACAACAGAAACCTTGATTCAAACTTATTTCCACATACACAATTTCGAGATTTTATGTGGTATCCATCTCTTAGATGATTAATCCAAGACCTACCTCTAATGTTCTCTCTCCACAAGGAACGCCTCCTTTTCGTATACCTTCCAGAGGCAGAGAAGCAAAAATACAAGCAATACATAACACAAATGGAAATGAAAGCAAAAAGACTTTATAATTGGAAACTTTCCTTTGGATGTTTGCTTGTCGCTTTGGAATGTCTCTTGATAGTTCAAAATGCAATAGCACTTCGCCTCTAGCCTATCAATAATCAGCTCTGAGAATCCTCCTCGAAATCTTCTTTATAGGGCTACTGTTCGAGCTAATTTTGTAGGATTGAGAAACAACGCTAGAGGAGGGGGGTTGATGAATAACACTCGTGACTTTTTCATATTTTTAGTAAAAACTTAAAGTAAAAGATACACAGTGGAATAATAAAAATAAAATAGATACAATTGGTTTTCCTTAGTTCAGAGCCAATGATGACTCCTACTCCAAAGCCTGCGATAGTCGACCACTTTCATTGGACAATTCACTATCAATTCGGAAATATACAAAATATGAACATATAGATTTTGATTTCAAAGTAAATGTACCAACAAAAATAAAGTTTCGGTGTGAGGCGCAGTTGTCGGAGCGTCGTAGTTGTTAGAGCGGCATCGCAACGTAGCAGCGTCGGAAATCAGAATAGCACAACGAGCTTTTGAGCGTTCGATTGCTTGTCAAAGTTGTGTATTGCTATTGGTTGAACCAACCTTATAAAGGAAGATCTAGGTGCCTCTATGCCATTGAGGCCTCTCAATTGAAGCTTCTTTAATCCACACTCATCGAGCATTATCGAAGTCTAGGCACCTTAATCCCTTTGAGGCGCCTAGATTGCTGTCGTGGCGAATGTTGAGTGGAGCTCCTTCTGGTACTATTCTATCCAAGGCGCCTCAATCACTTTGAGGCGCTTGGATTTAACGTACGCCGACTAATCAGAAAGTGACACCTCACCTTGCTCAGTACGTCAAGGTGATAGAGGCGCCTGAACAACTTTCAGCCGCTTGTATCTTGAGGCATTTGGATCCATCCAAGTGCCTGTATCAGCTAATCCAGGCTTAGTTAATTCTACAAAACTGAGTTAGCATAAATAAATATATAATATGAAAGTAAGAGCATTTTAACAGTCTCAGATTGTCCGGTCCTGAATTTTAGGTTTCCTATGAAATCCTAAGTCAGACCGACTCCTACTATTCTCTCACTAGGGAACTCATCCTCACCTACTTCTCTCAGGAGAAATTTTCTTTGCTAAACACTTATTTGGACTTTTGCTCAACCTCCGATCTTGACATCTAGGACTTCTACTAGATGTTTGTTCTTCGACCTGCCTAAACTTCTGCCTGGTGTCCATGAGCCCAGGACTTCTGCTTGATGTCCTTGATCTGCCAAATCTTCTACCTAGTCTACTTGATCAGGACTTCATGCCCAATCCTCTCGATCAAAAATTTGTGCCCAATCATCTCGGCCAGGACTTTGTGTCCAATTCTCTCGATCAAGACTTCATGCCCAATCCTTTTGACTAGGACTTATTGTCAAATCCCTTGACCAGGACTTCGTGCTCAATTCTTTGATCAAGACTTTTTGCCTAGCCTCAACTAGCACTTTTCTGCATACTTAATCAACATCATTAGATAACAAGAAACCTTAATTTTGAACCTTTGCCAACATCAAAACCAGGTTCGATTATCCAGTGCTCCTTGTACCAATAATTTCATCCTTTTTTATTATGACAACGTAATTCAAAGTTAAGAAAAAATGTAACAGATGAAAAAGGTATTGTTACATTATTTTCAAAAATAACTCCCCTTAACTTGATCTCTCTCCTTGAAATTAATGATTTTGAGATTTTTAAAAATATTTAATCCTTTTGAAAAACAAAAGCTTAACTTTTAACCTTTATTTTCTCCCCTTTACATATACAAAAAATAATCAGGGAAATCAAAGGGAACATATTTGTAATGTTGTTTTCAAAAATATTTTCAAAAGGTATTTTTAAATGCATGAGATTTTTCAATAAATTTTAGCAATTTGAAAACACTTAGAATTTTTAAAGAATGTTTCAAAAAGGTTTTATAATTATTTTCTAAATACTCAAAATATTTAGCATAAATTTTCTAAGTATTTGAAGATACTAAATTTTTAATGACTTAGAGAAAATAGTTTTCAAAAATATTTTCATGTCAAAAAACATGTTTCAAAAATATATATTCAATATATTTTTCAAGAAGGGAGATTATCAAACTGATTTATTTATTTATTTATTTTTTAAATTCTAAGTGGGAAGAGTATATATATTAAAAATTCAAATAATTTTGAAAACCATTTGTACGTAAGACTTATATTTTTTTTTAAAAAAAAATGGATTTAGAAGCAAACTTCTTAAAAAATATTTATGCTAATAGATTTGTGTCAAGCAAAAAGTTTAATTTAGCCTTATAGTTCAAACATGCATATGATTTATGTTTTATATTAAATTCTGACCTTCTAGAATTTGAATTTTATTTAATTAAGTTGTTAATTTTGGATTAATCAATTAATGTTTATTGATTTTAGCTTAATATTTCATTCATTCTAAATTTCAAACATGTTACTCCTATGAGTTCTTACTGTAATCACTTAGGTTTGATTTAAGTAAAGTTTGAGTTTGATTTAATTTTTTATTAAGTTTTAATTAAATAAATTTTGCTTAAGATTATTATGTTTAATTACTTAAGGTTTATTTAAGTTTTAATTTAAATTAGATTTGAGTTAAATTAATTTGGGTAAAGTTAGATTAGGTTAAATTGGTTTAAATATTTGAAAATATATTAATTAAATTATGTAAATTAATTAAGATCGGATTAATTAACCTCTTATTAAATTAATTTGATAGTTAAATCAGTTTCATTGGATTAATTGTATTCATTACGTGAATTTCTTAATCAGGTTTAATTTTGATAAAATTTTAATGTTAATTTGGCTTAGTTTAGTTAAGGTTAATTTTATTAATTAAGTTTAAATTAATTTCGGATTAATTTAGTTTTAAATAAACTAGTTAAGAATAATTAAATGAATTATATTAATTAGTTGAATTAATTATGTTTTAATTGGATTGATTATGTTAGATTTAATTTGTTTAGATTTTATTTAAAGTATGGTTTAACATTTTCTAAGCTTTATCTAAGTTTAATTAGTAATTAATTTCGAATTTTAAATTTATTATGAATTAATTAATTAAATTGATTAACTTCAGATTAATTATACTAATTTCAGATTAATTAATATTTTAGTTAAATTCGATTTAAGTTAAAATTTTATTAATTAATTTTAGATTAATTAGATTTATTAAATAAGATTCATATTTTATTAGAGTTTTTAATAAAGTTAAATTAATTGAAGATTATTTCATTGAGATTTTATAATGTTAAATTTATTAAGGTTTAGTTAATTGAATTAAATGAATAATTTAGATTCACTAAATGTCGGATTAATTAAGTTAATTTAAATGAGTAAGTTGTAATTAATTTATTGAGTTAGTGATTTAGATTAATTTAAATTAATTGATTAGAATTTAATTCAATTTGGGGTTTAATCTAGTATAATTAATTATTTAGTTTAATATTAATTGATTAAAATGATTAATTAAATGAATTTTTGACTGATTAATTAAAGTAAAATTATTAAGTGTAGTTTCAATTAATTAAGTTAAATTAATTTATTTTTAGTTAATTATGTTTTGACTAATTAAGTTAATTAATTATTTCATGTTCAATTTATTTCAGATTAATTAAATAGTTATTCACTAAGTTTTAATTAAATTAATTTTGTTGAATAAATTAAATTAATTAATTAAGTTGAATTAATTAGATTAATTAATTAATCATGTTAAATAAATTTAGTTTGTTTTGATTTGATTAATTAATTAAGTTTGATTAATAGGTTTTAATTCAATTAATTGATTAAAATTTATTTATTTATTTAGTTTGATTAATTAGTTTACATTTTAGATTAAGTTAATTTAATTAGTTAGTTAAGTAGATTTAGTTTAAGTTTGACTAATAAAGTTTTATTTAGTTTAAGTTTGATTAATTTAGTTAAGTTTAAGTTTGATTTTGTTAGATTAATTAAAACTTAAATTAATTGGTTTAATCAAACTAATTTTAACCTTAACATCTTACTCATTTCTAAGTTTTCAAACAATAACCTTATACATATTATTGATCGATTGATTGTAAAAGGTTCTTGTTCTTCTTCATCTGACTCTTCCGTCGAGGATTCATCCCATGTTGCTTGGAGTGTCTTCTTCCTCTTTTGTTTCTTGAAATGCCATGTTTCAATTTTGGACATTCTATCTTAAAATGCCTTTTCTGATTGCATCTGTAACATGCTAACTCGGGCTTGTTCTTTGGAGTCACGCTCGGCCCTTGTTGAGAGCACTTTGATTAGACTGCCTTCTTGATATCATGTTTGGAGAGTCCTTTCTTCTATTTGCACAACTTCAGAACTAAGTTGACTAGTTTGGTGCTGAGTTCGTCGTCTTCTTCAGAATTCGATCGTCTTTGGATTTGGTTTGGGATTTAGACCTTTGCTCCTTAGACTTGAATTTGCCTGCAGGAAAGGCAATACCTTTCTCGGTTGGAGTAGCATTAGATTATTCATGTAATTTAAATTCAGAAAATAACTCATCTAGTTTAATTAATGAAAGATCCTTAAAAACTTTGTAAGCATCTACCATAGATGCCCACAAAGAATTCCTTGGAATGACATTTGAGGTGTACCTTATTATATCTCGATTCTCCACTTTCTGATCAATCACATATAGTTCGTTCAGGAGATCATATATTCTAGTGTGAAGTTGGCTTGCTGAATTCTCCGTCTTATATTTTTATATTATATAATTTTTTAAAATATAAATATCTTTTTGATATCTTAGTGTCGAAAGTTCCTTCATGTATCTCAATCATTTTCTGTTACAGTTCCTTTGCGATGTTGAAAGAACCGACCTGGTTTAACTCTTCTTTGGTTAGGCTACATTGTAGGATATGAGTAGCTTTAGCATAAGCCTTGATCTTCTTCGACAAGTGTGGATCCCAGTTTTCACATGTCGAAGTATTCGTCGGAGAAAAGGGAGGTCGTGCGGTGCTATAGCCTTCTTAATGGACCATAAAGAAAATCTTGCACACGAAAAAAAAATTGTTCCAAGACTTGGTCTTGGGTTTAGTAGTGCGGGAAAAATAAAAAAATAATTCGAGTGATGTTGTACCAAATTTGAGCACAAAAAAATGAGCGAAAAGAAACAATCAAAAGGGGTAATTATATCAATTCTGATAAATAGAGAAAAAATAAAAAAAATAAAAAGATTACTCTTATGATGGTCGCACTAATTCAGAGTGCCCCTGCTCTGATATCAATTGTAGGATCGAAACATAACACTAGAGGGGGGTGAATAATGCTCGTGGTTTTTTTCACATTTTTTTTAAAAACTCGAAGTAAAAGATACACAGTAGAATAACAGAAAGAAATTAGAAACAATTGGTTTTACTTGGTTCGGAGCATATGATGACTCATATTCCAAGGCTCACGATCATCGACAACTTTCGTTGAAAAATTCACTATCAATTTAGAAATATACAAAATATGAAGATACAAAGTTTACTTTTAAAGTAAATATACCGACAAAAAAGAAAGTTTTAATGTGGGGCATAGTTGTTGGAGCAGCGTCGCAGCGTAGTAGCATCAAAAATTAGAATCATGCGGCGAGCTTTTGAGTGTTCAGTTGCTTGTCGAAGTTGTGTATTACTACTGGTTGAACCCTCCTTATAAAGGAGGATCCAAGTGTTGGTGCAGTTGGCACCAATGGTCAAACTTAAGTATTGTTGAATGATAACTAGATTATGTTAGTGCAGGGAGTACCAGACGATCGAACCTAAGTTTTGATTATGGAAAAGGATCTAAAGTTAAGGTTACTTGTTGTCTAACAAGGTTGAATGAGTTTACAGGAAAGTCCTAAGTGTTCTTAAGCAAAAGTCCTAGTGAATTCTAGACAGGTGGAAAACCCTAAGGAGAGGTAACCCTAGGTGGTGGAAAGTCCTAACTGTGGTTAGGTAAGGTGAAGTCTTGGCGGGTCGAGCACTTTGGGCGAATCCTAGAGTCGGGGACTCTAGGTGAAAATCCTAGTGGTTATGGACCAGGTGGAAGTCTAGACGGGTCGTGGAGCGGACGTTCAGCATGAAGACCTAAAGTTTCGGACACTGAGCAAAAGTCCAGACAGTCTGGAGGTTTGGTCTAGCAAAAGGTACACTCTCATGAGAGGAGTAGGTCAGGACGTGTTCCCCCGAGGAGAGAACAGTAGGCGTCGGTTCGACCTAGAGTTTCAACGAAACTCAAAGTCAGAATCGGACAGTTAGAGGTTGTCAAATTCATGTTTTACGTATATAAATATATTACCTGGACTAACTTTATTTTGCAGGAAAATAAGTTGTTGAAAAAGTCTGTTCGGGCGCTCGGAAGGGGTCAGGGCACTCGGAGCTTATTTGGGCGCTGGGAATGCCAAGACTTATCTCGTCGCTAGTTTGGAGCGTGTTGATTGGATGAGCTGACATCATGGTCCAGGTATCAGGAAGGGATCCAAGTGCCCAAAACAACCTATATAAGCAACATTCTACCAAGAGATAGAGACACAACTTGTATTTGTGATTGCTTTCTTGTGCGCTGCTCCAAAGACGTTCTTGCGACTCCACGACGTGATTCCGATGATCGAGTGGTGCTGCTCCGATGACCGAGCAACACAACTTTGATGACAGAGTGACGCGACTCCAATAACTGAAAGCACAACCTTCCAGATCCCCAGAAGTTGTTGGTATACTTTTAATTACTACACTTAAATTATAAATCCATTGTATCTGTCTTTGTAAAGATTTGCTGAACTAATAGTGAATTACCCATCGAAAGCACTCTCACGTACGAGCTTGAGAGTAGGAGTCGCCATAGGCTCCGAACCAAGTAAAAACAAACTGTGTTAGCCATGTTTGTTCTTCTTTCTGTTCTTCTTTCCGCTGCATTATCTCCGATCGTATTTTTCGAAATGAATTAGCCACGATCGCTATTCACCCCCCCCCTCTAGCGCAACGATCCTACGGATTAAAGTTAGATGTTGTGTTATCTAACCTTGTTACCAAGTGTGTAGGACTTGACGAGTTTGGAAGACCTGACACCAGGCTAAAATCCAGCTAGGTTTATTGGACCTGATAATTGGTGGGAAGCTTAGATAGGTTTAGAGAACCTGATATCTGGCAGGAAGTCCTGCTGGATCTGCAGGAATTGATAGCTGGTGGGTCAAAGGAGAGTCAAGCATTCTGTATTGTAAGTCTGGTAAGCCACTAGAGGAGAGTGATCTAGTAAAGATGAGTCCCAATTAGGGACTTTAGACATTGGTCCATCTTAAAATCATTTTGGAAGTCTAAGCTGAGACCAAAACTAAATCCTAGTCTAGAGGACATGATCTACTTAATAATCTTATTAAATTATCCTAACTCTGTTTTCCAGGTTAAATAATTTTTTGTTAGACTAACGAGTTTTTGCAGGAGCAAAAAAAAGGTAAAGCCTTGGATGAACAGTGTGCGAGGCACCTCGGAGGGTGGAGTAGGCGCCTAGGTGTTGTGTGGAGGTTCCCTAGATCAGTGGAGGCACCCTCGTACAGATGAACTTTGAGTAAAAAGTTCTCATGGTGGGGAGGCACCCTGGAGTGTGCTGGAGGTGCCTCGGAGCTGCACACTTTGTTTTACAAACTGATTTTTTTTAAAATACATGTGTCGTCGCTCGATCCAAAACTGCTATGCCATTGAGGTGCCTCAATCAAAGCCTATCTAATCCGCACTCGTCAAGCATTATCCAAGTCTAGGCACCTCAATCCCTTTGAGGCACCTAGATTGTTGCTATAGCGAACACTGAGTGGAGCTCCTCCTAGTAGCCTTTATCCTATCCCAGGGGCCTCAATCACTTTGAAGCGCCTGGATCTAACGTATGCTGACCAACCAGAAAGTGACACCTAAGCTTTCTCAATGCGTTGAGGTGATAGAAGCACCAACATCTTCAGGTGCCTAGATCCATCTAGGCGCTTGTATCAGTTGATCCAGGCTTAGTTAACTCTGCAAAACTTAGTTAGCACAAACAAATATATAATATGAAAATAAGATCATTTTGACAGTCTCGGATTGTCTGGTCATGGCTTTTAGGTTTCCTGTGAAATCTTAAGTTGGACCGACGCCTAATGTTCCCTCATCGGGGAACTCATCCTCACATACTCTTTTTAGGATAGATTACCTTTATGAAATACCTATTTGTACTTTTGCTCAGCCTCCAATCTTGACCTCCAGGATTTCCGCGAAACGTTGGATCCTCGACCCATCTGGACTTTTGCTTGGTGTCCATGACCCCTAGAACTTCTGCCCAATGTCTTTGATCTGTAAAGTCTTCTACGAGTCCACCCGACTAGGACTTCATGCCCAATCCTCTCGACCATGACTTCATGCACAATCCTCTCAACCATGACTTCGTGCACAATCCTATCGACCAGGACTTCGTGCCCAATCCTCTTGACCAGGACTTCATGCTCAATCCTCTTGACCAGGACTTCATGCCCAATCTCTTGATTAGGACTTCTTGCTCAGCCTCAACTAGGACTTTTCTGCACACTTAATCAACATCATTAGATAACAAGAAACCTTAACTTTGAACCTTTGCCAACATCAAAATTAGGTTCGATTGTTTGGTGCTCCCTACACCAACAGATTTTTAACTACCAATCAATTGGTACACTAATTGATTACCATCTAATCAGACCTTTTAAACCTACATAATGACTATTTTTTACCTTACCAATCTATTGGCATAACTCATTAATCGATTGGTTGCTTCTAATCGATCAAGACAATCAATTTCGTAACATTCGGTTTGCTTCTAGAGTGTACTAATTGATTTCTCTAATCGATTGAACCACCAATCAATTGGTGAACAATAAAAGTATAGATCTCTACACAAGCTTTGTTTCACATCAAAAAACAAATCGTTCTAATATCCAAGTGAAATGTTATGACCTTTAGAAGTTTGCTATGTTGGAACTTCCACGTTGTCTAACATTCGATCAACCTTGACCTGTTGACACTTCACTCCTCGTCGCTAAGTGTTCGGTCACTCATGACCCACTTAGACCTTCTGTCTTATACCAAGTGGCTGGTCCTCTATGATCCACTTGGACTTTCAATCTCATGCCAAGTGTTCAGTCCTCCATGACTAGGGATGTAAACTAGTTGAACTGAGCCGAACAGTATTAGGCTCGAGTTCGGCTCATTTAAGTTATATTCAAGCTCGAGGTCGGCTCGAGCTCGAATCGAACTTTTATCACAAGGCTCAAGCTCGGCTTGTTTTGGAATTACCAAGCCTGTGAATAGTTCAAGTTCGGCTCGTTATTAGCTCGATTATCATAGTTAACGAGTCTAACTCAATAAGCGAGCTTGGGCTCATTTTAGAGCTCATTTTTTGGCTCATTTTTGAGTTTGTTTTACAGGCTTGTTAAGCGAGTTCGAAAACTCATTTGAATAAATAATCGACAAACCTAACAACTAAAATAATATAAACTCAACACATCATTGAACATCTCAAACTACTACATTAAATTACCAAACTCAACACATTGTTGAACATGTTTGTGAGCCCTTTAATTGAGCCGAGTTCGAGCCTAAGTTCATGAGCCTATTAACAAACATGTTCTTGAGCCCTTTAAATGAGCCGAGCTCGAGCCCTTTAAACAAGCCGAGCTCGAGTCCGAGCTCGCGAGCCTATAAACGAACATGTTCGCGAGCTCACGAGCCGAATGCTCTTAAGCTCGAGCTCGGGTCGATAAAACCATCGAGCTCGAAATCGAGCTCGAGCTTGGCTCAATAAGATAAAGAACGAACTCGAATGAGTTTTTTTTACCAAATTGAGCTCCGAATAGCTCACGAATCGTTTGGTTCATTACATCCCTATCCATGACCCACTTGGACTTCCCTCATGTCAACTTCTTGTTGGACTTCCGATCATCAAATGTCTGATCAACCTTGAATCAGTTAGACTTTTCTCTTGCTAATTTTTGTTAGACTTCTGATCACTAAGTGTCCAGTCAACTTTGAGTCACTTGGATTTTCCTCTTTCCAACTTTCCGTTAGACTTTTGATCACCAAGTATCCGGTCAATCTTGAGCCACTTGGACTTAATTTCCTTTTACTAACTTCTCATTGGACTTCCGATCAGCAAGTGTCAGGCCAATCTTGACCCACTTGGAATTTTCTCTTGTCAACTTTTTGTTGAAATTCCAATCACCAAGTGTCCGGTTAACCTTAACCCATTTATACTTTTTCTTTGCCAACTTTCCATTTGGCTTTTGATCACCAAGTGTCTAATCAATTGTGATCCATTTGGATTTTAATTTCCTCTGCCAACTTCCTGTTGAACTTCCGATTACTAAGTGTCTAGTCAACTATGACCCCACTTGGACTTCTCGCCTCATGCTAATGCTACTTTGGACTTTTGACATCATCAAGTATCCAGTCAACCTTAATCTACTTGACTTCTTGTGTCAACTCCCTATTGGACTTCTAACATCATAAAGTATTCGATCAACCTTGACTTACTTGATATCTTACTAACATATTGATCAAACATCGAAACTCAAACTTGAGTTAATCCAAAATTGGTCAACCTGGTCAACCTTGACCTAAGATCAATTGCACCAACACAGTCAATTTCCCTGATCGATTTAGAAGGCTTATGTTGGCGAATTCATCCATATCAATGGATTAGCACCTGACAACAATTGATTAGTGAACACTACTAGATCCCGTCGATCAATTCAGAAACCTTTCATGGACAACCTAGTGAATAACAATTGATTGATACTTATGACAACCGATTAGTGAACACCAATCATCTATCCAATCGATTCTGCAGCCTTCTGTATCTAATCCAGGCTCAACAATCGATTGACTTCTCATGACAATTGATTGGTGTTAACCAAGAAATTGACCCAATTGATTTGGAACCCTGTTGTTCACAATCCCAGGTTTATCAATCGATTAGTCATCATATCAATCGATTGATGAGTTCCAGTCAAACCACCCAATCAATTCCAGATCCTTTTGTTCATAAATCTAGGCTCAGTAATTGATTATTTCTCATGGAAAAGAATTGGTGAGTTCTAGTCGAAGCAACCAATCGATTCTAGATCATTCTGTGCCTAGTTTTGCACCTATCAATCTATTGGTGCTAAAAACCTAGTTTTTTGAACATGATTTTTCAGCTAAAAAAAAAAAAAAATCTAAAATCATGTCATCAATCACGTTCTTATAATGTGAAAAACTCGATCCATAAGTTAAATCCTAACTTCTCCATATAACCATATTACATTCAATGAATATGAATGTCTACAATGGAATCGAATACAAAAACAATGCATATTTTCCTTAGCTTTGATACCAAGCTCTTAACAACCAACAATAAACTAATCCTAAGTTCTGATACTAATTGAAAACATTGTAATACATCGAAATTAAACTAAATGATGTATCTACAACAAATCTAGCTATATCATCAATCTTTACGACTAAAATTGAAATCAATACAATAGCAATACAAATTGGCTAATTTGAATCCATTGTAAGAGTCATTGTATCCCTTAATGTCGTTAGTCGATTCCTATAAGCATGCAATAATCTTCTACAAGAGTGAGTGGTAATTCGTAGTCCTTCTCAATAGAGAAGAGAGGAGAAAGGTGAAAAAGCTCATATCAGCAAGATTCAAGATGTCCAAATCAATAGGTTTCTTCTCTTATATACTTTGGCTCCTATATGAACCATCCACATAAAACTTGTAATACATTCTCACAACTCCTTATTGTTAATGAAACGGATTAATGGATTTACATATTGAATGTATATCCAATAATATAAACCCCCTTCATATTTAAAATGTTAGATCACTTAATTGGAATTTATATCATTAATGACATAATTATTATGTGATGTTGTTAATCAAGTGTTAGCCCACCAAGATTAAATCCTTCACATCAGCATCACAAAGTTGTCTTGTCCAAATTGAAGTAATAAAACTCCGTCATCGAATGTTTGATGAACATTATTCTATGATTTGAACCGGAACCTAATTCTATCTATTAACACTCTTATCTTGTATTAATGAGAGTATTCAACAAAACTCTTCTGGCATGTAATTGTCGAAGAGCATTCCACGAACGAAAGTCTTATCTTCTTTCCACAAACGAGGATCAAATAAACTCTATAATTTAATTGCCAACTTGTTGTGCTGTTAATGAAGGCGATGAATAATAATAAAAATGAAGGTGATGAATTAAAAATAAATAAATAAAACGGAGATGAAGCTCACAATTAGCATGGTTGTTCCGGTAAATTTAGGGATCAATTTTTAATGGATATAAAATATCTTGTTGAGTGTTTGACTATTCCCATATAAAGGGTCGTGCTAGAACAAAATATCATAGTAATTTGCCTGCATGTATCTTGTCGGGGCCGATAATACTGGGTCGTTTGGGTGAGCAAAATCACCTATTCACCTTTTACTCCAATGAAGGTGATGAAATCTTTATTGTCAACGGGGTGATGGTGCAATGATAAGCCCTCTAACCAATAACCAAGGGTGTATTGTAGGAGATTTTCCTTCCGATAAGAAATTGATCTAAGAACGTTAGTCGTCCGGTGTCTAATACTCCAATGAAAAATTTTCATAGAATTAGAGTGATGATCTCAAAATTAATCAGTTCAATAGTTAGATACATACATGGTGAAAGAAAGATGCCAGAGAAGCCTTGGTATATCAATAGTCCACTCCAGGCACTAAGCCATGACTTCTCCTGTGTGGCAAAAAAATATGGAGGAGGTAAATCACGGGTAGATACTAGTCATTAGTGCAAATGACCAAGACATGGGAAAGGTTATACTCGGTCACATCGAATTTCGATCCCAAGACCTTATGTGACAACACCCCATGTCTTATCTCGGATTTGAACAGTCCAGGTGCGATGGCATTCACTCGAATATAATATTATAAGCACCACATCCAATGCCATTGCCTGTTTAGGATATATATCACCAGCAACAAAAGTAATTCTGTGTGAAATTAATATAGTGTTGAAAATAAAAATAAAAGATTAAATATTTTCTTCTATATATATGCATCTGCCTGATTTGTTTTGTATGATCTAATTATCTGCTTTATTTGTCTGATTTAATTTATCTATTGTACGTTTGGGAAATGAACTCAAGTGAAGACGTATCGTGTGATTTAATTTGGGAAACGAAATATTATATATGCAATCTTTGTAGAAACATTAATTGTTTCTTAATTAATATTGAAACATATATGATGCACTCCTTCTTGAAACATTGTCTCATAATAGTTTAATAAAGAGCGTAAATTAAAATCTTCTAAAATAAACAATGAAAAATCCCTTGACACTAATGCTTGCCTGCCAAACCAACTTCTTAGCCGATCGACTTGAACAACCTTTCATGAAAATGTCATGTTTCCTACCATTATGAGCCCTATGTCACTGACCGAGAGGGACCATTCCACTTTAATTAATGCTAAGTTACTCCAATCGATCTAGCAAATTAAAGGTCCAATTCGCTTTGTCCACTTCTGCTACTTCGTCCACTTCTGCTTCTCATATGTATGGTGGTCCAATTCCATATTTTTTTTAAACAAATGCCATTTGCGCAATAAGGGATTAAGCTAATTAAGCAGTTTTAGGCAGAAATCCCTGTCTGAAATTGACCTTAATTAACTAAGCGAGAGAGCTAGGGAACGGCCGGAGAAGGAAATGCATGATAAAAAAAAGATTATGAAGTCATATATATATATATATATATATATATATATATATATATATATATATATATATATATATATATATATTTGCGCATTATATTGTCGTTGCAATCGAATGGACGACTGAGTAGCTACCATTCAAACTACTCCACTTGTTGCATGCTAGCTCAAACACCTCCACATGAATGCTGCTCCTGAATAACAACTCTTAATTCTTTCAGAAAGAATTAATTAATGTATACTTTTGATGACCTTGACCTTGCTTGATTCTTGTCAATCGACTTTTACGAGATCTCTTTAGGTCCACCAGCATGTAGCTAGTCGTATAAAGATCCTTTCAACTGGTCTGCATGTGTTATGCTAAGGTTTGTCGACGAGCGATCGACTACGCTATCGATGAATTAAGGCTATGACAGAAAGACTCAAGAGACGCCATGGCATATCAACAGTAGCACGGCCGGGCATAAAATGTAGTGGTTACAGGAGCAATGAACGGTGTGTATATTGATACGGTGCATGAGAAGGGGGTCAGGTGGATGACGTGGCTAAAAGTTAAGCCTATGAAATGGTCAGAAGTCAAGCTTGCATGGTCATGATCAGAAGTCAAGATTGCGTGGCCATAGTCAGAATCTTAGCTGACAGGACAGTTAAAGGATAGGATTGCAAATCGGACAAAATCAAACCTCGATATCAGTCAAGGGCAAGGCCCACAGGCCAGGTACAGCTAAGGATTGGGCCCACAAGTCAGGCAAAGGCGCGGAAGGAATGACCTCCAGCGCAATACAGACCTGACGTACAGGTCGGGATGTACGAGTCATGGATAACAGAGAACAAAAGCACGTTTGAATACAGACCTGGCGTACAGGTCGGGACATATGAGCTATGGATAACAGAGAACAGAAGCAGGTCGGAATACAGACCTGACATACAGGTCGGGACATACGAGTCATGGATCACAGAGAACAGAAGCAGGTCGGAATACAGACCGAGCGTACAGGTCGGGACGTACAAGCCATGGATAACAGCAGACAGAAGCAGGCCGGAATACAGACCTGGCGTACAGGTCGGGATGTACGAGCCATAGATAACAGAGAACAGAAGCAGGTCAGAATACAAACCTAGCGTACAGGTCGGGACATACGAGCCATGGATAACAGAGAACAGAAGCAGGTCGGAATACAGACCTGGTGTACAGGTCGGGGCATACGAGCCATGGATAACAGAGAACAAAAGCAGGTCGGAATATAGACCTGGCGTACAGGTCGGGACGTACAAGCCATGGATAACAGCAGACAGAAGCAGGTCGGTTAACAGACCTGGCGTACAGGTCGGGACATACGAGTCATGGATAACAGAGGATCGAAGCAGGTCGGTATATAGACCTGGCGTATGCTTACCGAGGATACAGGTTGGGACTTGCATCCTCACGGCATGGAATAAAGGGATCAAAGAGTACAGGTCGGAACTCAAGATTAGCGGAAGCAGACCGATGCACACAGGTCAGGATTTATAGCCTTGTGGCTCAGGATACTTGGATCGATAAAACGTACAGGTCGGGATGTGTTAGCCAAGGATATAGGTCAGGATTTATATCCTCATGATCCAAGATAAGCAAAGTTGGAGGCAGGCATACAGGTCGGGTTAGATGAAGTTAGACGTACAGCTTGGAAGTAGGGATAAACAGAATCGAACTAAGGTATACAGGGCGCGATACGTAATGCCAATAAGAGGCAAGACCGGTCGGGGTCTGCAATATGAGATGCATGGGACAAGGTTAAAAGCACAGGTCTAGAGGCGATATCAGATCGGGGTTAGCAAGATATCAGAACGGGGTTAGCAAGTGTAAAGACCCAGCGTAGCAATCATGAACGGAGGATGCCAGGCACTACAGGACAAGCAAACAAGGGAATCGTAACTGCCTGCCAGAGAATAATTAGAGTGTCAGGGAATATGCTAACAGTCGGGCTCATTACCCCTTTTGGTTCTGCCGCCGGCCTATAAGAAGGTGTCGCGTGTCATTCACCGCCAAACAAAGCCTGACAGCTGACATTCCCTGACACTCGCCAGACTCCAGAAACATCCGTTGCAGTATAAAAATGGATGCTTTGTCCCTTATGCAAGTACGCTCACTCGTCATTTCTTACTCATCTTTACTTTTCGTCCTTTCTCTGCGCTTCTGGGGAAAAAGTAACTGACTTGAGCGTCGGAGGACCTGACCTAGGGACTTTTTCCCTGGTTTCTGGTCTCTAACGACTCGTGGGCTCGTCTGAGTGTGTGTAGAGTCCTCGCGTCATCATCCTAATCATCCTCCTTCGTCACCCACCCGTGTGAACTCTTCCAGAGGGCACCAGATAGATTGGACTCCGCAATGACTTTCCGGTAACCCCCAGTACATCGAGGTCAGCCTTCATCCAACTCAACTTCCGGACGGGATCAAATTTGGCGCCGTCTATGGGAACACAACCACCTGTTCCGAAACGTGAAGATGGAGGAGTCTGGTCACATCAACATCACCATGACTACCGGAGAATACGAGCTCTTCAAGGAGGCCAAGAGGCGAGCGGCTTCAGAGAAACAAGCAACTGTTTCGCAACCGCGCAAAGCTCCTGAATCTTCCAAGGAACCCATCCCTGTTTTAGATCGAGGCTCTAAGAGAAAACAACCCGAGGGGTTTCCCCAGGTTCCTTACCGCGAGCCTGACTTGGGGTATTATCAGTTAGGACCCCATGGCCCCAGCCTCAAGAAAGAACAGCCTCAAGCCTCTATGGCTGAGAGTTCCTTACCCCGAGATTCAAGAAAAGGGAAGGCTCTCATCATATCGAAAGTGCTCCCAGAAGATCCGGATGAGAAAGTACCCTTCTCCGCTAGGATTTTGATAGAAAAATTACCTATGGGTTACAGGGCCCCGTTGATCGGGGAATATGACGGGAGCAAAGACCCGGAGGATCATCTACGCAAGTTTAAAAGTGCAACTCTGTTGCACCAATATAGTGATGTTGTCAAGTGTCGAGTTTTCTTAAATACTCTATCTGGTTCGGCACTAAAGTGGTTCGATGGGATACCACAAGGATCCATCACATGTTTCTTGGATTTCAAGATGGCCTTCCTTCGTTGTTTCGCTAGCAGCAAAAAGTATTAGAAGACGGATCATTGTCTTTTCGCTCTTAAGCAAAGGTCGACCGAGCCTTTAAGAAGTTACATCAACCGCTTCAACCAAGTGGCCTAGGACGTCCCCACCGCCACTTCAGAGATTCTAACGAGCACTTTCTCCCATGGATTAGGAGAGGGAGAATTCTTTAGAGATCTCATCAAAAATTTCGCTCGGAATTTTGATGAGATGGTGGAAAAAGCCGCTTGCTATAATAAAGTAGAAGAAGCACAAGCGGCCCGGAGGAAAGTCGAGAGATCACCTCCATCTGTCCATAAGCTGGAAAGAAGGATACCTCAACCACCCCCTCAACCTCTTTCACGCGCTAGAGAAGCCAAGCCTACCTTCCAGCCCGATCCGGAGGTTAGACCAGCCCCCTGAGTCGCAGTTGTGCACGCTCCCCGACCTGGACCGTGGAGTACTTGGTATTGCACCTATCATCGATCTCGTACTCATGACACTAATCATTGTTTTCAGTTCACTAGGGACTATAAGCGGGCTACCGAGTTAGGCTTACCCCCGCCCGAGTTAGCCCCTCAAGTGGTCAAGATGATAGAAGAGCAGCGAGCCGCGGCTGGACAGGCCGAACAACTCCGCCCCGACCTAGCTGGACCCAGTAATTCATCAACTCGGTCGGGGGGAGAGCCGGAGGTCGTACAGGAGGCCGAGAATAGAGGCAACGACGCCGTTCGAGAGATTGACATGATCTCTGGAGGGCCAACCGATGGAGATTCGGGGAGAGCGCGCAAGTCCCATGTGCATCGCTTGGAGGTCCACACTGTTGGATGCAGTCAGGAGCAGACTTCGGGCCCTGTCATCAGCTTTGGACCAGCAGACCTGGAAGGTCTGGAGCTGCCTCATGGTGACGCCCTTATCATTAAGGTCATTATTGCCAACAGCCGAGTGGCTCGGGTTTTTGTTGACACCGGGAGCTCGGTTAATATTTTGTTCAGAACTGCATTTGAGGAGATGCAGATCGATGTCACTGAACTCCAGCCCGTGGCCACCTCTCTATACGGCTTTACAGGCAATGAAGTGAAGCCAATGGGTCAAATTAAGTTGGCCATATCTCTGGGCACTGAGCCATTGGTGTGCACTAGGAGGAGCACTTTTACAGTGGTTGATTCACCCTCCTCTTATAACATCATCCTGGGAAGGTGCGCCCTCCATGAATTTAGGGTTACTGTTTCTACCTTCCATCAAAAGATCAAATTTCCTGTAGGTGAGCAGGTTGGGGAGGTTAAAGGGGAGCAAAAGGTCTCTCGCAGATGCTATATTGATATGATCCGGGTGGAGGCTAGGAAGAATCAAAGGATGCAAGATAGTAGCGTCCATGCTGTCCAAGAAGAGCCTTTGCCTATGGCTGAAGAACCCATCCCCTGGGAGGAGGTGCAACTATACGCTGAACGCCCTGAAAGTCTAACTCGCATGGCAAGTGACCTGTCTCCTCCTCTCAAGGAAGAATTGGTCCAATGCCTAATCCGCAATCGGGATGTCTTCGCATGGTCTACAGAGGAGTTACCTGGAATCAAGCCTGAAGTAGCAGAACACAAGTTACATGTACTACCGGACTCCCGACCGGTCAAGCAAAAGAAAAGAAACTTCTCTGCTGACCAGAACAAAATAACCATAACCGAGGTGGATCAGCTCAGGAAGACAGGCCACGTTCGAGAAGTACAGTTTCCATCCTAGCTCTCTAATGTGATCTTAGTAAAGAAGCCCAACAATAAATGGAGAGTATGCATAGACTTCCGAGATCTCAATCGAGCTAGTCCCAAGGATTGCTATCCTCTGCCCCGGATCGATCAGATGGTGGACTCAACTGCCTGTTGCGAGAGGATCTGCATGTTGGATGCCTACCAGGGGTATCATCAGATCCCCTTAGCGGTGGAGGACCAAGAAAAGGTTAGCTTCATTACGGCTGATGGTACCTTCTGTTATACTATTATGCCCTTCGGTCTCAAGAATGTAGGAGCCACGTACCAAAGGATGATGGATAAGATCTTCTGGGAGCAGATCAGTCGCAACGTGGAGGTTTATGTGGATGACATACTCATTAAGTCCCCTCTAGCAGTGAATCTGATCATGGATGTAGAAGAAACCTGCAGGACTCTTCGGCAATACGGGCTGAAGCTAAACCCATTGAAATGCTTGTTTGGAGCTAAAGGAGGAAAGTTCTTGAGCTACCTAGTGACAGAACGAGGGATAGAAGCTAATCCAGAAAAAGTTCGGGCACTACGCGATATGCAAGTTCTCCAGAATTTGAAGGAAGCGCAGAAGCTGGTTGGCAGAATAACAACCCTATCAAGGTTCATTTCCAGATCTGTAGACTGGGCTGCTCCTTTCTTCAAAGTACTTAGAAAGGCCTCCAGGTTCCAGTGGGACGAAGAATGTACTAGAGCTTTTGAAGAGCTAAAGAAGTATCTGGAGGCTTTGCCGTCCTTATTCAAGTCGGTCATCGGAGAATCATTGTGGGTTTACTTGTCTACCACCCCTGAGGCCGTGAGGGCAGTACTTGTTAAAGAACAGGATAATATACAACAGCCAGTGTATTTCTTCAGTCACCTATTGAAAAGGGTTGAGTCTCGATATACGACATTGGAAAAATTGGTTTATGGATTGGTTCTCATGGCTCGGCGGTTAAGACCATACTTTCTGACACACCCTATCACGGTACTGACCAATAGCACCATGGGAAGAGCTCTGACTAATGTAGAAGTGGCAGGTCGGCTCATCAAGTGGGCCACGAAACTAGGAGAATATGATATACAATACCAGCCACGCATAGCCATCAAGGCGCAGGCCCTGACAAATTTTTTAACAGAAATTCATCAGGCGAACTCTAAAGAAACCTGGAAGATCTATATCGATGGGTCAACAATTCACCAAGGAAGCGGGATCGGGGTCTTGTTGATATCTCCCCAAGGGGATATACTTCAATTGGCTGTTCGGTTGAATTTCTGAGTCACTAACAATGAGACAGAATATAAGGCTTTGTTGGCAGGGTTGCAGGAAGCTTGGCACGTAAGGGCAGCCCAGGTAATCATTTACTCAGATTCCCAGCTAGTAACTCAGCAAGTGATCGACAACTTTATGGTAAATTGTGATAAGTTACAAGTATACCGGGAAGCATATGAGAAGATGAAGAAAGAATTTGCAGAAGTTACAGTAACTAAGATCCCCAGGGCAGAGAACGAGAAAGCGGATGAGATAGCAAAGATGACCAATTCCTTAACTACTTGGGTGTTGGACAGGTCAACGACGTAAACTTTCCTTATAGTTCAGATAGATCTGCAGAATAATAGGGAAGCAACCATTAATC
Source organism: Zingiber officinale (assembly GCF_018446385.1). NCBI lineage: Eukaryota > Viridiplantae > Streptophyta > Magnoliopsida > Zingiberales > Zingiberaceae > Zingiber > Zingiber officinale. Next base: position 99,706,599 of record NC_055997.1, read on the forward strand.
GGCGGGCACCCTTGATCAGTTATCTTCTGCAAGGTGATTTACCGACTGACCTAGAGGAATCACGACTGGGCAAGAAACAAGCTCATGCCTATGTCATGATTGGGGATCAACTATACAAGAGGTCCTTCTCTAGGCCCTTACTCAAATGCCTGGGTATAGAGGAAGCAGATCAAGTTTTACAAGAAATACATCTGGGATGTTGTGGCAGTCATGTCGGAGGTCGGACATTATCTCGCAAGGTACTCCTGGCCAAGTATTTCTGGCCTACTCTATAGAGGGACGCTCAAAAACTAGTGAATACCTACTTGTCCTGCCAAAAACATCAGAATTTGACACACCGACCAACAGCTCTGCTGAGAACATCTATAGTCTCGTGTCCCTTTGATCAATGGGGCATGGATATTGTAAGACCATTTTCAATGGTCCCAGGTCAGAAACGCTTCTTACTGGTGGCGGTGGATTATTTCTTTAAGTGGGTGGAAGCAGAGACCTTGGCCAAGATTACAGAAGATGTTGTCATCCAGTTTTATATGGAAGAATATTCTTTGCAGGTTCGGTATACCGCACAAATTGGTATCAGATAATGGGAGGCAATTTCAAGGGCAAAAAATCCAAACCTGGTGTAAGGGGTTTGGCATAACGCAAGCTTTCACTTCAGTGGCATACCCGCAAAGTAACGGTCAGACTGAGGTGGTCAATCGAGAAATAGTACGAGCTCTGAAGGTTAAGCTGGACCATGTGGGAGGTAACTGGGTGGAAGAGCTATCGAGTATCCTATGGGCCTATCGTACAACACCCCGAGAAAGCACAGGTCTGACACCATTCCATCTAGTTTATGGGAACGAAACAGTAGTACCTATAGAGATTGGAGTGTCGTCAGTCAGGAGGGCGTTATACGATGAATGAAATGCAGAGCGGCGACTGGCTGAGCTGGATCTCATTAGTGAAATCCGCGAGAGGACAACAGCCAGACTGGAGGCCTACAGACAAAGAATGAGGTAAAATTATAACAGAAGAGTAATTCCTCGATTCTTTGGGGAAGGAGATTTGGTGTGGAAGCAAGTTAAGCCCGTGGGAGATATGGCCAAATTAGCACCACAGTGGGATGGACCTTACAAAGTCATCAAGAAGTTATCGTCCGGAGCTTATTATTTACAGGATAATCAGGGTAAGAAGTTAGATCGGCCTTAGAGTGCTAACTACCTGTGACCTTACCGAGTTTAAAGAATCGTATAAAGAAGAAGAGGTCGGGCTGTCAAATGTTTGACAGATTGGGGCTAAAAGTGGACCAAATAGTGCAGTTATAGGATATGTTAGAGCAGGAATTATATATCCTAATATTTCTTTCAATAGACTAAGATATTTTAGCAAAGTAAGCCTCAAAGTGCAAGTGGTTGTGTAGGAAGAAAAGTAATAAAGTATTCCACAGGACATTACTAAGTCACATTATGCACAGGCAGTCAGTAATAATCATTTGAAAGGAGCAAAGATATCATCCGGAATCTCTTTAAGGATCCGTTCATGATCTAGAAACTCGGCAGGAGGAGCTGATTTCAAGTAGCCTTGTTCATAGAGTTATCGCAGAGCCCCAGCCGCACCATAAATAACAACTGTGGAGAAACATTGTCCCGCTTGTGTACAAAACTCTGGAGAGCGCAGATACAAGTTGCAACTCTGCTTGCAGCGGTCATTCTCCCCTTCATTATAGACGGCCAGGGTTGTGGATACCCCCTCTACAGTAGCATAAGTCTGTGATAGTTCAGCCCGGAAGGGCAGAAGTTTTGCTGCCTGAGACGCCAGTTGGGTCGTCTGGGACTCTAATCTTTTGCTCTGCTCCTGTTCTAGGGTTTCTGCGGAACGTAGTTTCTAGGTTAACTGGTCAATGGCTCGTTGATGCACCAAAGCTTGTTGATCCACGTGTTACTGGTGCACGACATCAACCTGGCTCCTTTCTTCTTGAAGGCCTTTAAACTTATGGTTAGCCTGCGCTAGGGATACTTCCAGATGGGTATTCCTTCTGGTCAGGTCTTTTATTTCAGCTCTCAGGACATAACTAGCTTGCGCGGGGTCATTTAACTGAAGCTCCAATTCTGTTATCATGTCCCGCGGTACCTTATTCTGGTAATGAGCGGCATGGAAGGATTGATTTATTATCAGGGACTATGCACAAGCCTGGGACATAAAGAAAATATCTGATAAGAGTGGGGAGGATAATGGTTGCGGGGATCATCGAAGCTTACCTTGATATACAGCTCTGAGAATCTATCCATTTGGGCAGGTGGTGGCAAGAGTTACATCTGTTGCATATTTTCTTCTCATAAAGTGACCAAACGACCTTTCATTGTGAAAGAGCTGGTGGGAGCATCTTGCCTTGACCTTAACCCAGCCTCAGAAGGGGTAGTGCTATGGTAATGGTGATGAACAGGTGGTGGTGGCTGTGAAGGCCCAGCGACTGAGTTGGAGGGGGCTGAAGGGGGCACACGGGAAGGCTCTGGAGGTGAGGTAGTTTGTGAAGGGCGATGTGAGGGGCCAGCTTTGGTGCTCCGGTGCTGTTGCGAGATTGAAGGTTGAGCTAGCGGAGGCTCAGCCGGAACCTTGGGTGGATCAGGAGGAGCATCTGCCTGGCTCGGGATAGGAGTAGTGGTTGCAACAAAAGGCGAAGGATGGGGAACAACGGAAGGGCCCGAGTCTTGGCTAGGATTGGGGGCTCTGCGGCGAAGTCTGTGAGCCAAAGGCCGGTCATCCGAGTCAGAATCTTCAGAAGGCAGTCGAGCCCTGCGTTTGGAAGAAGAGGGGGTATCCCGACTCGAGCGGTTGTTTGCAGAACGCGCCCGACAAGCCGCTTGAGATACTTCCTTGAAGGCAGGGCTGACATAAGGTACGTTGGTTGATCTTCTACCACGGCCGCGTCCCAGGCTAGAAATCGGTCAAGAAAGATTAGCTGATTGGGGATGTCTGGGGCCGGATGTCCAGGCTGTAGACGAGGCCAGGGGATGAACAGAGGCGGCAGGTCGGCATGTAGGCGAAGTCCTGGGACGAGCAGAGGAGGTAGATCGGGCAATAGACGAGGCTCTGCGAGGAAGACGGGGTCGGGGGTTTGCAGAGGTAGCCATACCGACCTGGGTTAAAGTCGAGTAAGGGAGTGACCTCCTCTCTAGAATGACTCGACCGCGCTGCATTATCTCCATATCACTTATAGGAAGAGGTTGGATATTTGAGGCACGGGTTAAAACATTAGCTGTACAAGACAGAGTATGGGGTCAGCTATAGTAGGTAAAGCAAAATGCATGAAGTCATAAAAGAACCAAAAGAGAAGCTTACCCAGGGAGTGCGGTGTTTCAGAAGTAAGGTGGCTCAGTCGGAAATAGGATAACAATTCCTCAGATAATAAGCGCGTTAAGTTCAGCTGCCATCTTGCTAAGCGAGATGAAGCCTCTATAGAGGAGGTATCAAGATGAAACTCCCCTAGTGGCAGGGTCGGGGGAAGTAGCGGTTGCCATTGCAGGGGTCATTCTATTTCGTAAGGGAATTGAATAAAGAAGAACTTGCTCCTCCAGTTCATTTTAGGAGGTTGTAGGGGTGAGAAAAAAGCAGTTCGAACGCGGTTAGAAGCGGAATGAGCCTTCTTCCTGCCGTCGAAGGGTGAAGAAGCAGTGGAACAAAGGGGCAAACTAGGATAGCTCGCATACTTCGTAGAGTACTACAAATCCACAGAGGAGCCTTATAGAATTCGGCGTCAATTGGCCCAAGGGAATTTTAAAGTAGCGGCACACATCAGAAAAGAAGGGGTGAAGAGGAAGACGAAGGCCGACTGTAAATTGTTCTTTAAAGAAGGTGCAATAGTCGTTGGGAGGGGCGGAAAATTGGTGCACTCCAGTTGAGATGATCACATGTGTGTTATCAGCAACTCCGTAGGTATATCGCATATCATCCAGGTCTAGTTCGTCGAAGGTGGATGAGCCAGGAAAATACATCGCCGGCAGAGAAGACAGATGAGAGGAGGATGTCATGTGAAAAGAGATAGAAGGAGAAGAAATCAAGCAATAAGCTACCGAAGCAAAAATAGAGGTTTAAGCACAACAATGGATTCAGGAGGGAGGAAGAAGAAGACGGGGAAGAGATGACAGGTAGAAATGAGGGGGAAGTATTTATAGCCGCTGGGCGGAGGGACAATTTAGTTAGTTATTATCCACCGACCCACAACAATTGGCGGGAGCAAAGAGGACCAATGGATCATCTTAGAAAATAACACCTAAGGGTATATCTGTAAAAGTGTCGGCACGAAGTACGAGGAGATAGGCTTTGAGAAAAGACGTGACAGTTATAAGTATCATATGAGCTCTTACCCCTCGCTTTCCTGCTCTGGTTTTATCTGATACTGGATTAAGATGAAATAAGTAGACCGGGGTAGCTGGCTAAGCTAGGGTGGAAAGCGAGGAAAGGAAAGTAGGAAAAGGAGAATGAAACCAGGTCGGGGTAAAGAAGTAAGCCTTGACCCTGACCAGTTAAAACCTGAGCTAGAAGGTCGAAGTATACACCCATATTGTCACAATTCATATCGGTCTGAAAATATACAAGGTATTGTTAGGAAATTAACTAGCCATGGGAAGATCGAAAACAGGTAGTCATATCGCAACATATCATAAAAAGGCTAAATAGTCATAGATAATAGCCAGTTTAGAAATACAATATCGCCAACAATTTTTTAGATACATTGTCACATCAGGGTTCAGCATCAGTAGGAGGCTCTGGGAGGAGAAAGAGGTCGTCGTCGTTTTTGAAAGTAGGATACAACCCTGCGGGAAGTTCACGCATCCGGCGGGCAGCGTCCAGAAAGTTCTCTGAAGGTGCAGAGTGGAGTAGGCCTTGCTCAAATAGTTGACAAGCCCCGCCGGTCGCTCCGTAACATAACATAAGGTTCATCAAACCTCCCATCTTCCTCAAGAAGAAAGGAGAGGTGACGTAGGATAGCATGTATGCTCTGAGACGACCGGCTTCACCTGTCTGATAACCCGCCAGCTCGGCCTGGGTCTTCTCAGCGTCGACTCGGACAGAAACCAACTCTTTTTGACTTTAGGAAGCAGTCTCCTAGGCCTTCAGAAGATCGGCCTGTAGTGATTTGAGTGTTGCTTGGTTGGCCTCCCAACGACTTTGGATGACTTTCTCCCGGTCGGCACTGGAAGCTAGTTGACACTGAACATTTGTTAAGTTTTTCTGAAGAGTCTCTTGCGTTTCTTATAAACTCTTCAGATCGGAGGATAGAGTGGTCAACTTTGCATCCTTCTCATCTAATTCAGCCGTAAGCGAGCGACGACGCTTCCCCTCCGAAGCCAACTTGGACTCGCTATTCTTCAGAGCCGCCTCCAAGATCATTATTTCGTCAAAAGCTGCATGGGAGATGTTTTGGGCAGACTCGGCAGACTCCCCAATCAACCGAAGATACCCCGCCAAGTCACCGGGCGTTGGGTTGAGAGGATCGCGGGGAGTAAGCGATAGCTCCAATTCCTGAAGACGAGCCTTCAACACCTCATGCTCTCTCTGCAAATTGGCGGCGTATTGAATCGCACTCAGGCTGGCAGAACATACCTGCATAAGATACAGAAGGAAGGATTATAAGAGATTCCAGAGGAGGAGCCCTGATAAAAGAAAACTCACAGAAACTATCTGACGAGAGGCTTGGTCCAGCCCTTCGATGGGTAGATTGTTCCAGAATCGTCGATTGCCTAAACGCCAGGACGTGGCTAGCCCGCCCTATAGTTGGACCAAGCCAATAGCAGGAGGGGCATCTTCCGCAGCTTCTTCGGCGGCATCAGGCTCAGTGGAGGAAGGCAGGCGCCAGGAGGCGGTGAAGGCATACTTTTTGGAGATTCTCTCCCGAGTTCGAGAAGTGGAGGCTGGAGCGGCCACAGGAAACGAGGCGGACAACGATGCAGAGCTCTCGGGTTGGCCCATTACGGAAATAGGGATTTGCCCCGGAGATAAGGACCGAGCAGGAAGAGAGGTCTGCTCGGGAGACAAAGCCCGAACGGGTGAAGGGTCAGATATTCTGGGCGACAAGGTGGGAACCTCCGGCCCGAGAGAAATCTCCCGATCAAGAGTAACAGCCCTAGCCTCGGAAGATTGGGAGGTTGCGGATGAACGCTGGCTGGAAGGAAGAGGCGGAGGAGATGCTTAGACCGCGGGAATAACCCTCTTCCTTTTGCGTTGAAGACGTAGTTGTTTAGCGGGAGGGGGAGAAGCAGCTCGTTCTTCCTCGGCCTATTCTAATGTGGCAAGGTCTTCCAGAGAAGCAGCATCTAGGGGAAGAGTGGGGGGAGTTTCCGCCCGGGCTGGTGCAGGAGGGGCAGACTGTGAGAAAGCTGCCAAGCCTTGTTTAAGCTCCACGCTCAGGGCTTTCAAAACGACGAGAGATTGCTGATTTATATTTGAAGAATAAGCCCGGAGCATAGTAGCCTCTGTAAAGGGGAAGAGAAATACCTCAGTTAGCGAAGAATAGCAAGAAGGCAAGCAGGGTCTTACCTAACAGAGCCCCTATCTCTGCATGAACTGGGTTGAGCCCGAAAGAATACAAAAAGTCTTCCAATAGTATTATAGACAAGCAAACGCTCACGCTTGCAGTTTGTCTGAGGTGGCGTGGCAGGAGGGCTGGTGATGGTGCACAGGAAGATTAGTGGGAATATCAGAACGCCATTAGGTTGGTCCGATCAGCGGTTCAGGTAATCTAATAAAGAAGAAACGAGACTTCCAACCTTTGTTGGAAGAGGGCATATCAGAAAAGAATTTATAACTAGGTCTAGCTTGCACCATGAATACCCCTGGTTTAGATCGTTTGAAGGAATACAAATGATGAAACAGTTGGGTAGTCAAGGGGAGCTGGTATACTCTACACAGAATGACGGTGTCACATACAACCCTGAAAAAATTGGGAGCGAATTGAGAAGGACATATACCAAAGTAGTGGCTCAGGGAGGAGATGAATGGATATAGGGGAAAACGAATGCCTCCTAGGAGTTGGTCCTTGAAAATAGTCATGAAGCCTTCAGGAGGAGAAGAGGGATGTTCGTTGGGTGTGGGGACTTGAAGTTCATAATCTTCATTAAGTCTCAGGTTCGACCGGATCATGGACAGGTCATGGTCGTCTATATCAGAAATGTAATGAGAATACCAGAAGGATGTCTTACCGTCCGCCATTATCAAAATGAGGAAGGTTGAAGGAGAAATCAGACGAAAGAGGAAGAGCACCAGGCGTTGGAGATCGAAAAAGGGACGGGCTAAGGCACCAAGGATAGTAGAACAAGGAGGCGGCGAAGGTAGTCGAAGTGCTAAGACGACGACGGTGGACTGTCTTTAGGGCTTATAAAGCGGTCTTTCCTGGGGAGTATCGAAAGATAAGTTGAGTATATTTTTGGATGAAACGTCCAATGTCGTCCGATCATAGAACGACATACTCTTATGAGAAGTCGTGTACAAAAAGGAGTCAAATCGACGACGTCATACGGCGTAAGCAATAAAGGCGTGGGACAGGTGTCACCCCCCTAGGAAGCGTATTAATGATAGACGTGATAAGGAAATCATGAGAGGAAGCGGGCGTACGGAAGTGTCTGCCATGCGATCTTCTCGGGAAGCGGCGAAGAAAATTGACGGGAGATAAATTCGAATGTTGCAAAGCTACACGGCGTCATTTTCCCGAGGGTTGAGTAAGGTTTTAATATTTTTTATCTTCACAGTACATCTGATACTGTATATTTCTTGACTGCAGACGGGGTCAAAGGGGTCCCTTCAAGCAATCCCTGGTCAGGAAATCACCCCCAAGTCGATAGCATCTGTCCCCAAACGGGCTTTCCTAAGAAGTCCAGGTCGGGTTCTAGACTCTCGCTCCAGTGCAAGTTATAAGTGAGCTATGCTTTCACGCCCAACGACCTTCCCGGTCGGTTGTCCCAGACTCTCGCCCCAGTGCGAGTTATAAGTGAGCATGACTCTCACACCCAACGACCTTCCTGGTCGGTTGTCCCAGACTCTCGCCCCAGTGCGAGTTATAAGTCAGCATGACTCTCACGCCCAATGACCTTCCCGGTTGGTTGTCCCAGACTCTCGCCCTAGTGCGAGTTATAAGTGAGCATGACTCTCACGCCCAACGACCTTCCCGGTCGGTTGTCCCAGACTCTCGTCTCAGTACGAATTATAAGTCAGCATGGCTCTCACGCCCAACGACCTTCCCGGTCAGTTGCCCCAGGCTCTCGCCCCAGTGCGAGTTATAAGTGAGCAGGGCTCTCACGCCCAACGACCTTCCCGGTCGGTTGTCCCAGACTCTCGCCCCAGTGCGAGTTATAAGTGAGCATGGCTCTCACGCCCAACGACCTTCCCGGTCGGTTGTCCCAGACTCTCGCCCCAGTGCGAGTTATAAGTGAGCATGACTCTCACGCCCAACGACCTTCCCGATCGGTTGTCCCAGACTCTCGCCTCAGTGCGAGTTATAAGTGAACATGACTCTCACACCCAATGACCTTCTCGGTCGGTTGTCCCAGACTCTCGCCCCAGTGCGAGTTATAAGTGAGCATAGCTCTCACGCCCAACGACTTTCTCGGTCGGTTGTCCCAGACTCTCGCCCCAGTGCGAGTTATAAGTGAGCATGACTCTCACGCAGGTGCTTTATGGAGGTGCTTTATGGAAACACAACGATACCAGAGCAAGAAGACAGGGGGTTATACCATGAACGGAATCCAAGAAACATGTTTTATTTCGTTAATAGGGTGAACATTTTTTAAGGGTTTATATGGCTACCAGATCCAGAGGCTTGATCCTTCTTGGCCAGATGAGCTTGAGCTCTAGTTAGATCTTCCTTGATAAGATCGATGGCGCGCTTCAGTTGCCTAATAGTCTCATCTTTGATCCGTCCTTCCTCTTTCAGGAGGGCCATCTCGTCCTCATGTTTCATCTTCAAATAGATAATATAGTGAACCTGGCTCTGGAAGTCCGATTGAGCTTTAATCTTGAGAGCAATTTCGGCCCAAGTTCTGCATTTGGCGGCTAGCCAGAGGTTTTCCATTTCATGAGTAAGGGACGCTTGAAGATCTCTGCTCGCAGTCATCTCCAGCAAGGCTTCCTCTTTCTGAGCCAATAACTCCGTCAGATGGGCAATTTGCTGAAGCAAAGAAGCAAGTTCGCTAGATTCCATTGCAGGTTCCATGGATGCTTAATGCTCTATTAACAAGAGGATAGCTTGAGGAAAAGATGAGAAAGGTATACTCGGACCTTTTATAAGGAAGGAGAAGGTGAAGGGATTTTCTCGGAACTTGAGTTGACGCTTGGAAAACAGTGTAACATTTATAGAAGAAGAGTATGCTCGGAAATTGAAGAATCAATATACACACAGAACAATCCCGTTTATCTCCTAGGACGATGAGAAATTCTGAAAAAGAGAGACGGAAAACAGGTCGGCAGAAGATGCGAGAACCAGGTCAGGTATCAAAGGGACTTGGGTCTACTCAGTCGGATTAGAGCCTCCTTCGACTAGACTTGAGGGGGAGGCTTGTGATACGGTGTATGAGAAGGGGGTCAGGCGGATGACGTGGCCAAAAGTCAAGCCCATGAAATGGTCAGAAGTCTAGCCCCTGTGGAGGTCAGAAGTCAAGCTTGCATGGCCATGGTCAGAAGTCAAGCTTGCGTGATCATGGTTAGAGTCTTAGCTGACAGGGCAGTCAAAGGATAGGATTGCAAGTCGGACAAGATCAAACCTCGATAGCAGTCAAGGGCAAGGCCCACAGGCTAGGTACAGCTAAGGATTGGGCCCACAAGTCAGGCAAAGGCGCAGAAGGAAGGGCCTCCGGCGCAATACAGACTTGGCGTACATATCGGGATGTACGAGTCATGGATAACAAAGAACAGAAGCATGTCGGAATACAGACCTGACGTACAGGTCGGGACATACAAGCCATGGATCACAGAGAACAGAAGCAGGTCGGAATACAGACCGGGCGTATAGGTCGGGATGTACAAGCCATGGATAACAACAGACAGAAGCAGGCCGGAATACAGACCTGGCGTACATATCGGGACATACGAGCCATGGATAACAGAGAACAGAAGCAGGTCGGAATACAGACCTGGCGTACAGGTCGGGACATACGAGCCATGGATAACAGAGAACAGAAGCAGGTCGGAATACAGACCGAGCGTATATGTCAGGACGTGCAAGCCATGGATAACAGTAGACAGAAGCAAGTCGGTTAACAGACCTGGCGTACAGGTCGGGACATACGAGCCATGGATAACAGAGGATCGAAGCAGGTCAGTATATAGACCTGGCGTATGCTTACCGAGGATACAGGTCGAGACTTACATCCTCACGACATGGAATAAAGGGATCAAAGAGTACAGGTCGGAACTCAAGATTAGCGGAAGCAGACCGATGCATACAGGTCAGGATTTATAACTTTGTGGCTCAGGATACTTGGATCGATAAAACGTGCAGGTTGGGATGTGTTAGCCAAGGATACAGGTTAGGATTTATATCCTTATGATCCAAGATAAGCAAAGTTGGAGGCAGACATACAGGTCGGGTTAAATGAAGTCAAACGTACAGCTTGGAAGTAGGGATAAACAGAATCGAACTAAGGTATACAGGGCGCGATACGTAATGCCAATAAGAGGTCAGACCGGTCGGGGTCTGCAATATGAGATGCATAGGACAAGGTTAAATGCACAGGTCTGGAGGTGATATCAGATCGGGGTTAGCAAGATATCAGAACGGGGGTTAGCAAGTGTAAAGACCCAACGTAGCAATCATGAGCGGAGGATGTCAGGCACTACAGGACAAGCAAGCAAGGGAATCGTAACTGCCTACCAGAGAATAATCAGAGTGTCAGGGAATATGCTAACAGTCGGGGCTCATTACCCCTTTTGGTTCTGTCGCCGGCCTATAAGAAGGTGTCGCATGTCATTCACTGCCAGACAAAGCCTGACAGCCGACATTCCTTGACACTCGTCAGACCCCTGAAACATCCGTTGCAGTATAAAAATGGATGCTTTGTCCCTTATGCGGGTACGCTCACTCGTTATTTTTACTCGTCTTTACTTTTCGTCCTTTCTCTACGCTTCTGGGGAAAAAGTACCTGACTTGAACGTCGGAGGGTCTGACCCGGGGACTTTTTCCCTGGTTTCTGGTCTCTAATAACTTGTGGGCTCATCTGAGTGTGTGCAGAGTCCTCGCGTCATCATCCTAATCATCCTCCTTCATCACTCGCCCGTGTGAACTCTTTCGGAGGGCACCAGATAGATCGGACTCCGTAACGACTTTCCGTCAACCCCCAGTACATCGAGGTCAGTCTTCATCTGACTCAGTTTCCGGATGGGATAATATATATATATAAATATATATATATATATATATATATATAAAAGAAAAATATGAATTTATAAAAAGGAAATTGTGGATTGATCATACGGATTGGAATTAATACAACTAATTAATTAACTAATACAGAAGTCATTTTCCACAAGTCACGACATACATTTTTCAAATTTTGTTTTTCCAAAAGTAAATAAATAAATAACATGTGATGAGACCGAGAAGTCATGTGATGTTAAATTAGACTCGTTTCTAATCACACAATCTAATGGAACTGGAACAAAGAAATATCAGCAGTGGCTGCGGAAAAATTTGGTAGGCCGAGCCGGCCGGTCACCTAGAACTAACCGAGTAAAAGAAAAAAAAATATTTAATAAAATTTTTTTATTTATCAGTTTTAGTTTTTCTTTTCATAAAAAAAATCATTCTGGATTTACTTTGTAAAGGAATCAGGATTAGTTGGAAGAAACTTAATCATCCAGATTATAAAAAGAAAATAATTTTATTCTATTCAGGGCATACACAAAGTAAAATTCTAATGATTTTATTCTTTGTCAAACGATGACTTTGACAATAGTGAATAAGTCCTAGTTACCAATCCTACCGTCTCTATTTGTCTTTAGATCTCCAAGTTCCTTCACGCCTTAATTATTATGTAAAATGAAATTACTTTGAGAGCGAAAGCCCCAAAGAATTAAATTACCTTTCGATAGCCTTTATAACTACCCAGCTTCCATTCACATATGTCAATACAATTGAAAGACAAACAATGTTGGCAAAACCTAGTACTCCTCCTCCTCCTCCTCCTCCTCCTCCTCCTCCTCCTCTTCTTGCTCTCCATTGGCGTGCTCCTCCACCTCTCCCCTTTCATGGCGCCGGCCGCCGTCTCCGGCCAAGCCGTAATCCCGGCATGCTGCCCTCTGGGGTGCGCAGGCCCACGAGAAGGTGTCGTGGCATTACCATAAGCTGCACCGGCGTGAAGATTAAGGAAGTAGTGACCTTGTCTACGGGAGACGGCCACGGCGGCTCCCTCACCGTGAAGGCGGTGGTGACGGTGCAATCGACGGCCGCCGGGGTGCTCGGCAGCCTCCTTGGGTTCTCCAAACTCACCGACGGCGTCAAGGACTTGCTTGGCAAATCTCTCCTGCTTGAGCTCGTCAGCGCACAGCTCGATCCCAGTGAGTTTCATTGATTAACTTCCGTATAACTGATTATTAATTTGCTCTGTTAACTTGGCAAATAGTTAGGTTTTTATTATTGCTAATCTCTGGCTTTTAGTTTTTCCTGTTGAATACATTAAGACCTAAAGTGGTTAATTATTTTGATTTCATATAATTCAGAAACTCAAATTGGGACCAACAGTAACTTCGATCGTGATGGATAAGCTTGGCCACGTATATTTTCTAATTATTTTTAATATTTTTGCAGAAAAAAATAATAAAATGTTGGAGTTTTGTCGAAGCATGCATGGACCAAAATTTTCGTGCATTTTGTGCTTTGAATTCATGTAGAAAATGAAATAAACATGGGATATTTTATATATATATACGTATTGACTTGTGTATGGAGTTGGAAAAGTCTTTACAAATATCAATTTAATCCCATTACGGCCAGCCACAAGGAACTTAGTATTTATATTTAGAATTAAAAATTGATTTTAAATTTATAAACACGTGCCTCTATTTATACTTTTTTTCAAATTGTTTTTTTTTTCTAATAACTTGTAAGTTTAGGAGGGGGCATGCAAATAGTGGAATTGCTGGCCCTAAAAGCTGGATCTTCAAACGTATACGATTGGATTAAATCATGTTAATTAATAATATTATATTAGACATGACTTTATAATACAATCTATTCAATTTAAAGTATATGTATTTATGAGAGATAAAATATATTAATAAAAGAATTTATTACTAAAAATAATATTAAAAATAATTATATCATATAACTTAATTATTTAAACAACATTAATCTATCATATATATATATATATATATATATATCAATTGAATTTCAAAATCTAGATCCCTGATTGATTAATGAGAAAAATTTCTAATAATACGCTGTAATTGAGTATTAATGAGAAAATTTTTAATAATATATCACAGTTGAGTTTTGAACTCTAGATTCCTGATTGATGCGTTTGTGAAAATTACTAATAAACTTTAAAATTGTTTTTGATATTAAAAGAAAATAAGATAATTAAGTAATTTAATATATATGGGTAATTTTATCATCTATTGAACTTGGAACGAAATTGAGCTTGATAATTTGATTTTGTGTACAATTATAAATTAGTAATATAATAAATAATTTATATTATTACTTAATTATTTTAATTTGTTTTCATATTGAAAATAATTTCAAAGTTTATTAGTAATTTCTACAAACGCATCAATCAGGAATCTAGAGTTATTCAGCTGCGATGTATTATTAAAAATTTTCTCATTAATAAATTAGTGATATAGAATTCGAGACTTGTATTATTAAGAATTTTTTACATTAATCAATTAGAAATTTAGAGTTATATTTAGTCCCACAATTTAGAATTGATAATACTGGGAGCAGAGAATGTCTATAAATATCTTGGGTCAATAATATTATAAAGCATACTTTTCTTGACTTTTTGGCTAAGATCAAGTATAATATTTAAAATAATTTTTTAAAAGTGGAGTCCATTATAGTAGCTTGCTAGGTACACCCCTACCCAATTTATTGATAACTTTTGACTAAGATTAAGTGTAATATTTATTTTTATCAACTTAATATCTAATATAAAAAATTAAATTAAATTTTTCATGAAGAGAGTCTGTTATCTGCACACGTTCATGTATTATATTATACATTGAACCAGGGGTAGAACCACATATAGCTTTTGTGGTATAGCATTTGTAAGCACCTTTAGAGGGGTATAAAATTATAAAAATATTGTCTTACCCCATTAAAAAAATAAAAGTAGGGGTAACATTTAAAAATTAAAACTATTTTTTAAAGGTTAATTTTTTTCCCCTCATATATCTTCTTATATTGCCTTATCTGGTATAAGGGGCGCCCTAGCTCATGTGTGTAAGATCGCTAGTAATATATTATGATGAAAAAACTAAAACAAAATTTATAAATTATACATAATAGATACACATAATATTATAAATATGTAAGTGTGTGATAGAATAAAGGCATAAATCGGGTCAAATATTAAATATATTCATAAGGCGAAGGCAATGAGGGGCCAACAATTCTACCAACAAGCGATAAAAGTCCATCTCAACTAAATTGGCTACCTGTGCGCACCTCAACTAACGAAAAATGAGAAATAAAGGTCCGCCACAATACTTCTTGTTTTGGATTATGCGCTCAACTTGATGATTGTGTGGGACCCAACAATGTCATTATATATATTGTCGTCATCTTCCAATTAGTCGTCACTTGCATGCTTTGCCCAATATAATTCGGGCGTGTGAGATTTAATAAATTATCAAAACGGCATCCCTTTAAATAAAAAAAGAAAAATTAAATAGACACCCCTTCTATAATTTTATATTAAAATTATCTTTCTATCCAATGCTTTTATATAAGTTATGGGTCAGATAGTTATTATAATGGGTAGAAATTATGGATAGATGTTAAGTGTTTAGGATGAGTTTATAATTCATGTCATATAAAATGTGTAGAAATTATTTAATAGTTTTTATAATGTATTTAAATATGTAGAAATTATTTAGTAATTGTTACAATATATATTTAATATGTGTTTAAGATTTAAGATTTAGAATTTAAGATATTTGAATATTATGTTAGGATTAAAAGAATTCATATAGCTCCATATAATAATATAATATTATTTATTTTGGGTCTAAATCTTTGTGAATTTATTTTTAGGCTCAATCCAAAAACTCTCATATGGAGATATCTTTAATCTTTTCAAATTATGATTTTTTCCATGTATTTCTAAGACTATGATTGTATTCACACCCATCTTTCTCTTAGTCACTCTTGACTTGCTAGATCTGGATCTCCTCTCAACTTTATTCAACACATTGTTGTAGTAGCTGTAGATCGAAAAGAATTTATATATCTCTATAATAGTATGATATTGCTCACTTTGGGCCTAAGCCCTTATGATTTTGCTCTTGGGCTCTACCCAAAAGACCTCCTACCAATGGAGATATCTTTCTCTTATAAACTCATGATCTTTTCCATATGTTTTCAATGTGGGACTATATTTGCAACCTTGCAATCCCAACAATCCCCCTCAAACAAAGGACCACAGACTCCCTAATGTCCGATCCTCGACCCACTAGGATTTCCTGTCCCTCGGTCCACCCGACCTACTAGGACTTCCTTACCTACCCACAACTAAGACTTTCTGCCTCTCGATCCATCCGACTTACTAGGACTTCCTTTCCTAGTCGCAACTACGACTTCCTGCCCCTCGGTCCATCCAACCTACTAGGACTTCCTTGCCTAGTCGCAACTAGGACTTCCTGCCTAGTATCTAGTTCTCTTGATCCGGACACGGGAGCCCCCACTTCTTCGTTCGAAGTCAATATTCCACCCACATGGTTCGATTGGACCATACCTCTTGTGGACCATGACTTTTGTGCACAGTCGGTGGTTAGTTCTTCTGCCAATCTGGGCTCTGCCTCCAAATTCTAAATCTTGTAAGAGGAAGAGATCATCTATTTCTCGACCTTTGTTCTTAGATTGAAAAGGAGAAGTTCTTAGTGAAGGTTGATTGGATGTGTGCGTGCCTTGGATTAGTCACCTCAAGGAGGTGGAGACCAAGTAAATCGAGGAGTTAGCCTTGTCGTCTTATTGTTTTTCAAATTCCTTCCTTTTGTGCTTCTGCTGACAAATTGTAGGTCACAAATTGAAAGAAAAGTTATTGACCCCCCCTTCCCCTCTAGCCGAATCCAAAGGTCCTATCAGTAGCTACTAGTAACTTCCACGCGCTGTAGTAGCTACTAAGTAGCTTCTACAGCCCCTAGGGCGTACCATACATGGTGGGTGCATGACAACTCTGACGTAATGGCCAAGGGTCGATCCCTCGGGGTGATGGCCGATCTCACTATGCGCTCAACATCTGTGTACCTACATGAACCTTCCTCCATATCCGTGGGGTCAACTCTAAGAAAGACGTTAAAATAACGAATCTATTTTTTTTATTAAATAGTTTTTACATATTATAGGAGTCACTAAATAGCTTTTACATGGTATAAATCTTAAACACACTCTAAACACATTTTAACAATTACTAAGTAATTTTTACATGTTCCAGCAGTTTCTATATATTGTACCAATTATTCAATAGTTTATATAAATTATAGAAAGTATTCAATAGCTACTACAAATTATAAAAATTATCTAATAGTGCTGGATCGGGAGATAATTTTGAAATAAAATCATAAAGCTTCTGAAATAGCACGGGTCCGGAGAGAATTTTAAAATAAGTAAAATTATGGAAGGACGTTATTTATTTATTTATTTATTATATTTTAAGGGGCGTTCACGTTTCTCTTTGTTTGGAATGTCTTTTGATTTTTATCCTATTTGAAATAACATTGTGTTAGTTCTTGCTTGCAATTAGAGGCAAAACATCAGCATCGTCTTCTATATTTGAGTTGTATCCCTGTTCATCACATCGAGTGAGTTCACGAGAACCTATATGTCATAAATCTAGTTATAGATATATAGGAAGGGTTCTCTTCCTTCCTTGCTGCAATTACACTAGAAAGAGAGAACAAACTTAATTGCAAATGCCTCCATCAACTGCTTGAATGACAGGCATGTGATGAAATATTTGTTCTTGTGCATGTTCCCATAATATTATTGAGAAAGAAACGGGATTGGAGAAGGAGACTCTTCCAGCCTATGCTCGCAGAGCGAGCAAAGAGGGCAACTTGATCACGTATGAAGCCACCTTTGAAGTTGGCGAGGATTTTGGCATCATTGGAGGTGTGTTTGTGACGAATGATCAAAGCAAGGAGATGTTCGTCAAGGACATCAAGCTTGTGACCAGCAATCCTGATGCAACTTTGCCCACTTTTACATGCAACTCATGGGTGGCCTCAAAGTCCGACAACCCTGAAAAAAGATTATTCTTCATCAACAAGGTAACTACAGCTACTATACTATATGATTGCAAAGTATTATGGAATCTGTAATATATGCTTGAGTACTTAATTTTCACGGTCATTAATATTCGGCGAAGCAGTCTTACTTGCCAGCCCAAACCCCAAATGGCCTTGTGCGATTGAGGGCAAAGGAGCTCGCGATTTTGAGAGGAAATGGTCAGGGAGAGCGCAAGAGCTTTGAAAGGATCTATGACTACGATGTCTATAATGATCTTGGCGAACCAGATGATGATGTTGACAAAACCAGACCAGTTCTTGGAGGGAGCAAAGAGTATCCATACCCAAGGCGTTGCAGAACAGGGCGTCCAAAGTCTAAAAAAGGTATATGTGATTTAAAGACTCACTCAATATGCCTGTCTATCGTAGTATGGATAAATAAACACCTGAAATTCAAATACTGAGTGATCTATTCTCGAGACATTTTTAATGGTACCAACAAAGATCAATTGAACCCAGTTAAATGATCAGATTCAGATGCAAAGTTTGGAAACTTTCCCTTAACTATCTAAGAATCTAAGAAGCAATAAAACAATTGAGCATATTGTGCAAATAACAGATCCCAAATCTGAAACAAGGAGTGGCTCCTTCTACGTACCTAGAGATGAAGCCTTTTCCGAGGTGAAGTCGGCTAATTTCTCAGTGAAGACATTTCGGTCAGTGCTTCGTGCAGTTGTTCCCTCAATCCAGAGTGCAATTATTGACGTCCATCTAGGATTCCCATACTTCACCGCCATTGATTCACTCTTCAGTGAAGGGTTGAATCTGCCAAAGCTCGAAGGGACGGGCTTATTGCGGGGTGTGCTTCCTCGCTTGGTGAGGACTGTCACTGACGGAAAACAAGAAGTCCTGCTATTTGAAACGCCAGAAATGATTGACAGTAAGCAAACATCAGCATTAGCTAGCTAGTTCAACAACTAAGTGGGTCGAGTATTTACTGGAGTAAAATGTCAAATTGATTGCAGGGGACAAGTTCTCATGGCTCAGAGATGAAGAATTTGCTCGCCAATGCTTGGCTGGAATAAATCCCTACGCCATTGCGCTGCTCGAGGTAATCACAACTAGAATCTCTCTTAAACAATGAACGATGCATTTTTCTGATAACTTTAGTTTGATGAATGTGCAGACATTCCCTATAGTGAGCAAACTGGATCCGAAGTTCTATGGCCCAGCAGACTCGGCAATCACAGAAGAAATACTTGAGAAAGAGATCAAAGGTGTCATGACTGTGCAAGAGGTAATGTGTGTTCATTGTTCAAAAGCAAATCAATCTGACCTAACATGATCTAGCAAATCAATCTACAATAATAAGAGAATGTGATATACTAGAACACGGACAGAAGGGATATAAATTGATATCAAACTCACCAGGAACACAATTTCACAAACAAACCTGAGAGGATCACCGGATAGAATTTCAGACACCTGAGGACACCTCAATAATTAACTAAATCCTCCTTTCACAGGGTAAATTGACTTGGGGAAGAAAAATAGAGTACTTGAGAAAAATATGATGCACCCCTATTTATTGTGAAAGATCACAAATTTCCTCAATATTGGCAGAAACTTGATTCTACTTGGAACATATTTAGACTGGCTTTGTCATTCATATGGAAATGATTTAGTAAGGAAAAAAAATTAAAAGGGAAAAATGATGAATATACCTTCATTTCTTCAGGCGCTGGAGAACAAGCGGCTGTTCATTCTGGACTATCATGATCTATTCTTGCCATACGTGCACAAAGTGAGAGAGTTGAAGGACACCACCTTGTATGGCTCTCGTACCATCTTCTTCCTCACCGATGAAGGCAGACTGCGGCCTCTCGTAATTGAACTCACCAGACCAGCCTCCGCTACCAAGCCCCAGTGGAAGCAGGTCTTCAGGCCTTCTTCGGATGCAACTGAAAATTGGTTGTGGAAGCATGCTAAGTCCCATGTCCGTGCTCACGATTCGTGCCACCATGAGCTCATCAGCCACTGGTATACCCATACAAAGACCACCTTTTTAATTCACCACAATTAGAAGTATTTCTGATTACCAATGGTTAAAATGGCAGGCTAAGAACACATTGCTGTGTGGAGCCCTACTCAATTGCAGCGCATCGGCAGCTCAGCGAGATACACCCCATCTATCGCCTGCTGCACCCGCATTTCCGTTACACCATGGAAATCAATGCACTCGCAAGGCAGGCCCTCATCAATGCCGGTGGAATCATTGAGATAGCTTTCTCTCCGCTCAAGTACTCCATAGAGATCAGCTCCGTGGCCTACGATCAGAACTGGCGTTTCGACATGGAAGCTCTCCCAGCCGACTTAATACGAAGGTATGCAACAACTACTAAAAGCGTCATCTTTCGGAGATTTCCTCGATCTAATGGCGCGCAATGGCGCAGGGGAATGGCAGTGGAGGACGCCACGGCCGAGCACGGCCTAAGATTGACCATCGAGGACTACCCTTTCGCAAAGGACGGCCTCCTAATCTGGTCGGCGATCGAGGAATGGGTGCGGGACTACGTCTCGCATTACTACCCGACCGCGAGCGAGGTGACGGGCGACGTCGAGCTCCAGGCCTGGTGGCACGAGGTGCGGACCAAGGGGCACGGCGACAAGCAGGACGAGCCGTGGTGGCCCAAGCTGGAAAGTCCAGAGGCCCTGTCACAGACTCTGACCACCATTATCTGGGTGGCGTCGGCGCACCACGCGGCGGTCAACTTCGGGCAGTACCACTTCGGCGGCTACTTCCCCAACCGTCCATCGATCGCGCGGACCAAGATGCCGACGGAAGACAACGACGAGAAGAGCTTCGAGAGGTTCCTGAAGAGGCCGGAGGCGTCGCTGCTGCGGTGCCTGCCGAGCCAGATCCAGGCGACGGTGGTGATGGCGGTGCTGGACGTGCTGTCGAACCACTCGGAGGACGAGGAGTATCTCGGCGGGGCGCCGGAGGCGGCGTGGGCGGAGGAGCCAGCGATCAAGTCGGCGTTCGAGAGCTTCAGCGTGAGATTGAAGGAGATCGAGGGGCTGATCGACGCGAGGAACTCCGATCCGGAGCTCAAGAATAGATTTGGAGCCGGACTCGTGCCGTACGAGCTCATGAAACCCTTCTCGGCGCCCGGCGTCACAGGAAAAGGAATCCCTAATAGCGTTTCTATTTAAATATATTTTAAATTTAAAATCATTAATTAATTAAATAAATAATTTGTTTACTTCCAATAAAAGACTTCCATGGAGTGAAATTTGATTATCCACTTATTTAATCCAACAGTTTGGGAGGAGAAGAAGAGGGACGAATATTGTCAAGCATATCATGCATAGCATATCGACTATGGAGTATTAATTAGAGCGAGGAATAGAGAGGGACCCCTGTGAGACTGGTCCCTGCATCGACGATGAAAACATTGGCCGAGATGTACTCGGACGAATCGTGAAGCAGATATTGCACGAGCATGGTTATTGCTGGATCTGTGGTGCCGAGTGTTTTCAATGGAACTAATTTCTTTGTCAATGCACTAAGCCATGGCATCTCCATTAGGGAAGCTGTTATCTCCGATTTGAACAGTCCAGGCGCGATCGCATTCACTCGAATATTATAAGCACCCACGTCCAATGCCATTGCCTGTTTTTCAGGGAGGGCATTCATTCATAACTTGCCATGAATTAATTAAATTATATATTACTACTACCTGACCTGAGTGAGTGCATGAACTGCTGTTTTGGAAGCATCGTAAGCGATCGCTCCCGGAGTGCGAGAGCCGAGGAGTCCGGCAATGGATGAAACGTTGATGACGGATCCGTTGACCTTGGCGTCGCGCATCAGCCTGCACACGTGTTTGGAAACTAACCATGTTCCAGTCAGATTGGTTCTGATGATGTCGTCCCATTCCTCCTTTGGCCAATCTAGTGATGCATGCACACCTCCTGAAATAACAGACAATCTAATTAGGAAGAGAAAGAGAGATGTTTTAAAAATTTTTTTAAAAAAAGCACTCCCGTCGAATTTTAAAACTCCCTTTGAAAATTCAATTTAAAAAAAAAAAAAACACGTTCCTTCCGATATGTTTTTAAAGTATACCTCGAATTCCGGCGTTGTTGACCAACCCATCGATCCGCCCGAACGCGTCCCACGCCCTGCGCACAGCGGCCGCGACGACCGCCTCACCGCCGCTAATATCCAGAACTACCGCCGCGGCGGCAGTCGGGTTTCCTGGTCGTAACGCGGTGATATCCTCGCAGAGGGTCTTGAGGCGGTCGGCTCGCCGCGCGGCCGCCACGACGCGACAGCCTGCGCTGGCAAGGCTGAGACAGAGGTCGCGGCCAATGCCGGAGGAGGCGCCGGTGACCATCACGACCTTTCCCTCCAGCTTCCCGCCGCTCCCCATCGCCGTCGAGATATATTGAGAGGATAGTTAAGCAGGAAAAAGCGAGGAATGATTGCTTCTTCGCAGCCTATAAATTAAGCGAGGAAGGACTGGGTTTTGACTTTTGATGACAACGCATCTACATTACTAATTTGCATCTATCGTTTAAGTAAACGTTTTCATTTTGCATATAATCATTTAGGCTAAGTTTGATTTAATGTCGAGCTGGTAATATAATTAAATTTGTAATGAAATGTAATTTTAATTATATTACTATGTTTGGTAATAGTATGTAATCTTTGATTATAAGGATGATTATATTCTTTTGTTTGGTATCAATTATTTTTTTATAGATAATGTAATTTATATTATTATAAAATGATAAAAATATTCTACGATTTCTACCGACGACCGCCGCACCTCTGTCGGAGCTTGCGCCCAGTGACTGGTGATGGCCGGCCGGCGATCGACGGCAGCGACGACCGACGGCCGACGGTGGCGGTCGACGATCGACGACGACGGTCAGCGACCGGTGACCGGCGGACGGTGGGCGAGCGGCGGTCGACGGTCGATGGTCGACGGATGATCGACTCACTAGGGGTATATTCGACATTCAATTTTTGATTAAAAAGTGACCTCATAATGTAATCGGATTACATAGTATTTGCTTTGTAATCTAGATTACAAAATTTCACTATCTTTTGTAATCGAGATTATGTTACATTACTTTGTTTAAAGTTAAAACAAATAAAATAATCAACCTTCTAATATAATCCTGATTATATTATAAGACATATTACACTCTATCAAACGTAGTCTTAAGTAATCCTAAACCAAACGAAATTACTCGCAAAAGCAACGCGAACAGTGCTGGCTTTAAAGGCGAATTAATTAAATCATTTTCCATACATATAAATTTAGGACCAGAGAAACTTCACCTCCTCTCTTCTTTTTTCAAAAATAAAATAAAATGAGAGCGAGATCATTTTTTATTCAAAATAACTAAGTTAAATCAGGAAAAATTTTACAATGGACTAATGTGGGATTCTTCGTTTTTTTCTTAAAGTTGGTGTTAGGTATTTAATTTACCGTGACTAATCTGGGATGATGAATTCAATTTGATGACAATTTAACATCCATATTAAAATAAATGAGGAAATACTTACCTATCAATTCAAAAATTTTAAATTAATTATTTATTTTAAAAAAATTATCTGTTAATTGAGAAGACCTTATCACCCACCATTATCGTGGAATGATTTGAGAGCCATGGTAATGTGTATCACGAGGAAAAGATGGTCTTTGATTTACAATTTATTAAGTACGTTAGTACCGAGGGTCAAGGTGCGTGTTTGAAGAATGCGAGTTGCCAGATCAAGTTGATTGATGGACTTTGTGGCCCATACCATGCTCAATCAACGTTTCAGAAAACTTGGCCTTCTCCGTGACAATGCGGATATTCTGTTGGTTACGCAACAAGTTAATTAGTAGCAAGCAGAGATTGACAATATTGAATAGGACTGTAAATGAATAGTTTGCGAATAAATTTGATGTTTGGGTCAGAGTACAAGAGTTTATTTGTGTTCGTTCGTCCAATATCGATGATCAACTAAATAAATAATATTGAACAACGTGCTAAACTAAATTATAAACAAATTTAAAATAGTGTGATATATTATTAAATTTAAAGTCCTCATGCATTTATTTGTTTTTTTTATTATATCCAAAAGATCTTATAATAATGAAATAAAGATATATTCTATCTTTTGAATTTATAATTATTTTTCATGTATTTTCATATCAGGGATTTTAGGATGTAAAACGTATGCTTTTGATAAAATACGTAGAAGAAGGGAAACAATTTACTCAAAATTTTTTTTGCATCCCATAAAATAAGATCATACATATGCAAGATATAACATAGAGCAAAAAGATTATTTAAAAATTATACCTATCTGATAAAATTTAGATGAAACGAAATTACCAAGTAAGCCTCACAAGATTTACCTCTATTAGTACTCATGCCAAGATATTTTTAAGACGACTTTGCAAGCTATAAGTTGCATCTTCGTTTGGCTAGACTTCACAATCCATAAGTTGTGTCTTCATTTGGTATTAGCCAAATAGAAGAGAGGGCATAAGAGAAGAGAGGTTGACAACACCAAGTAGGAACCTGTGGTACAAAGAGGAAGCCGATCAACAAATTGGCCAACACTTGGGTTGGGCGGCGGGCTCTTGGAGGTGGGTGGGAGAAAACCCTTAACCCTTTTGTTCCATAGAGAGGCTTTTATATATCTTTTCATTAAGGCTTGAGGAACAAGCTCAAGCACATGTCATATATGTAGGCCCGACTCGCCTACAAAAGGTGTAAACGAAAATCCAAACTCATGTCACATGAATAAGTCTAGCTTGCTTGCATGAGGTGTGGCCTATTAGCACTTCCAAGGCGGAAAAGACTTTCCATATTTTTCCTTTGTCTGGTCCAACCAAACTTAATCTCTCTGTCTTTGAGAATTTTATTCTCTTGTTTTTATGTCTTTAAGATATACTTGTAGTGTATGTAACTCAATATCCAACATTTGGATACCAAAACATTTAATTCATCATGTTTGAACATACATGCAGTGAGAGGGAACATCCAACAACATGGTTTATAGATAACGGACGCTCTAGGTATATGATGAAGGATTCATCAAAATTCTCATCACTTAAGAACAAAAATAAAGATACTATTTTCTTTAGTAATAGTGGTGAACTTAAGGTTATAGGAATTGGAAATATTCAAATTTCTGAACAATTTATGATTAAAAATATCTTATAAGTGAAAGGTGTGACCTTCAATCTTTTAAATGTTAGTCGACTATGTGACTCAGGATATAAAATTCAGTTTAACTCATCTCAATGTCTACTCAAGTATAGTGAACTAAACACTACCATGCTTATAGGTCATAAGAAGGAGAATATTTATCAAGTTGAATTATTTGGTTGTACTAATGTGTTTGCTAAGTGTTGAATGTCTAAAAAAGAAGAGACTTGACTTTGGCACTAGATACTTGCTCATACCTATTGAGACCTTGACATCCGCTGGAGGGGGGAGGGGGGTGAATAGCATCTCACTCAAATCGATCACTTCCTATAATGTTAGTGCATAGTAGAAATACAAAAACAAATCTAACAAATAGAATGCTAAACCTAGATGTAATAACCAAGACAATCAAATCTCTAACATGTTTATGTAACGTGGTTTGGAGATCACTTACTCCTACTCCACGACTCTCCGTAAGGTGAACGATCCCGATCCGTCAGTGGATAACTTCTCGGAAAACCTCCAGCTAGCTCAAGCTTCTTGTTGTTGGTTAGTCCTAGGAAGATCGTACCGGTTTCATTGTATAAAAATTTTGTACAAGTATCGAACCTTTCCTAAATAACCTATTGTGTTATTTAGAAGTTAAATTAGGAATCGCAAACGGAACTTCACATTATTGATTCCAAATTTAACTTATCTGTTTTTAATGGTTTAAACTTGGATCACAAGCGGAACTTAACACTATTAATCCAAATCCACTATGTTATAAATTCAATTAAATATTAATTTCCAAAATTGACTTTCAGGTTAAATATGGCGAGGCACTATGTCTTCTTGGATATGGGAGCAACCACCACTTCCTAGACAAAGCCTTTTAAGGAAAGCTAATATTTAATTTCCTTATATAACTCTAGGTTTAACCAAAAAGAACAATCGAATCACAAATTCGAAAAACAAAAAAAAACACAACTTCGAAACAAATCCGAAAAACTAGAATCTAATGTCTCTTGTGTTTGAAATTCATACAAAGAAAAATAACTAGCATAATGCGGAAGAAAATTACTAGTTATACCTTCTCTTTGTATGCTAATGACCTCTAGATCTTCTGCCGTATTCCTCGCCTCGCCTTGGACGTCGTGTGGGCGACGATCCTCTAAGATGAACACCACCCAAAAGCTTTCTTCTCCTTCTCTATGTTTCGGCCACCACCACCTTAAGGGAACAAGAGAGAAAAGGAAAAGGAAGAGGGGAGAGGGTCGGCCACAAGAGGAGCACCAACAAGAGAATAAGAATTGTTATCTCATGAGGCCTCTCCTCCCCTTCTTTTATATTACTTGCCCAAGGCAAATAAGGAAAGATTTTTTAACAAAAATTAAAATTTTCCTCTTATTTTTCCTTTTCCCTTTTTATTTTTCCTTTTCTTTCCTCTTGATTGAATCAATCACTAAATCAATGATTGGATGATCTTTGATTGGTCGACCCCTTGCTTGGGCACCAAGCAAGGGTGGTCGGCCACTTAAAAAGGAAGGAAATACTTTTGTAAAAATTTTATAAGCAAAGAAGAAAATCTCTTATAAAATTTTACAAGCTCTCTTTTTAATTTCCCAATGTGGATGTTAAAAAAGGAAAGTTTTAAAAATTAAAATCAAGTTTTAAAATTTAAAACTTCTCTTCTAAAATTTCCTTTTCTAACATGGTTACAAAAATAGAAAAATTTAATTTTTAAACTTCTCTTCCTTTTTTCTAAAAACCATGAGGATGGTAAAAAAGGAAAGTTTTAAAACTTTTAAACTTTCTATTAAACTATGTGACCTAATTCAAATAAGAAAAGTTTTATATTTTAAAAAACTCTCTTTTAAAACTTATAGTTTTCTACAAAGAGAAGATTTTAAAAATTCAAAACACCCCTCCTTATTTAACATATTATGGCCGACCCCTCTTTGCTTAGACACCAAGCAAAGGGCCAACCCCTTTGTGAAGGAGATTGGTCGGCCCCTTTGGCTTGGTCACCAAGCCATGGGCCGACCTCTTCTTGGACACCAAGAAGGACTTTATATGGGTGGACTTGAGGCTTTATGAGGCTACGACAGGGACCTAGAGGAGAAATTGGTTTTGACCTTCCAATGAGCTTGAGTATCCCGTGTTCGCCCTGAACACACAACTCAAATTCATCAATAATAACTCATTCCACTAGAGAATTATTATTGCACTACCGCACCAATCCCAAATTACATTATGGGCTCCTTCATATATGAGTGTGTTAGTCTCTCTGTGTTTAAGATAACGAATGCCCACTAATTAAGTAAGTCACTTACAACTTAACTTAATTAATATCTAGCTCCAAGAGTAGTACCACTCAACTTCATTGTCATGTTGGACTAAGTCCACCTGCATGGTTTAACATGACAATCTTTATGAGCTCCTCTTGGGGACATTCTCAACCTAGATAACTAGGACACAGTTTCCTTCTATAATCAACAACACACACTATAAGTAATATCATTTCCCAACTTATCGGACCTATTGATTTATCGAGCTAAATCTCACCTTTTGATAAGTTAAAGAAATAAATACTAAATATATGTGCTTGTTATTATATTAGGATTAAGAGCACACACTTCCATAATAACTAAGATCTAGTTCTTTTATTAAGTCAGTATAAAAAGAACTTACCTAAAATGATCCTACTCAATATACTTAGAGTGTACTAGTGTAATTTATTAGTCAAGATAAACTAATACCTAATTACACTACGACTATTCCAATGGTTTGTTCCTTTCCATCTTAGTCATGAGCAACTGTTTATAATTTATAAAGAACTGATAACATGATCTTCTGTAAGTGACACCACACACCATGTTATCTACAATATAAATTAATTGAACAACTACACTTAACAAATAAAATGTAGACATTTGACCAATGTGATTCTTTTATTTCAAAAATAAATGTTTACAAAAGCTAGGCTTTTAGTATACACTCTAACACTTGTCGGTGGAGAAACCTCACCACAAACACTTGAATACAAGCACACCGATCACACGAGAGCTTGGAATACTCTAAAGGCTTTAACCAAGTATATTTCGTCAACCTTAACCAAGCTTTCAATTCTTGGTTATATAGGCAATGAGTTAGAAAACCCCGCCTACCAGTCGATTGCCAAAACCATCAGTCGATTGCCCTCTATGAAGATTCGATCCTTACAACCCAACGGCTCGATATCAATCGTCTGATACTTTCATCAGTCGACTGCTCCACACGAACCGAATGAATAAAAGCATTATGTCCGCTCCTAGTCAATTGCCCGGTCAACCGCACCAATCGATTGATAAAAACATCAGTCGATTGCTACAGTAACGCTACATTATTGCTACAGTAAAACTCTAATCCTAGGATTTAACCCCCGAGTACATTCACTCAGCACTCATCCTCACCCGAACAACCTAGACCTAGCCTTCTAGCCTCCTCCATCAGCCTTGCGTCCCTCGGATGCTTCCCCATCCTTCACGTCTTGCCTTCTGGAGCTTCCATCGGCCTTGTCATTATTGTCAGGTCTTCCTTTGCCAAGAGGTCACACCTCCGGGACTTCATCTATTGTCAAGTCATACTTGGATTTACGTTGCCAAGACTACATGCTTGGACTTACACCAACAAGACTCATCCTTGGACTTTCCTCCTTTACCAAGATCACCCTTGGACTTTCCTTGTTGTACATGTATCCTGCACACTCACAATGCATATCAAATACAATAATAAACCTAACTTAAACTTTTTGCCAAACATCAAAACCTAGGGTACCCAAATTGCTCCAACAATCACTCCCTTTTTGATGTTTGACAATCTGTTTAAGTTAGGAAAATAATATAGCAATAATAATGCAAATAAGTATGCAATCTACACATGTATAAATCATGGAACCTAATCCTAGGCTTCCCCTTCGCCTAAGCTCCCCTGCAAAAGGCAAACTTCTCTCCCTTTGCAAATAAATGAGCAATTGTTCCCCCTTCACCTAAGCTTCCCCTTGAGTTAGGATTTCTTGCAAAGGTATGTAGGTTTCCCACTTAAACCTAAACTTCTCCCCCTTTGCCATACATCAAAAAGAGCTCCAACAATATCCCAATTATTGAACTCTTTGACCTCTAATGACCATAAGCATCATGTATTAATCTCCCAAAAGATTACATACATGCTCACCATTCTTTTGGTCATTTTCTAATGCTGAAAAATATTTTCAGACTGTATCAGTCAACTGCTATAAGTCCCAGTCAACTGTCATCGTCAAAATGAGCTTACAGGGATATTCTGTGCTCAAAATTACTGTTATCATTTACCAGTCGACTGGTACTATATTTCTGCAAAAATTAACTTTTCTGACCCAACTTCATAAATACGCCAAAATTTCCACAGACCTCCAAAAAATTCTAAATTTTGTGGAGAGGTCTATTTTATCCATATCTACTTGGAAAAAAAATATATAAAAATATATTTATCAGAGATCCCAAAATTGACATAAAATTCAAAACTAGCTAAATGGTTCAATTGAACCTTGACATAAAGTTCTAGTTTTGGCTTCCTCTTGATGTATTTGCCTATACTAAACCATAATACATCTCTTGCATTAGTTTATATGACATTTATATATTAAAAACCAATTTTCATGCAATATGAACTCAATTCATATTTTCATGCATGAAACTTAATCTAATTGTGCCAACCAACTACAATAGAGACTCAAATCCATCTCTAATCCCTTTGGCACATATTTGTTCACTTGAGATTATTTATCATATGTCCCAGATACTCTTTGAGCTCCCCCTTGAGCTCTTAATCATATCCACCTCCTTAGGTGACTCATTTACTATGGCTAGGCCATTTCGGTGCATCTCGGGTGACACTTGGTCTACAAAACTCACCTTCTTAACCTTAGACACCTTGTCTTTAGTTAGTTTCTTCTTGTCCTTCACCTTGGACATCTCATCCTTGCCATAATTATATGTCACCTTAACATATTCCTTCTTATTAGCCTTGGATGACTCTCCCTTGTTCTTGGTCACACCTCCCTTACTAATGTCATGTGCTACCTTAGCACTTGACCTCCTTTTGGTCTTGGAGAGACCTAATTTGATATTTTTGGATCTTTGACTACCCAAATATATGTCAAATCCTTTAGGTCCAATAATGAACCTCTCTAGGACTTTCTCCATTTCCTCAAGCTTTACCCTTCAAGGCTTGATTTTTCAACTCTAGGGTTCTAACCCTAGAGTCAAGATGTCCACCTTGAACATCCCTAGACCTACCCACCTGGCTGATGTGTGGACCATCTAAAACGGCCTGCATCTGATGTAGCTGTGCTGGCTGGCCTCTATACTGTATCGGCTGTGGTTGAGGAAGACTTGTCTTGTTCGGGCATTGCTTAGCCATATGCCCTTCCTGTCCGCATTCAAAGCATCCTTGTGTGCCCTTGCGACAAACTCCTGGGTGAAATTTCCCACAAGTAGCACATTTGGGATTACTAGGCCGTTTGCTGGCTGGTCCTCCCTTTGGGTAATTCCCTGGTTTGCGCTTGTTGCTGGAGTTCCCTTTCCAGTTAGAGCTGTGGGAGCTGTGGCCCTGGTGTTTCTGAGTACCTGAGCCTCCTTGCCCTTTGGACTCTGAGAGGACTTGCTTCTGCTGCTTGATATTGTTCTGGTAGTGCTCGGTGGTCAGAGCACTGCTGACTAGTTCTTCGGTGGTTTGCGGCCTATGAACGCCTCCAGCCACGTTCATCGCTATCTCCGGCCTCAGCATCTTGAGCATCAACCGGACTCATTCTTTTTCTGTGCTGACTAGTTCAGGGCATAGACGAGCCAATCTGTTGAATTTCTTCACGGCTTCCTCCACTGAAAGATTGGCGAAACTCGGTGAACTCGTCAGAGTGGCGGTTTGTGACCAGATGTGAAAGAACTCTCAAGAATTCTTTCTCAAGTCACCCATGTCATCCGGTTTACTCGGCCGCTTTAATTCTCTCCCACCACATACGTGCATCTCCTCAAGCGGAAGGCGACTTCACCTTCTCATGTTACGGCGGTCCGAAGCTCCATCGTACTTTCCAGTGTTTTGAACCAGGCTTGAGCATCCCATGGTTCACTGGTGCCTAAGAAGTTCTCGGGCTTGACTCTCTGCCACTGGATCAGATAAGCTTCTCTCTTTGCCTCTGCTGCTGGGGCTACTGGTGCTGTAGGCTGGACTGGTGGAACCTCTAAGACTACTGGCATTGCTAAGTTTGGTTCCGGGGTGACTGTGGGAGTATTCTGCTGATTAGCCTTTAAGGTAGCTATCTCCTGCCACTAATGCTGTAAGGTCTGGAGGAGGCACTGAACTGCCTGCCTTATGCTGGGGCTCAGTAGCTGGTGCCCTTCTAGCTGGGCGTCCTCGTGCCATTTCTAAAGGAACAAAGGACATATATAACTAAATTATCACGTTCACATAGCTAACACTATCATGTTAGTTACTATCACAAATAAGCATACTTTGGTTATCTACAAACATGGAAGCAATAACATACAAAGTGAGAGGTATTCTTACTTGGAAGTTGCAGGTTCAATGCTGATGTGTGTGAAGGAAGTATGGAAACTGCTCTGATACCACTCTGTAACGACCCGCCTCCTACTGACTAGGCTGTGAGGTCGGGCGTCACAATATGCTGTGCTAAGCTATATCCTTGACCATTGTTAAATCTAGATGCGGAAGCTGTACCAATTAAAACTTGGCTAAACTATTATCTTTTCTCTATTCTACCTGTGCTAAGGGGTGTAATCTAAACTATTCATGTCATTATTACCTCTCCTTATGGTCAAGGAACTTAACTAAGGGTTTCTAGCTAATATCAGGCCTCCCAATCGATCCACGGATTGATTGGGGTGGCTTGATCGATCCATTGATCGATCCAGGCGGCTACTGTATACGGAACTTAGGTTGGATCGATCCAGTGATCGATTCAGCACGCTACTGTGCTCGGGGCAATATTCTGGATCGATCGGCTGATCGATCTAGACTGACCAATCGATCCGGTGATCGATCCCAGGGCTTTCTGTTCGCGACAGAAGGCATCCGGATCGATCGGCTGATCGATCCAGGAGCTTACTGTTCGCGGTACGAACTTCCCAATCGATCGGCTGATCGATTGAGAAGCCTCCAATCGATCGGCCGATCGATTGGGATTTCTGATTCCGTACCAGAAGCCTGATTTTAGCACTGTTTCGTGCCTCAATCACATTACAAGTTCTAAAATAATTGGAAAGCATTCTAATAGTAAACAACTAGCATTCTAAACATAATCACTAACAACCTAAGCAGGTTTTCCATAATCCCATGCATTTAGATAACTTAAACAAGCAAAAGTAACATAATAAGTAACACTAAGCTCTTAAATGTTCTAGTTCTCCCAAGGTCTTTATTCCAAGCTCCATCCACACATATCTTTGTCGTTGCATTGACCTCCAGCTTCCGCTAGTCCATTTTTCCTTTACCTTTATCTGCAGTATAAGGAAAATAGTATCTGTAAGCTTGAGAGCTTAGTAAGAAACATCTACCTCACAAAACATGCATACGATACAATTTCATGATTTTAAAACATGCTATTTGAATTACATACTGAATATGCTAAGCATGGCATGACACACAACACATAGAAGCAAAACTGATCATGGCAATAAAGCTAATCACATGTATCAATAATGAAAGCTAATCTGAAGCATGAACTGAGCTAAAACTAAAGCTAAGTTAGAACTAAGGTCGAACTGTATACACAACTGCTTTGTGAATTTTGAAAACTATTTATCATAATAGATTAAAATACATAATCATGCTGCTGATGAGCCCGGCAACTGTACGTGCTATGCGCGCATCCCTAACTAGACCCGGGTTTACAAGTCCCGAATTTAGTAGGATTTACTAGGTTATCTAAACCTAGGGACGACTGTGGGAGCCCAACCCAATGGATATCTAATCTAGTACAGTGCCTCTGCTAAAATAAAATACTGAATATAGCTGAATTTTCTTATATTCTATTTCTAGGTTATCTGAACCTAGAGCTAGGTTGTCTGAACCTAGAGGCGACTGGGGGAGCCCACCCATTGGACCGTAGTCCATATAAGCTGTAGTAAAACTGCATATACTAATTAAATGCTTCTATCGCATTAGGCTAAACCACTAAAATGCCTAAGTCGCATTTTAATTGTGCTGAACATACTATCGAGCACTTGGTGTGCGCTGTTGCACACCCTATGTGCCCAAAAATCCATAAACTACTAAACTAAAGCATGAAATCACACGAGAGCTACTTATACTGCAGGTGAGGGGTTTCTTACCTCGTGCGCTAGTTTTCTTACGAATCTAGTCGCTAGTTTTCCGGTGGGGACGATCTTCTCGACGATCTTCTCACGTCTATGCGTTCTTCTCGCGGAGAGGAGCATCCTCATAACCCTTATGTCGCTGGGAGGTGCTCCTAGAGCCCTTGGCTTGGTGCGCTGAGAGAGGGAGGGGGAAAAGGGGCGCGTGAGGTTAGGGTGAGGAGGAGAAGAGTCACGATCAAAATAACTCTTCACTAAATTATTTCCCTATTTATATTAAGTGGTTAATCCGGCCAACTTAATTATAAATATAATTGATTCCCTCTTCTTTCAGCACGGCCCTGCTGGTTTCACCTGGTTACTAGAGTCCACCATAAGTCGTAGGACCCATAGGTCTCGAGTTCAATTCCCGCGTAGGCTATTTACGGTTCTATTTGTTTTTGCTACTTCTGCTACTCTAAAAATTCCATAAAAATATTCTAAAATTCCAGAAAAAATCATAGAATATTTCTAAAATAATTTTGAGAATTTTTGGGCATTTCAGTTGGTGCATTAATCATTCATTACTTTAAGAAAGAAGCAAAAGTAGGTTGCTTCTAGTGAGGGTTCATCCCGACCCTACCCTTTATTGCCAATAGATTCTTGTTTTCTAAATGTTGCACTTTAACATGTGTTCAATTCAAACAAATTTAAGCTTGTTCCTACTCGGTCAGTTGACCAATAGTTCTTCCAGCATCATTGCTCTGATGTTATTAACATCATTCGACATTATCAATTGGAGCCCATAGTCTTTTGTGAGCATGACATCAATGAGGGGGTCAATATCCGAATTTTACAACAACTTGCATTCATCTTATGTTTACAATACCGAACCCGTGTTGCTAAACAAAATCTAGACTTTACTCCTGAAGTCTTACAAGAATTTTTAGAGTGTTGTTCATTCTCAAATGATTTTGTTTGCTACCCAACATTGTCTGACCTATAGCCACCACCATTTGAACATCTTTCCATCTCCTCTATGCATGAGCATTTTTAACAATAACCTTGTCCTAATGGCCCTAATGCTAACATAAATACTTTTTCTACCCTTGAAATATCTACTAAGGACAATGCCCTTTTTAAGGTTATTATTAATTGTCTTCTTCCTATCATGACTCGTTCTTTGGCTATCATTTGCTCTCCACACTTGTTCATGTTATACACATTTCATCATTCCTTTGATATCAATGTAACTTTGAACATTTTTCATTACATCATTGTTGGGGTTCAATCAAAGTCTCATATTGAAAAGATTTGATAAAAATCATGGGGTTAAAAGGATGTAGGATATCTCCATTGACATGAGGTCTTTTGGGTAGAGCCCAAGAGTAAAGCCATGAGGGTCTAGGCCCAAAGTGGACAATATCATGCTATTGTGGAGATATGTAGACATCCTTTGGGTACAACAAATGATATCAGAGCCATGGTCCGGACCAGATGCCATGTGGAGCGGCCTTAGCTTGAACGAAGTTGAGGGTGGGCCCGGAGCAGGTCAGGATGATTGGATGATTGGATGCTTGCAGGGAGACCTGGAGCAGGTCAAGGTGACCGGATACTTACAGGGAGGCGAGTAGGTCAGAATGACCAGATGCTCATAGGGAGACCCGAAACAGGTCAAGATGATCGGATGCTTGTGGAAAAGACCCCGAAGCAGGTCAAGGTGACCGGATGCTCGCAAGGAGGCCCGAAGCAGGTCAAGGTGATAGAATGCTTGTGGGGAGGTCTGGACCATGAGAGTAATTGTGGTCCTTCGTTTGAGAGGAGGATTGTTCGGGTTCAATCAAAGTCCCACATTGAAAAGATTTGGTAAAGATCATAGAGTTAAAAGGATGTAGGATATCTCCATTGGTATGAGGCCTTTTGGGTAGAGCCCAAGAGCAAAGTCATGAGGGCCTAGGCCCAAAGTGGACAATATCATGCTATTGTGGAGATATGTGGACATCCTTTGGGTACAACAATCATCTATTTCATCAAACCAATCCATGGTATGGTTCATATGCCCTTTGGTCGTATTATCACTGCATAGTTAGCATCTGTGGGCATTGACGCGTTTTGCAGCAAGTTGCAGCCGATGTCGAAGAAGTACACTAGGGATTTTGGTTGATCCTTTTCTTTGTGCCAAATCAAGCCCCATGGCGATTTCATGAGAGATAGATTGATGGTTGTAGTCTGGGTGAGCGGCTAAGGCAGTGATCATATGCTATAGTGTAGGCACCAACTAGAGCTCCAGAGGCAATAGATTAGTAGGATGATGTTGCGTACAATGTGTATGGTGAGGATGATGATCTTCGGTCTCATGTTCTTGAGCTCGAGGAGACCATAAATATACATTTTGAGGAGTTGCGAATGAATCATGCCCTTAATATAGCTAAAATTAACATGAAGTTTGCGACTATTGGGTGCCAACAGATTGATCTCTAGACGAGCATTACAGCTTTAACTAATCTAGTGTGCTTATGGATGTCAAGCCATCCTCCTCCTCAACATCCTACTCCAGCGATTATTGTTTCTCTAGTTGTTGTTGATCCTCTGAGTGGTGTTGATCCTCCGATTGATGATGATCCTCTAGTTGATATTGATCCTCTAGATGGTGATGATATGATTGAGTTCTATATACCTATTTGATATATGTTGTCAACACTTATTGTATGGATAGTTTTAGTCTCTATGTAATGTTTTGGTGGGTTGTAGCTATTATTCATGTGTGATATATCATATGTGTTATCTTTATGACTTGATATTATGGTTTAATGGGGCTGTACATGGAGGATTGAGACGCACTAGAAGGGAAGGGTGAATCATGCTCGTGGCTTTCACTTTTCGTATTAAAGCGATCGAGTAAATGCAGCAGAATAAAAGAAAACCAACACAAGAAGAACACACCAAGTATGCAGGTTGGTTTTACTTGGTTCGGAGCCTAGGACGACTCCTACTCCAAGGCCCACGCTCGTTGAGCGTTTACTTTGGGCAATTCACTATCAGTTCGAAAATATTACAAAAAGTATTACAATTTAGAATGTTGTAAAGAAATATACCGACTACAAAGAAATCATAAATTCGAAGCTTCAGGTCGTCAGAATGTCGTTACAGCTTTCCCCGATTGTCTCGTTAGCAGTGAGCTAAAGAAAGATAACTCAGAAGTAATTGATGCAAGCCCCTTGAGGGTGTCTCCATCATCGCCAGATCCGCAATGTGGATAAGCTTTGAAACAGTCTTCGCCTATCCACTTGAGGGTGCCTTTAATGCCATTCGAGGCGCCTTCAGTGCTCCATGAGGGTGCCTCCAGCTTCGCTGCGCGTAATCCTGAGTCTTTCCACCCGAGGCGCCTCCAAGCTCCATGGAGGGCGCCTCGGGTACTGTTCATCCAAGGCAAAACTTGCTCCTTTGTCCTTGCAAAATATGTTAGTCCCAAAAATACCCTGTAACACAAAGTTAGCACATAATAACATGAATATAGAAGTCTGACAGTCACCGGACTGTCCGATTCTGACTTCAAATTTTCGACCGGAAACACTAAGTCGAATCGATGCCTACTGTTCCCTCAGCGGGGAATGCACCCTCACCTACTCCACTCAGGAGATTATACATGTTGCCAGTCCGGTCCTCCAGATCGACTGGACTTTTGCTCAGCGCCCGAGTCTTCAGGTCTTTCCGCTGGATGCCCGCTCCACGACCCGCCCAGTCTTTCACCTGGTTCGCGACACCTGGACTTTCCAACTAGAGTATCCAACTCTAGGACTTTTACCCAAAGACCTCGACCCGCCAAGACTTTCCACCTAGGGTTACCACCCCCTAAGACCTAGGGTTACCACCCCCTAGGGTTTTCCTACCTGCCTAACTGCAGCTAAGACTTTTGCTTAAGATACCTTAGGACTTTTCCTGCAAACTCATCCAACACATTAGATCACAAATAATCTTAACTTTGAATCCTTTGTCATTATCAAAATTCAGGTTCGATCATCGGATGCTTCCCGCACCAACAATCTCCCCCTTTTTGATTATGACAACAAAAACTCAAAGTTAAGTAAAAAGACATAACGAAATAAAGAAATAATGCTGTAAAGAATTTCAATGAAAGTACAAGCAAAAAATTTAAATGCAAAGCTCCCCCTTAATTAAAGCTTAAGTAAAAAACTCCCCCTAAATGCAAAGCTCTTTTTTTCATATTTGAATTTTCATATACTCTCCCCCTTTGCCATATATAAAAAATAACCGCAAAAAGAGGGTATAATCAATAAAAATAGACAAGTTGAGAAGTTGATTATAGGCCTTAGTTTAGGAATGTAGCTTAAAAGTACATAGTCAATAACTGATTTTGAGAAAGCTTTTAAAACTTGGTTTTTCAGAAGGTTTTGAAAAAAACTTAGCTTTTATAAACTTAGTTTTAGCCTTATAAAGAAAAAAACTTAGCTTTTTAGAATACACAAAAAAAACTTTTATCTAGAACTAACTTAACAAGAAGGTTGAACAAATACTTAAAAGATTTTGATAAAAACTTAGCTTTTAGAATGAATTTTCTTGTAGACTTTTTAGCTAAGTGAATGAATAGAAAAACATTTATCAAAAGTTAAATAAAGAGCTTAGTTCTTTAAAAATAATCTGATTTTGAGAAAGTACTTAGATTTACATAAACCTTTTCAAAAACAAAGTTTGGAAAAAAGTTTTTAGCTAAGGAATCGTTTGTTGACTTTGAAGGGTAACTTAGCAAAAAAACTTTAGTTTAAAAAGAGCAAAAAAAAATATTTGATAAAACTTTAAAGAAAAATTTTAGAGAAAGAGTAATTTTACTTGAAAAATACTTAGCTTAAATAGTATCAACTTGTAAAACTTTAGCCAAGGCCACTTTTACTTAGAATCAAAAAAGGGTAAGTCAATTTAAAAAAATTTAGTTCTCTTTTCCAAAAGTCCTAAAGTCCAAGCATGAGTAATTAACAAAATTAAAACTAAATTTTCTTATCCAAATATCTAACCATTAGCTACTAGCTGCTTACTTAAAAGGTAATAACTTTCACTTGGTTAGTCAAGTTAAGTCAGTGATCCAGTTAGATTTGACTAAAACAGGATAACTTAACTTGATTAATGTAAATTGATATTTATTGCCCAGACTTATGTCGATGCACAGACATAAATATTCTTAAGTCCAGGCAGTACCCTATGCATCTCACACCATTCTAAGTGTTATCATACACAAGCAAGTTAAACCTAGTGTGCTTGTGAGATGCTCTGGCTGAAACTAGGAGTACATGATTTCTAGGGGGTAAATTCCTAGTCTAAGTCCAAAATTTTTCAAAACTAATAAAAATTAGAATTTTGAAAAATATTTTTCCTAGAATTTTAAAACAAACTAAGTTGAAAACATAGTTTAAAAAAATAGAATAATAAAGGTAAATTCTATTCTACCATGCACATTCTTATTTGTCTTTTAAGTACACTGAACTCAAGTTCAGGTAAGGGCTTTGTGAATATGTCAGCCAGGTTTGATTTGGACTCAACATAGTTAAGTACAATATCACCCTTAGCTACGTGTGTTGGTTGCTACTCGGAAAGCCTAACGGTTCCACTGTACAAAAATTTTCATACAAAGGTCTGAACCTTTTCCTAGCTACCATGTGTTCTTTTAAATTAAACTTGGATCACCTGTGGAACTTTACACGTTTGATCCTAAGTTTAACTTATTTGTTCTTTTAGGTTTAGACTTGGATCTCCTGCAGAACTTAACACGTTTGATCCAAATCTACCTATGTTATTAATTTCATTAAATATTAATTTCATTAAATATTAATTTCTAAAATTGGCTTCCAGGACTGCATGGTGAGGCACATGGCCTTCTTGGATATGGGAGCAACCACCATCGCCTAGACAAAGCCTTTTAAGGAAAGCTAATATTTAATTTCCTTAAATAACTCTAGGTTAACCAAAAGGAACAATCGAATCACAAGGAAAAGAAAAATAAAAGAACACAACATCGAAAACTAATTCGAAAAACTAGAATCGCATGCCTCTTGTATTTGGTATTTTTACAAAGAAATAAAACTAGTATGATGCGGAAATTAAATACTAGTGTACCTTTTCTTTTGCAAACAAAAAACCTCTAGGTCTTCTACCGTATTCCTCTTCTAACCTCGGACGTTGTGTGGGCAATGATCTTCCGAGATGAGAAACCACTAAAGCACCTTCTTCTCCTCCTTGCAAGGTTCGGCCACAATAAGAGCACCTCCAAGGATGAAGAGATTCAACCACCACCAATGCTCCAAGGGATGCTAGAAAAGAGGCTTCTTTTCTCTCCTTCTTCTCCTTCTTAGATCCGGCCACCAAAGTTATCTCCACCAAGAGAAGGTTTCGGCCACACAAAGGAGAGGAGAGGAAAAGGAGGGGCCGGCCACACCCAAGGAGAAAAGAGAGGAAAAATAGAATAGAGATGTTAGCTATGAAGGCACCTCTACCCTCTCTTTTATAATCCTTGGTCTTGGCAAATAAGGAAATTTTAATAAAAATTTTCTTAATTCCTTTGCCATGAAAAAGAAAATTTAATTAATTAAAATCAAATTCCTTTTCTCACATATCATGGCCGGCCACATTCAAATCTCCAAGCAAATAAGATTTTAAAAACAAATTAAAATTTCCTTATTTGCTTCCGGAAATTTATAAAAAAAATTTCTCCAATAATTTTTTTCCCTTCATGGTGGATTATAAAAAGGAAATTAAAATCTTTCTTTTAAACATGTGGATAAAAAGAAAGTTATCTCTAAAAATTAAAATCTCTTTTAATCTACAAATAAGGAAAGATATCAAATATTTTCTTAATCTTTTGTAGAAACTTATAAAAGAGAATATTTAATTTTTTTAAACTCTCTTTTAAATCATGAACATGGTTAAAAAGGAAAGTTTTCTTAAAATTTAAAATCGACCTTTTAATCAACAAATAAGGAAAGATTTCAAATTTTAAACTCTCTTTTAAACATGTGGATGATTTACAAATAAGGAAAGTTTTTACCAAAAATTAAAACCATCCTTTTAATGTACAAATAAGGAAAGAGATTAATCTCTTCTCTTAATCTTTTGTAGAAAGCTATAAAAGGAAATTTTTAATTTTTAAACTCTCTTTTAAAACCATGATATCCACATAAAAAATAATTTTAATAAAAATCCTTTTTAATATTCTAGTGGCCGGCCACCTAAGCTTGGGACCCAAGCTTTGGCCGGCCACCAACTTGGCTCATCCACTTGGTCTTGGCCGGCCCTAGCTTGGGTTCCAAGCTAGCTTGGCTGACCCCATTGGATGGGTAAGAAGGTGGGTATGTGGTGGGTATAAATCTCTATATACAAGAGGCTACGATAGGGACCGAGAGGAGGAATTGATTTTGGTTTCCCGATGAAATTAAGCTTCCCGTGTTCGCCCCGAACACACAACTTAATTTCATCAATAATAATTTATTACACTAAAGAATTATTATTGAACTACCGCACCAATCCCAAATTACATTTTGGGCTCCTTCTTATTATGAGTGTGTTAGTCTCCCTGTGTTTAAGATAACAAATGTCTACTAATTAAGTAAGTTACTGACAACTCACTTAATTAATATCTAGCTCCAAGGGTAGTACCACTCAACTTCATCGTCATGTCGGACTAAGTCCACCTGCAGGGTTTAACATGACAATCCTTATGAGCTCCTCTTGGGGACATTCTCAACCTAAATCACTATGACACAGTTTCCTTCTATAATCAACAACACACACTATAAGTGATATCATTTCCTAACTTATCGGACTTATTGATTTATCGATCTAAATCTCACCCATTGATAAATTAAAGAAATAAATATCAAATATATGTACTTGTTATTATATTAGGATTAAGAGCACATACTTCCATAATAACTGAGGTCTTTGTTCCTTTATAAAGTCAGTATAAAAGAAATGACCTCTAATGGTTCTACTCAATACACTCTAAGTGTACTAGTGCAATTATATAGTTAAGATAAACTAATACCTAATTACACTACGACCTTCCAATGGTTTGTTCCTTTTCATCATGGTCGTGAGCTACTGTTTATAATTTATAAGGTACTGATAACATGATCCTCTGTGTGTGACACCACACACCATGTTATCTACAATATAAATTAATTGAACAACTACATTTATCATAAATGTAGACATTTGACCAATATGATTCTTATTTCTAAATAAATGTTTATACCAAAAGCTAGGCTTTTAGTATACATCCTAACAATCTCCCACTTATACTAAAAGACTAAGCTGCCTTATCTTCTACCATACATCTGATTCAACCCTTTAACACGCCTATCAAAAACTCTTGCTTTAAGAGCCTTAGTGAAAGGATCTTCCTGGTTATCACTTGATGTAATCTAAGTAGCAACAACTTCTCCTCGTTATACGATTTCTCGTATTGGGTAGTACTTGCGCTCTATTGTGTTTTACTTGCCTTATGGACTCATGGTTTCTTCGAGTTTGCTATTGCACCACTATTATTACAATAAATTGTAATAATCTTTTGGACAAACCAGAAATCATATCTAAGTCTATCTTGAGGTTATTAAGTCATTCAACTTTTATGGCTACCTCAGAGGCTTGCCATATACTCAGCTTCTATGGTGGAGTCCAGAAAAACACCTATGCTTATCACTCTTCCATAGTTATGACTTTACCTCCTAAAGTAAACACAAAAACCCCGAGGTCGACTTACTATTGTCCCTATTTGATTGGAAGTCAAAATCTTTATTACCCACAGGGATCAAATCATCTGCCTTGTAAGCTAGCATATAATCTCTAGTGCCTCTAAGGTACTTCAATATATGCTTTACTGCAGACAAATGTCCTTGTCCAGGGTTACTTTGATATCTGCTAACCATGCCCACGGCAAAACAGATATCCAGTCTCGTACACAGCATTGCATACATTAGGCTTCTCACAACCGAAGCATAAGGAACTGCCTTCATGTCCTTTATCTCCTTTGATGTCTTCGGAGACATCTCTTTAGATAAAGATACTCCATGCCTAAAAGGTAAGAAACCTTTCTTAGAGTTCTGAATGCTAAACGAGCAAGGATTGTATGAAGCTCGGGATAAGCACAATATTCTTTTCTTGT
The DNA here is from genome assembly GCF_018446385.1 of Zingiber officinale. NCBI lineage: Eukaryota > Viridiplantae > Streptophyta > Magnoliopsida > Zingiberales > Zingiberaceae > Zingiber > Zingiber officinale. The sequence goes on from NC_055997.1 coordinate 99,748,716, forward strand.
GATCCCTTATGTCTTTGATCCCAAGAATGTGTGCACATTTTCCTAAGTTCTTCATATCAAATTGTTTGGACAACCATACCCTTACTTCCGACAACACTTTGATATTGTTTCCAACTACCAAAAATGTCATCTGCGTATAGTACAAGAAATACCACCACGTTTCCATCACACTTCACAAAACTCATTCGGTTATAAAATAAATCCATAGGTTTGGATTACTTTATTAAACTGGATGTACCAAGATCTTGAAGCTTTACTTCAGTCCATAGCCTGATTAAGCTTTCACACAAGATGCTCTTTGCTCTTTGCAATGAACCTTTCTGGTTGCTTTATATGGATATTTTCTTCAAGACTTCCATTAAGCAAAACTGTCTTGACATCCACTTGCCAAATCTCATAATCCATATGGGCAACAATAGATAAAGGAATCTAGATAGACTTTAAGCATGGCTACCGGTAAAAGGTTTCCCTTTTTCAACAAGCCTTACTTTGAAAGTATACACCTTCCTGTCTGTCCTTCCTTTTCTATGGCTTTTACACCATTTGGTGATTTTTCAAGCTTCCAGACTTTATTAGAATACATATATTCTAATTCTTCATTGCTTTTTGCCAAGATGCTGCATCTTTATCTTGGAGTGCTTCGTCATATGTCTGGGGATCATGTTCATGTTTACTTTGGATCAAGTCCGAAAACTCTCCCAAAAACATGAATCTCTCAAGTTACCTCACAACCCTCCCACTACGACGAGGCATTGTATGTTGTTGTGTATTAATTGTGATACATGTTGCAGTTTCCTTATAGTATCTCATCTTGTACAGTTGGTATTAGATTAGACATGTAATGACCCAATTTTCCTTATTTTAAGTTCTAAAAGTCCATAAAAATATTTGGAAATACTTTTAAAATATTCTAGAGATTTTTAGGAATTTTTAGAGTATTTTTATGTAATTTTTGGAGATCGTTTAGTAGGGTTACAAAAAGAAAGAAGTTTTGATAAAAAACGTTGAAGGGGAGACTCGAACCCGAGACCTTGACCCGAGCCGAATCGCAGCCGAACCCAGCCAACCAGTTGAGCTACACGGTTTTACTAACCTAGTAAGGAGAGAAATGGAGTTAAGCATAGTTGGAATCGAATTCAAACAAGGTTATAAAAAGAGGTTAAGTTAAGAGAGGAAAACCTAAAAACTTTCTCTCGAAATTTCTCCTCTCCTCTCTCGCGACGGCGCGATTCTTCTCTTGGGCGAAAACCGCAGCCAAGGCTAGGGTTCCTCCTCCCGACGCCGGCGAGGTGTTTTTCGGCCGGTCTCCAACCGTGGGTGACCTTTCTGGCAAGGAAAGCTTGGGGAACACAAGGAAAAGGGAGAAACCGAGGCTCTACCGAAAACCTAGGGCGCTCCTCGGGTTGTAAGTCCAAGAATACCGTTGTAAGTGCTTCTCACCTGCGGTAGGAGTAGCTCTCGGGGTTTTATTTCGTGTTTTGTTGTGAAATGAACAACAGTAGCCTTCTTCCTCATAGTATGTAGTTCGGATCTTGTTTCCTTGATCTAGCAAATAGGTATAAGTCTTGATTTCAGTCCTTGATGTATTTTTTTTAGTGCACGAACAGAAGTTTTGAGGGTTTTCCTTGATTACCACAGCATGCTAGTTACCCCATACAGTTAGGTGTATTTACCTTACACTTCAAGCATGTTTAAGTAGATATAAATTTCTTCAAGCCATCTTATGATTGAATGATTGTTAGGAGTCAAGAATAAGTTAGTTTTCTTTTTTTTACAAGCTTGGAATGTGGAAAACTCTTACTGCCGTGAGCTGCTTAAAAGTTGTTCCTTATGACCATGTATTCTCCTTTTAGTGGCTGAGGAATTCTGTTGGAATCGGTTTGAATATATATCCTGTTACATTTCAGTGATATAGTTGTTCTTTCTTTAATTATTGTGGAGTTTATTTGAATATGTACTGGATAATATTTTATATCAGTGCCATGTAGTTTAAAATCTCTTGTTTGCTGAATAAATGAGAGAAGTACAAGTAAAACCATACTAAGATACAATCTGATCCTAAGTTTCAGAATTTAGAATCAAGGCACACTAAGTGCTCAAATAGATGCCAAGGCATTTATTTAGAAGAAGTAATTAAAGAAGTATATAAAGAAAAGTATTTTACTTTTAAAAGAGCATGTACCGGACACAAGGTCCAAGGGATGGGCTCCAAGTTGCCCCTAGACATAAGGTCTAGAAGTGTCTTAATGGTTTTGGGATTAGCTACCTCAATTCTCATTAAGAAAGACGCACAAAGTGGTACAATGCCGGGCCCAAGTGAAGTTGAATATTATTTTTAAAGTATAAAAGTATTAATTTTGGAAACAAACAGAACAAGTTCTTTTATCTAAGTTGCAAATTTCTAGCAAGTTAAATTGTTGTTTCCTTTAGAGATGCATGATGTAGTTCTATCTGCTATTTTCATGTTGAGCATGTACTCCCTGTTTTCAGTTATGTTTATGGATTCCTTATCGGATTTTGTGAGTAGAAAGCACTTACTAAGATTTTAGCTTATAGATACTTTTTTTTTTCCTCCTACCGCAGATATAGATAAAAATAAAGGAAAAGCTAAAGTGTTATAGAAGAAGGCGACAAGGAGATGTTGATGGTGTGTGTGATGGCTGTTATGGGAGCTTGGGACCTTGCTAAGAAATTGCTGCAAGTTAATTTAATTAGTTTTCTTCTTAAATAACTAGGAGAATTTAGAGAAATACAAATTCTTTTTGCTCTTTCTGTTTTGCTGTTTTGAAGTTGTTCAAATGCCTTTGTTCTGTTAAATTTCTGGAACCATTCGGATGGTTAAATGCTTGGTTAAATGCTTGGTTAAATGCTCAGAAGTTTTATGCATGCTGGATTGTTATATGCTCAGTATTTTCAGTGGTATTCTTATGCTCAATAGTGTTGTTACAGTTGGTTGTTATAAGTTCAGTACTTTATGTGCATGTTAGTATTCTATATGAGTTTTGCTTTAAGGGAAAAAAAAAACTGCCACATGATAAATTTCTGCTGTAGTGATAGATTCCAGTTTGCAGAAATCTATGTGAGTTAATTTGATTTTTAATTGCAGTAAGTGGTATACATGAATAGTTAGCAATTTCCTATGCTCAGTTTTCCTTTTGTTACTGCTGGAAATTGTAATCGGCTGTGAAATGCTAGAAATTTTCCTATGCTTGGTATCACTATTGCTGTCAGTTTGTTTGCCGTGGGAATTAAATCTGCAGGAATTCTTTGGTCTTGTCTATAAAAAAAAAAGAAAAGGGTGCTCTGTTCGGGTTGTTAGAAATGCATGAGCAGTAAGAGTTTTGGTGTATGAAAGAAAAGCATGTGTATGAAAGAAAAGCATGTGATGTTTGGTTGTTTTAAACTGATGAACAGTAGTTTTAATTTGTAGAATGAATAACTACATTCCTTTAATGAATGCAAGTTAACAAAGATGTAGCAAGCAGTAGAAGTATTTAAGCTTCATCTGTCCGTATGTCTTCTTACTTGTTGCTTCACTTAATTGCATGTTTAATCCTGTAAAAATAAACAAGGAAGAAAAGAAAAGAAAAATATGTATCAAGAAAGAAAATTTTATGCTGCTACTTAGAGACATATTCTGATAGGTGATATGTTTCCATTAGTTTAATGTATCTCTAGTGTTAAAGTAAGTAGTATGGTGTTATGTGTAGTTAGTAGAACCAGTAGCGGTCACTCTCAGAGTAGTAGTAAGAAGGGTGGTCGTTACAAGACATATCCTTTATTATTTCCTTAAGAAAAAATTTACTTATGGGCACGTGGTTTATTACATAGTCATTTTTTAAAAATCGGTCATTGATCCTGACAATGACCTTCAGATTTTTAAGACTATAAACCTACTTTCATTTCTCTAGGATAACCCACAAACAAGTGAATTCCTGTCCAACTTATTATTGTCTCTCTTCAGCATATGTGCTGGACTACCTGAATCCGAATATGCTTCAAAATAGGCTTACGCCTATTCATCAATTCTATATGAGTAGAGTTTTGACTTTGGAAGGTACTATGTTCACTTCCGTTTCCAGAGCATATCCTTAAAATGAATTTGGTAATTTTCTAAATAACTCATCATCAATCTACTTATTTCCATAAGAGTCTTATACCTTTTTTCTACTACACTATTCTGTTGGGTTGTGCCAAGTGCAGTTAGTTGGGATTGAATCCCTACTTCTGATAAGTGACTCCTAAATTCTCCCAAGAGGTATTTGCTACTACAATCTAACCGTAGTGTCTTGATACTTTTACCTTGACATTACTCCACATCAGCCTAATACTCTTTGAACTAATTAAAGCACTTAGACTTACGGTGCGTCAAATAAATGTATCCTTATCTCGAATAGTCGTCTATAAAATAGACGTAATATTCGAAACTACCTCTTGTCTGGATAGTCATACGATCACACAAATCATAATGAACCAATTCTATTATATCTCTGGCTCCATACCCCTTAAACTTAAAAGCTTCTTGGTTACTTTTCCTTCCAAGTAAGACTCTCAGGTTGGAAAATTTTCCACTACCAATGAACCCAAAAGTCCATCAGCTACCAATGAATCCTACTTAAGTTAAAATAACCTAGCCTTTATTGCCCAAGATATAATTGGTTCATCTCTGAAGGTTGCTTTCTCTTAATAGTTCGAAGATGTGTTATCAATTTTCATTTATTGCATCGTGGGAGTTATTAGATTATAAATTGTCAACCAACGTACTAGAATAGATATCTTTTCTATTTTCTTGATAACAACTTTGTTATTAAAAATAGACACAATATCTATTCTTTAATAGTTTAGAAACTGAAAACAAGTTCTTTCTAAACTTAATACATAAAGATAATTTCTAAAATCCATATTTTATTCCTATCAGAGGATAAGCATCTCCCACTACAATAGCTACCACTTTTTGCGGTAGTGCCCATGTAGACGGTGATTTACCTTTCATATAGTTATCAGGTTTCCTGGAACCCCTACAATGAATTGCAGACACGATCAGTGGCTCCTGTATCTACACACCAGGTACCGGTAGATAATACCACTAAACATGTATCAACTAATGAATAAAATACACCTATCTTGTTCTTAATTCTAAGAGGACAGTCTACCTTAATATCCAAGTCCTATTTCCAATCATTATAATTGTGACTACTAAGTCTTTTCTATAGTATAACAACTAGGGGATTGACAAATATTTTAAATCCTAAGAATCACAAAAATATTTAGTCAAGATCAACTCCTTAAAATCCTCATGAATTTTATTTGCCACGATAGTGTGGACGTATGCAAAATCAAAGAGGAGATTTTATCCATTAATTTTATTATCTCGTCAACTTTACTTTATGACGAATAAAATTAATAGTTGATCTGTCTTTGATCAAATATTTGATCAAAACTTTTGAATTTAAAATAACATTGATTCCTCAAACAATATTATTTAAATTCACCAACACCTCAAACACCGTGAATTTTGCATGCCACGATAGTATGGACGTATACAAAATTAAACATTTATAAGAGGAGGGGTTTACTCATTAATTATCTTGTCAATAAATCTTTATGACAAATAAAATTACCTCAACACGTTGAATTTTGTATGCCACGATAGTGTGGACGTATACAAAATCAAACATTTGTAAGAGGGGTTTTTAATTTTATTATCTTGTCAACCTATTTATTTGACAAATTAATAGTTGATTTTCTTCGGTCACACAAATAATAGCAATGACTTAGATAGGGAGGATACTATTAGATGTGCCTAAGTGTATACCATTACTTGACACTAAGTCCATTAATAAGATTGTGCCCCTTCCGATGGGGAAGATCACACGCTCTTAATTAACTTCCTATAGTCATCCAAAATGGAAGTTTAAGCTAGGGATCCGCAAACAAGCTCATCCGATATGGAGGAAGGCACTCAGAGCCAACGCGCAAGCTTGTTGCATCACTTATAAACCAGTAATGGAGACCGTGGAATTTATTTAAAAATAAATCCCTCTCCCACTTAGTTATTTAAAGTGAGGAATTTTGACTATGCCAGCTTACTTAACATGCATACTAACAAGCACACACAACACAGCATAAAAAGCAATAAATAGAAAAACTAATTTTCAACTATTATGGCTTTTATCTATTGCTGTCCTCCGTGTGTCGACAACCCAAGCTGCTGCCATCTTTGGCCACCGCCACCGGGTTTAGTTGTCGCATCCATCTTGCTCCTTGTTTCGCTGCGCCTCTGATCCTCAAAAGGTTCCACGCCTTGCAAGATTTGATCCGCGACATAAATAGAATTTTACATTTTTCGATCCTATATTCCTCGAAGGAATGTACATGTGTTTAGATCAAAAAATAAAATCCTAATAAAACTAAATACATCTCCTGCTATATTTTATAATACAATCATGCACACACAATAAAATGCCCTTGACATGTCCAAGGGTCCAATCACACACACAATATCTATAAGCCATAATAGTTAGATCCTGCATTCACAAAGTTAGCACATCCTACTATTATTCTGCCTAAATTATGTATGACATGTGCATAATTAAACTAATACCAAATACACAGAGGCAAAACCCTAGCTCTGATACCAATTGTTGGTTGTTACTCGGAAAGCCTAACGGTTCCACTGTACAAAAATTTTCATACAAAGGTATGAACTTTTTCCTAGCTACCATGTGTTCTTTTAAATTAAACTTGGATCACCTGCGGAACTTTACACGTTTGATCCTAAGTTTAACTTATTTGTTCTTTTAGGTTTAGACTTGGATCTCCTGCGGAACTTAACACGTTTGATCCAAATCTACCTATGTTATTAATTTCATTAAATATTAATTTCCAAAATTGGCTTCCAGGACTGCATGGCGAGGCACATGGCCTTCTTGGATATGAGAGCAACCACCACCGCCTAGACAAAGCATTTTAAGGAAAGCTAATATTTAATTTCCTTAAATAACTCTAGGTTAACCAAAAGGAACAATCGAATCACAAGGAAAAGAAAAATAAAAGAACACAACATCGAAAACTAATTCGAAAAACTAGAATCGCATGCCTCTTGTATTTGGTATTTTTACAAAGAAATAAAACTAGTATGATGCGGAAATTAAATACTAGTGTACCTTTTCTTTTGCAAACAAAAAACCTCTAGGTCTTCTACCGTATTCCTCTTTTAACCTCGGACGTTGTGTGGGCAATGATCTTCCGAGATGAGAAACCACCAAAGCACCTTCTTCTCCTCCTTGCAAGGTTCGGCCACAACAAGAGCACCTCCAAGGATGAAGAGATTCAACCACCACCAATGCTCCAAGGGATGCTAGAAAAGAGGCTTCTTTTCTCTCCTTCTTCTCCTTCTTAGATCCGACCACCAAAGTTATCTCCACCAAGAGAAGGTTTCAGCCACACAAAGGAGAGGAGAGGAAAAGGAGGGGCCGACCACACCCAAGGAGAAAAGAGAGGAAAAATAGAATAGAGATGTTAGCTATAAAGGCACCTCTACCCTCTCTTTTATAATCCTCGGTCTTGGCAAATAAGGAAATTTTAATAAAAATTTCCTTAATTCCTTTGCCATGAAAAAGAAAATTTAATTAATTAAAATCAAATTCCTTTTCTCACATATCATGGCCGGCCACATTCAAATCTCCAAGCAAATAAAATTTTAAAAACAAATTAAAATTTCCTTATTTGCTTCCGGAAATTTATAAAAAAAATTTCTCCAATAATTTTTTTCCCTTCATGGTGGATTATAAAAAGGAAATTAAAATCTTTCTTTTAAACATGTGGATAAAAAGAAAGTTATCTCTAAAAATTAAAATCTCTTTTAATCTACAAATAAGGAAAGATATCAAATATTTTCTTAATCTTTTGTAGAAACTTATAAAAGAGAATATTTAATTTTTTTAAACTCTCTTTTAAATCATGAACATGGTTAAAAAGTAAAGTTTTCTTAAAATTTAAAATCCACCTTTTAATCAACAAATAAGGAAAGATTTTAAATTTTAAACTCTCTTTTAAACATGTGGATGATTTACAAATAAGGAAAGTTTTTACCAAAAATTAAAACCATCCTTTTAATGTACAAATAAGGAAAGAGATTAATCTCTTCTCTTAATCTTTTGTAGAAAGCTATAAAAGGAAATTTTTAATTTTTAAACTCTCTTTTAAAACCATGATATCCACATAAAAAATAATTTTAATAAAAATCCTTTTTAATATTCTAGTGGCCGGCCACCTAAGCTTGGGACCCAAGCTTTGGCCGGCCACCAACTTGGCTCATCCACTTGGTCTTGGCCGGCCCTAGCTTGGGTTCCAAGCTAGCTTGGCTGACCCCATTGGATGGGTAAGAAGGTGGGTATGTGGTGGGTATAAATCTCTATATACAAGAGGCTACGATAGGGACCGAGAGGAGGAATTGGTTTTGGTTTCCCGATGAAATTAAGCTTCCCGTGTTCGCCCCGAACACACAACTTAATTTCATCAATAATAATTTATTACACTAAAGAATTATTATTGAACTACCGCACCAATCCCAAATTACATTTTGGGCTCCTTCTTATTATGAGTGTGTTAGTCTCCCTGTGTTTAAGATAACAAATGCCCACTAATTAAGTAAATTATTGACAACTCACTTAATTAATATCTAGCTCCAAGAGTAGTATCACTCAACTTTATCGTCATGTCGGACTAAGTCCACCTGCAGAGTTTAACATGACAATCCTTATGAGCTCCTCTTGGGGGCATTCTCAACCTAGATCACTAGGACACAGTTTGCTTCTATAATCAACAACTCACACTATAAGTGATATCATTTCCCAACTTATCGGGCTTATTGATTTATCGAACTAAATCTCACCCATTGATTAATTAAAGAAATAAATATCAAATATATGTGCTTGTTATTATATTAGGATTAAGAGCACGTACTTCCATAATAACTGAGGTCTTTGTTCCTTTATAAAGTCAGTATAAAAGAAACGACCTCTAATGGACCTACTCAATATACTCTAAGTGTACTAGTGCAATTATATAGTTAAGATAAACTAATACCTAATTACACTGCGACCTTCCAATGGTTTGTTCGTTTCCATCATGGTCGTGAGCTACTGTTTATAATTTATAAGGTACTGATAACATGATCCTCTGTGTGTGACACCACACACCATGTTATCTACAATATAAATTAATTGAACAACTACATTTATCATAAATGTAGACATTTGACCAATGTAATTCTTATTTCTAGATAAATGTTTATACCAAAAGCTAGACTTTTAGTATACATCCTAACAATGTGATCCCTTACAAAGTGGTGTTTTACTTCTATATGTTTAGTCCTTGAGTGGTGAATTGAGTTCTTGGTTAGATTGATTGAACTTATGTTATCAATTGAAATTTTTATATTTTGATATTCTAGTTGATAGTCTTTCAGGGTATGCATCATCCATAATAGTTGAGATGCACATTCTCCTAGGGCTATGTACTCAGTTTCAGTAGTGGATAAAACAACATAGTATTTCTTTCTGCTTGACCAACTTACTAGACACTGACCTAGAAATTGACAGCTACCACTTGTATTTTTTCTATCTAGTTTGCACCCGACATAGTCTAAGTCAGAATAGCCAATTAGATCAAAGGTGAAAGTCCTAGGGTACCAGAGTCCTGCATTAAGTGTTCCCTTAACATATCTAAGTATTCTTTTAACGTTTGTTAAGTGACTCTTTTGCACAAGATTGATATCTTGCACACATACCTAGCGTAAAAAGGATATCAGGTTGACTTGTAGTTAGGTACACTAGATTTCCTATTGCACTTCGATAATACTTCAAGTCTATTGATTTTTCTTCTAAGTCAGAGTCAATTTTAATATTAGTAACCATTGGAGTATTTATATTTTTTTGAATTTTCCATTTCAAATTTTCTAATTAATTCCTTAGCATATTTTGTTTGGAAAATATAAATATCATCTTTGGTTTGTTTAATTTGTAGGCCTAAGAAAAAATTGAGTTCTCCTACTAGGCTCATTTCAAATTCATTTTCCATTAACTTGATAAATTTTTTTAAAAATTTAGTATTGGTTGAACAAAAAATTATATCATCTATTGGTTAATCCTAGGAAAACGTACCGATTCCACTATACAAAAATTTTTGTACAAGTGTCGAACTTTTCCTAAAATAACCTATTGTGTTCTTTAGAAGTTAAATTAGGAATCGCAGACGGAACTTAATATCATTGATTCCAAATTTAACTTATATGTTCTTAATGGTTTAGATTTGAATCGCAAGAGGAACTTAACACTATTGATTCAAATCCACCTATGTTATTAATTCCTTTAAATATTAATTTCCAAAATTGGCTTCCAGGATTGCATAGCGAGGCGCATGGCCTTCTTGGATATGGGAGCAACCACTACCGCCTAATCAAAGCCTTTTAAGGAAAGCTAATATTTAATTTCCTTAAATAACTCTAGGTTAACCAAAAAGAACAATCGAATCACAAATTCAAAAAAGAAGAAAACACAAACTCGAAAAATAAATTCGATAAACTAGATCTAATTGCCTCTTATATTTAGAATTCTTATAAGAAAATAACTAGTATGATGCGGAAGAAAACTACTAGTTATACCTTCTCTTTGTAAGCTAATGACCTCGAGATCTTCTGTTGTATTCCTCGCCTCGCCTTGGACGTCGTGTGGGCGACGATCCTCCAAGATGAACACCACCCAAAAGAGCTTCTCCTCCTTGTAATATTCGGCCACCACCACCACAATAGAAAAGAGAGCAAAGGGAGAAGAGAGGGAGAGAGGGGCCGACCACCAAGAGATCACCAAGCAAAAGAATAAGAGTTGTGTCTCATGAAGCCCCCTCACCTCTTTTTTTATATTACTTGCCCAAGGCAAATAAGGAAAAACTTTTTACAAAAATAAAATCATTCAAGAGTTTTTCCTTTTCCCTTTTTATTTTTCCTTTTCTTTCCTCTTGATTGAATCAATCACCAAATCAATGGTTGTGATCAATCCTATTTGGTTTAGGATTTGAGCTTTGGCCGACCCCTTGCTTGGGCACCAAGCAAGATGGCCAACCACCATATTTAGGAAAGAAAAATTATTTTTTTTTATAAAATTTTACAAGAAGAAAAGTTCTTATAAAATTTTACAAGCTCTCTCTCCTAGAGTTAAAAAATGAAAGTTTTAAAAAATTAAAACCATGTTTTAAAATTTAAAACTTCTCTTATAAAATTTCCTTTTTATCATGATGATAGAAAATTTTAATTTTAAAACTTATCTTCCTCCTTTTTTCTTAAACCATGAGGATGGTTAAAAAAGGAAAATTTTAAAACTTTTAAAACTCTCTATTAAAACATGTGGCCAAATTCAAATAAGGAAAGTTTTTAAAATTAAAATCTCTCTTTTAAAACTTATAGTTTTCTACAAAAAGAAGATTTTAAAAATTCAAAAACAACCCTCCTTGTTTGAATATTGTGGCCGGCCCCTACTAGCTTGGTCACCAAGCAATAGGGCCGACCCTATAAGAGGAGATGTGGTCGGCCATTGCTTGGTCACCAAGCAATGGACCGGCCCCCTTCTTGGACACCAAGAAGAGCCTTACATTTGGATGGACTTGAGGCTATAATGAGGCTATGACAGGGACCTAGAGGAGAAATTGGTTTTGGCCTTCTGATGAGCTTGAGTATCCCGTGCTCGCCCCGAACACACAACTCAAGTTCATCGATAATAACTCATTCCACTAGAGAGTTATTACCGCACTACCGCACTAATCCCAAATTACATTATGAGCTCCTTATTATCATGAGTGTGTTAGTCTCCCTATGTTTAAGATTACGAATGCCCACTAATTAAGTAAGTTACTGACAACTCACTTAATTAATATCTAGCTCCAAGAGTAGTACCACTCAACTTCATTGTCATGTCAGACTAAGTCCACCTGCAGGGTTTAACATGGTAATCCTTATGAGCTCCTCTTGGGGACATTCTCAACCTAGATAACTAGGACACAGATTCCTTCTATAATCAACAACACACACTATAAGTAATATCATTTCCCAACTTATCGGGCATATTGATTTATCGAGCTAAACCTCACCATTTGATAAGTCAAAGAAATAAATATTAAATATATGTGCTTGTTATTATATTAGAATTAAAAGCACACACTTCTATAATAACTAAGGTCTAGTTCTTTTACTAAGTCAATACAAAAAGAACTTACCTAAATGGTCCTACTCAATACACTTAAAGTGTATCAGTGTAATTTATTAGTCAAGATAAACTAATAATTAATTACACTACGACTATTCTGATGGTTTGTTCCTTTCCATCTTAGTCGTGAGCATCTGTTTATAATTTATAGAGAACCGATAACATGATCTCCTGAGTGTGACACCACACTCCATGTTATCTACTTTATAAATGAATTGAACAATTACATTTAACAAATAAATGTAAATATTGACCAATGTGATTCTTTTATTTCAAAAATAAATGTTTACAAAAGCTAGACTTTTAGTATACACTCCAACATCATCTACGTAAATTTGAGCTATAAAAATATCTTTTTTTAATATTTTTACAAATAGGGTTGGATCTATCTGACCTTGGTTAAACCCTTTAGATATTAGATAATTTGATAGTCATTCATACCACGCCCTAGGTGCTTGTTTTAGTCCATATAAGACTTTCTTTAACCTAAAGACATGGTTTGGGTGGTTCAAATCCTTAAATCCTGGGGGTTGACTTACATAGACCTCTTCCTTGATGAACCCATTTAAGAATGCAAATTTCACATCCATTTGGTATAACTTAAATCCTTTGTGTGCTACATAGGCCAGTAGCATCCTAATAGATTCAAGTCTGGCTACAGGTGCATGAGTTTCATCATAGTCTAACCCTTCTACTTGGCTGAACCCTTTTGCTACTAACCTGTCTTTGTTCCTTACTATCTCACCTTGATCATCCAATTTATTTCTAAATACTCATTAGTGTCAATTATGATTTTATTAATGGGTTTAGGTACTAGTTCACAGACTTGATTTCTTTTGAATTGAGCTAACTCTTCTTGCATTACTAATATCCAGTCTGTCTGGTAGGACTTCGTCTATAGTTTTGGGTTCAATTTTGGAAATAAGGGATATTTGACTTAGGTTTCTATAAGATGATCTAGTTTTGACTCTTAGAGTTGGGTCATCCAAAATTTGGTCAGATGGGTGATTGATACTTGTTCTTGTTGGTCTTATATTTGGGTCAATAACTGGTTCTTATGATTCACTAGGTTTAAGTTGAATTCTTCGCCATCTTCTATATTTCTTGAGTTAATATTTTCTTTTAACAGCTTAGGCATTTTATCTTCTTCGTAAAAAATCACATTAGTTGTTTCTTCAACTTTTAGGGTCTCTTTGTTATAGACTCGGTAAGCTCTACTAGTTGTGGAGTACCCTAAAAGATTCTTAGGGTTGATTTTGATATGAATTTGCCTAAGTAGTCTTTGGTATTAAGTATATGTACTTTACACCCAAATACTTTTAAATAGATTAAGTTGAGAATTTTATTATAATAAATTTCACATGGTGTTTTATTTTGAATTTTATTAATTAAAATTCTATTTTGTATATAACAGGCTGTATTAATTGCTTTAGCCCAGAATTGATTAGATAAATTATATTCATTTAACATGATTTTAGCAGCTTCTTGCAGGGTTCTATTTTTACGTTCTACTAGACCATTTTGTTGGGAGGTTCTGGGACATGAATATTCATGTTTATATCTGTTTATTTCACAAAATTCAATAAATTTATGATTTTCAAATTCTCCCCCATGGTCACTCCTAATTCTTTTTATTTGAGTGTCTTTTTCATTTTCTATTAATTTACAAAAGATTTTAAAGACCGTGTAGGTTTCATCTTTAGTTTTTAGAAATTTTACCCAAGTAAATCTTAAGTAGTCATCGATTATCACTAAGCAATATTGATTTTTGTTTAGTGACTTGGCTCCATGCGAATCAAACAGGTCTAAGTGTAGGAGCTCAAGTATTGAATTAGTTCCATTTAAGTTGGTTAACTTGTGGGTTGACTTGGTTTGTTTACCCTGTTGACAAGCATTACAAATTGAACTTTCTATAAATTTTAGTTTGGGCAGACCTCTAACCAAGCCATTTTGACTCATTTTTGAAATGAGTCTAGTATGAGTGTGACCCAGTCTTCTGTGCCACAACTTAGTTTCTTCTTGTTGTGTCAATAGACACTTTAGTGAAGAGGATGATAGGTTAATTGTATAAATATTCTTTTTCCTAATTCCCTTAAGTGTGATTTCAGGATTTTCAATGTTTTTAATTAAGCACTCAGATTTTGAAAATGTGACTAAGTATCCAGAGTTATACAACTGACTAATACTAAGTAAATTAAAATTGAATTGATAAACCAATAGAACCTTTCGAATATAGAAATCAGAACTTAATTGGATATTACCTGTTCCGATTACCTTAAGAGTTCCGTCGTTGTCGAATGCAACTAACCCTAGGTTCTTGAGTTTCAGCTTAGTGAATTTTAATCTATCTCCAGTCATGTGCCTGGAGCATCCATTATCTAGCATCCATTGATCCAAATCTTTATGTTCCTACACATAAAGTATTTGATTTAGGTCAATTTAGTAGATTCAAGAGATAGTTTGATTGAAATTAACTCATTAATGTTCCATCTCACCCAGTCTAGATGATCAAATATGGTCTTCCTATGGGTGATTGTGAGATGATTTATTAAGTTATTCAGGTTTAAATTATGAATTAGATTTAGTTAAATTAATTAGATTAGGTTATTTAATTTGATTAAGTTAATTAATTAGGTTAAGTTAATTAAATAGGTTAATTTGATTAAGTTAATTAATTAGATTAATTTAATTAAATAGGTTAATTTGATTAAGTTAATTAGATTAGGTTAATAGTTAAGTTAATTTGATTACGTTAATTAATTAGGTTAAGTTAATTAAATAGGTTAATTTGATTAAGTTAATTTGATTAAGTTAATAGTTAAGTTAATTAATTTAATTAGTTGTAAAATAATTTTTATTAAGTTATTAATTAAGTTATGTTTAATTATGTTAATTAAATTAAGGTTTAAATTGAATTGAAGGTTTAAATTGAATTGAATTAGATTTAATTAAATTTGACTAAGTTCATCTTAGATCCATCTCACCCAATTTGAAGTTATCAATCAGGGAACTTTATGTATTTTTGTGAGATGGTTAACTTTAATTTAGATTATTTCTAAGGATTAATTTACATTTGAATTAGACTTAGGTTTTTCAATTAGGTAATTAAATACACATTTCAAGGATTGACTCCTAGGTTGTAGCGAGGCAGTAGGTCTTCTTGGGTATGAGATCATCCACCACTTCTAGACAGAGCCTTTCAAAGAAATTATATATTTAATTTCCTTTTTGAAACTCCTAGGACTAACTAATCAAGTGTAAATTACGTCTGAGTCCTTAATCTACCCTAATCTAAGCATATAATAAAAGCAGGAAAAATAAAGCAATCATCAAACACTTATATTTATTTATAATGATGGTTTTTCTATTGGCTCCCCCTGGATCATAACCTCGATATGGTCTATCAAAGTAATGTATCTGATCCTTAGGGACCCAATAATGACCTAGTTCAACTTGATTGACTAAATTAGACTTAGGTACCCATGTTTGGACTACCTTTCTATTTGGTATGTTAACAAGTGATAGATATGAACGAAATTTCCTTTTAGTCCTAAATCATAGTCCGGATCGGTTGTATACGGCTTTTTATTTTCCAATAATCAAATCAAGATTCTTGGAACCCATTGTAAACCATTCCAATGTAATCTTCAAATCCTTGACTTGAGTTTTCAGGCTGGAATTCTCTTCCTCAAGCTTTCGAACTTGAGTTGAGGTTTCAGTCTGAATAGGATCAGTTAAGGATTCGGAGTTAGTCACTTCTTTAGGGATATTATCTCCTTTAGAAGTGATTTGATCCGAACGTTGGACTTAGCTAATTTATACATAAGGTAATTAATTAAGTTATACAACCGAGAAATACTTACAGTGGGATTCGACCCTTCGGAAACGGATATAGATCCGTAGCTTCTCTCGGATTCAGCTTCTGATTTGTCCTGGCTTTCGGATTCGTTGACTTGGTCCTGGGTCGTCAGTGCAAGGTAGCTCGTATGTTCGAACTCTTCATCGGACTCTTCTGACGAGGACTTGTCCCAGGTTGCTTTCAGGGCTTTCTTCTTTCTTTGCTTCTTTGCATCCTTTTGATTAGGACAGTTGGCTTTGATATGCCCCTTTTGGTTGCAGTCGTAGCAGTTTACTTAGAACTTCATCTTGGAACTTGGTTGAACCTCCTTGGACTGGATCACCTTCTTGACATCCTTCTTGTTGAAGCCCTTCTTCTTTTTGTAGAGCTTTCTTACCAGGTTGATGAGTTCGGCTGTAATCTCCTCGTCATCATCGTCCGAGTTTGGTTCTTCTTCTGACTCCGGTTCGGTCCTGCGCCTTGCTTTTGGTTCCCTGGTTTTGCTTGTTTCTGCAATTAAGCAATACCTTTCTCGGCTGATCGAGTGTTAATTTGTTCATACAATTCAAATTCAGCAAACAATTTGTCTAATTTAATTGAAGATAGATCCTTGGATACCTTGTAAGCATCTACCATTGATGCCCACAAGATATTCCTCGAGAAAGCATTGAGTGAATACCTGATTATGTCTCTATTTTCTACCTTTTGTCTGATTGCGTGGAGACCGATAAGGAGGTCTTGGATGCGTGCATGTAGTTGGCTCGCTGTTTCACCTTCCTGCAACTTTATATTATATAATTTATTAAGAATAAGATCCCTCTTACTTACCTTCGTATATGATGTACCCTCGTGTAGCTCAATCAGTTTTTGCCACAATTCTTTGGCGCTCGAGAAGGGGCTGACGCGGTTCAACTCCTCCTTGGTTAGGCCGCACTGAAGTGTACAGGTTGCTTTGGTGTTTGCTTCTACCTTCTTTATCAAAGATGCATCCCAGTTCTCACACGATATCAGTTTGTCGTTGATGTCAGTTGGGAGTTCAAGACTAGTCTTGATGATCATCCATACTTCGAAATGAGTCTGAATGTACAACTTCATTCGACCCTTCCAGTAGCCGAAATCTTCTCCGATGAAGAGCTGAGGTCGGGCTGTACTATAGCCTTCTTGAAGAGCCATAGAACTTGCACAAGAAAAACAACAAAAGAAACTTGTCCCAGGACTTGATCCTGGATTAGTAGTGCGGGTTAAAAGAAAAAACTAACACGTGATCTCGAGTGGTGTTACACCAACTTCGAGAAAAATTTGATTACGAAAAAAATTGGATGGTGACAAGATTATCGATTTTGATTGACTCTAAAAAACTAAAAATCACGACGAAAAATGTGCTTGATTGGTGTTTGCACCAAATCAAAGCGACCCGCTTTGATACCAATTGTTGGATCGAGACGCGCTAGAGGGGCTGAATAGTGCTCGTGGCTTTCACTTTTCGTATTAAAGTGATCGAGTAAATGCAGCGGTATAAAAGAAAACCAACACAAGAAGAACACACCAAGTACGCAGGTTGATTTTACTTGGTTCGGAGCCTAGGGAGACTCCTACTCTAAGACCCACGCTCGTTGAGTGTTTACTTTGGGCAATTCACTATCAGTTCAAAAATATTACAAAAAGTATTACAATTTAGAATGCTGTAAAGAAATATACCGACTATAAAGAAATCGTAAATTTGAAGCTTCAGGTCGTCGGAATGTCGTTACAGCTTTCCCGGATTGTCTCGTTAGCAATGCACTGAAGAAAGATGGTTCAGAAGTAATTGATGCAAGCTGCTAGCCGAGACTGCCTTATAAAGGTTGTTGAGGGCGCCTTCAAGCCCCTTGAGGGTGTTAGGATGTATACTAAAAGCCTAGCTTTTGATATAAACATTTATCTAGAAATAAGAATCACATTGGTCAAATGTCTACATTTATGATAAATGTAGTTGTTCAATTAATTTATATTGTAGATAACATGGTGTGTGGTGTCACACACAGAGGATCATGTTATCAGTACCTTATAAATTATAAACAGTAGCTCACGACAAAGATGGAAAGGAACAAACCATTAGAAGATCGTAGTGTAATTATGTATTAGTTTATCTTAACTATATAATTACACTAGTACACTTAGAGTGTATTGAGTAGGACTATTAGAGGGCGTTTCTTTTATACTGACTTTATAAAGAAACAAAGACCTCAGTTATTATGGAAGTGTGTGCTCTTAATCCTAATATAATAACAAACATATATATTTGATATTTATTTCTTTAATTTATCAATGGGTGAGATTTAGTTCGATAAATCAATAAGCCCGATAAGTTGGGAAATGATATTACTTATAGTGTGTGTTGTTGATTATAGAAGGAATCTGTGTCCTAGTAATCTAGGTTGAGAATGACCCCAAGAGGAGCTCATAAGGATTGTCATGTTAAACCTTGCAGGTGGACTTAGTCCGACATGATGATAAGGTTGAGTGGTACTACTCTTGGACTAAGATATTAATTAAGTGAGTTGTCAGTAACTCATTTAATTAGTGGACATTCATTATCTTAAACACAGGGAGACTAACACAAGAAGGAGCCCAAAATATAATTTGGGATTGGTGCCGTAGTTCAATAATAGTTCTTTAGTGGAATGAATTATTATTGATGAAATTAAGTTATGTGTTCGGGGCGAACACGGGATGTTTAATTTCATCGGGAGATCAAAACCAATTCCTCCTCTCGGTCCCTATCGTAGTCTCTTGTATATAGAGATTTATACCCACCACATACCCACCTTCTTACCCAACCAATAGGGGCCGGCCAAGCTAGCTTGGAACCCAAGCTAGGGTCGGCCAAGATCCAAGGGTTGAGCCAAGTTAATTGGTCGGCCATAGCTTGGAGCCCAAGCTTGATTAGCCGGCCATATTAAAAGGGAATTTATTTTTAATTAAAATTATATCTTATGTAGATATCATAGTTTTAAAAGAGTTTAAAATTTAAATCTTTCCTTTTATAGCTTTCTACGAAAGATTTGAAATCTTTCCTTATTTGTAGATTGAAAGAAAATTTTAATTTTGAGAAAACTTTCTTTTTTAACCATGTTCATGATTTAAAAGAGAGTTTAAAATTAAATAATCTCTTTTATTAATTTCTACAAAAGATTAAGAAAAGATTTGATATCTTTCCTTATTTGTAGATTGAAAGGATATTTTAATTTTAGAGATAAACTTTCCTTTTTGAAAATTATCCACATGTTTAAAAGAAATATTTTAATTTATAAAATTTCCTTTTTATAATCCACCATGAAGGGAAAAATTATTGGAGAAATTTTTTATAAATTTCCGGAAACAAATTAGGAAGTTTTAATTTTTGTTTTAATTAAAACTCTCCTTGTTTTCGGGAAATAAGTGGCCGGCCATTGTAATTGAGAAGAGAAAATTATTTTTAATTAAATAAAATTTCCTTTTCATGGCAAAAAAATTAAGGAAGTTTTTATTTAAATTTCCTTATTTACCAAGACCAAGGATTATAAAAGAGGAGGTAGAGGTGCCTTCATGGGTGAACGACTCTATTATTCTT
Organism: Zingiber officinale; assembly: GCF_018446385.1. NCBI lineage: Eukaryota > Viridiplantae > Streptophyta > Magnoliopsida > Zingiberales > Zingiberaceae > Zingiber > Zingiber officinale. Next base: position 99,768,406 of record NC_055997.1, read on the forward strand.
CTCCTCTCTTTTCCTCCTTGGTGGCAGGCCCTAGCTTCTCCCTCTTCTCTTCTTCTTGTGGCCGGCGGCAACCCCTCTTGGAGCTCTTGATGGTGGCCGGTTCTAGCTAGGAGAAGAAGGAGAGAAAGGAGGTTTTATTTCTAGCATCCCTTGAAGCTTGGTTGTCACGCCCCCAAAGGAGTCCTTACCGAAAAATTTCGGCAGCATCTCCCTTGTACCGGTGACAATCTGAGGCATATATACATACAAAATACATCAGCCACATATGGCTGGAATATATATACACAACCACGCAGTTATATAATCAGCCCACTCGGCTGGAACAGAAATAAACACAACCACGCAGTTATATAATATATATTAATCAGCCCACACGGCTGTACTAAAATCAACACAGCGAAAATCACAAACAACGATCACAAAACACAAATCAACTGACTGCGAGCCGGCTCAGCTTGACACAATAATATCAAACCAAATACAAGAGAATACAAATACATAAACGAGTACAAAATCCAAAATACAAATAACGTAAGAAATACCGAAATCGTAAGGTCGTCCTCGAATGTGACGTGGAACTGGCGGACAGGATCTCCAGGCGACTCCATAACTCCTTTACTTGTTACCTGGTGAAATTACCAATATGCGGGGTGGTGAGTATAAAAACTCAGCGGGTAATAGACAGATAGTGCATGAGTATCGTAAAGAACTAGAGATGCAAAGGTATACAGTCTCATATGGAAATAGCAGATACTACAGTGATATCATGATAAGTGTCCATACTTGAAACCATATCCTAGGCTAGTGGTAGAAGGTAAAGTGTAGCAAAGTCCTACTACAGTACTGCTCATAACTACATGGTATCATGTGAGGTATATACATGTCAACAGTAAGTAGGCCAGTGTCTAAACACATATCACAGGTATAAATCTCAACCTATGTAAGCATAAATAAACAACAGCAGCATAATCTAGCAACAGCAGCATAGATAAGCAACAACAGCATAAGTAAACAACCAGCAGATATAATAACAACAGCGTATGTACGGATGGTCACCCCGCCCACTTCTCTGCACCACGACCCCTGTATGGTCGAGAGGTCGGATCGATGACAAACTGTACCACCCAAAGGCCGCCACTACTCTCGAGTGACCGGATGGACAGGTGCATAGTAGCTGAATAGCTACGTCTGCGACGGGGGTCCCTGCTGCCGCAACTCCAGCCGCCACTACCCATGAGTGGCCGAGTGTGGCACGACAGGACAAGCGGCATGCTCCAGCTACCACTACCCATGAGCGGCCGAGCGTGCGGCTCTAGCCAACGACCCTCTCAACCACAAGGGAGACATGGTCGACGGCATGCATGCAATGACATGATGCGAATAATGCAACAGTCATCATATATATATAAACAAAAACAGGTATGCTACATGAAGCCAGCATGCTCAGCAAGGTGTGTAAATAAACAGCAATCAAAGCAGGTAAACATGGTATCAGGTGTCCATATATCCAATACCTTCCATCTAATGTCTGGTATCTGGTATCCAATACCTAGTACTATAGTATCTGCTAAATATCATCGATAGCAACAAGAGACTATATAGAAACAGACATGAGTAGCTCAAAGATTGAGTGGAAGTATCAAGCGCAGGAAAAATAAGAGTGGAGTCAAGATAGATACAGCAACTATCTGAACATAAAGCTCATGCACTAGGATCAAAATACTAAAGAGATAAAGCAAGAAGTACCCGCCTTTAATCTGTTAATCATGATAAAATAAATCAATCCCATGTCGAGACGCTCGCCTCGAATAAAGTCCTGCGATCACAATATGTATAATGTAACCAATTAAGTAGAAACTAAATAACTAAACAGAATCCCTAATCTAATTAGGGAAACGCTAATCGAACATAATCCTTGAGCTTCTCCACTTCTTAATTATCATGAATCCATTATTTCATTTAAAATTCCAATCCTATCATCAATCATCAATAAACAACCAATCCATAATATACTAATAATGATCATGCATCCACCTGATTAATCTCATCCTCAATTTAATGATTCAACTAATCACAATTTTATTTCATCTAACAAATCCAATGCTAGTAAATCAACACATCCCAACTGAATTCCAACTTCTAATCATTAATTCATTAACTCAACTATCAAGCTAAGTATCATAAATCCAACGCAACTATCCATCATAGAAACTAGGGTTTCTAAGTTATTCGAAATCAATGGAATTCGATTAATCTATTTTTAACAACCCACCAACCATTCCACTTACTGAGTGTTAATCAACATATTTCAACCATTCGATTCCAACAACATCATCAAACCAATACTACTATCTATCATAGAAAATAGATCTTCCAAGTTATTCAGAATCAATCGAATTAAATTACTCCCTTTCAACAATCCACCCATAAACCTACTAATTAACCATTAGTTAAGCATACAACAGATTCCAAAATAAAAAATCACCCGAGTACAATGTATCAGTTGATGATCCATAGATCTCCCTTGGACATAATCTGTATGCTGTGATAGCGAGCCAACCAAATGAAAGGTGATGAACCTAAAGCTAGAGCATGGCCAAAGGTAAGCTCGACTGTGGCTAGATCAGGAAGGACACTCGGCATCAGCTCAGGGAGGAAGCTAGGGCACAAACTCAGCCGGTTGAAGGAAGAAGGGCCGGCGGTGAAATTTGGAAACAGGGCTCGACCAATTCTCCAACCAATGCTATCACAGGTCTGAGAAGAACCTCAGCGACGGCAGCAGCAGATCCACATTGGCGATGGAGAAATGTAGAGCTATGCTGGCGATAAGCTCCGAAGTGGTAGCGAGATCCAATCTTCGAAAATCAATCTATGCTGGTGAGGAAAAGGCACCGACATCCAGTGAAGAGTAGAAGACAGTATACCTCCCTAGTCCAGGATTCGACGAAGAAGAGGTGCTGGATCAGACGGAGGGGTGGCAACTAGGGCACGGAGATGGCTCGACGATGGCCAATCGGTGTAGTGCGGCGCGACAATGGTCTCTGGATCAAGAGAGGGGCGGTGCTAGGGCACGACCGGGTAGTTGATAGGAGGAAAGGAGGCTCGGCTGCTGCCGGGATGAGCATCGCCAAGACAATCAAGTGCGGAGACGCACATCAGAGCTGAGAACAGTCGGCGAAATCGGGAGAAAAGGGAGCTTGGTCGACGGTGGCTCAAACGTCACCGACGACAGTGAAAGTGGGGCGACGCAAGGAAGAGGAAAGGAGAAGAAGAAGTTCGGCGTAGGGGAGATTAGGGCTCGGGGAAGATGGAGGTGCGGAGGGGGATTGGGTGTCCGCGGCGAGGAAGAATCGGGAGAGTGAAGAGGGGAATCAAGGAAAGAAATTAAATACCTAGGGTTAGTTCAATTAAACCCAAAGTTCATTCCTTAATCAACTCCCACTAAAGTGTATTCCAAGCAGGCCCTTTTCCCAATCCTATAATTGATCCCCTTAGAATACGCCAACCGGGCTCTGATTAAATCCCAGAAAATTCCTAAAAATTCCTGAAAAATCCAATAAGATTATTTGTCAAATAACCTTATTATTTGGGCACCGTATTTTACATTGGTGGTGGCCGAACCTCTTCATCCTTGGAAGAGATTTTGGTGGCCGAAACCTAGAAGGAAGAAGAAGGTGCTTGGTGGTTCTCATCTTAGAAGATCGTTGCCCACACAACGTCCGAGATTAGAAGAGGAATATGGTAGAAGATCAAGAGGTTATTTTTGCTTACAAAGAAATGTATAACTAGTAATTGTTTTCCGCATCATACTAGTTTTCTTTGTATAGTTATTTATGGAAATACCAAACACAAGAGGCATATGATTCTAGAGTTTTCGAAATAGTTTTTTCGAGTTTGTGTTTTCTTCTTTTTTGAATTTGTGATTCGATTGGTCTTTTTGGTTAACCTAGAGTTATTTAAGGAAATAACTATTAGCTTTCCTTAAAAGGCTTTGCCTAGGCGGTGGTGGTTGCTCCCATATCCAAGAAGGTCATGTGCCTCGCCATGCAGTCCTGGAAGCCAATTTTAGAAATTAATATTTATGAAATTAATAACTTAGGTAGATTTGAATCAATAGTGTTAAGTTCCGCTTGCGATTCAAATCTAAACCATTAAGAACAGATAAGTTAAATTTTGGATCAATGATGTTAAGTTCCGTCTGCGATTCCTAATTTAACTTCTAAAGAACACAATAGGTTATTTAAGGAAAGGTTCGACACTTGTACAAAAAAATTTTATATAGTGGAACCGGTATGATTTTCTTAGGACTAACCAACAATTGGTATCAAAGCTATGGTTTGCCTCTGTGTATTTGGTTTTCAAATTAGGTTATGCACATGTCATATATAATTTATGCAGGATAATAGTAGGATGTGCTAACTCTTTTGTTGCATGCTTCAACTATTATAGCTTTTAGATATTGTGTGTGACTGGACCCTTGGACATGTCAAGGGCATTATTTTGTGTGCATGATTGTATGTATCAAATACAACAGGAGCTGTATTATTTTTAGAATTTTATTTTTTTGTTCGATCTAGAATACATGTACATTCTCTCGTGGAATATAGGATCGATATATGTAAAATTCTATTTTTGTCGTGGATTAGATTCTTGCGAGGCGTGGTACTTTTGGAGCACCAGAGGCGCAGCGGAATAAGAAGCAAGATGGATGCGACTAGTCGACCCGATGGCGGTGGCTAAAGATGGCAGCAGCTAGGGTTGGAGCACATGGAGGACAGTAACAGGAAAAGGCCATAATAGTTGGAAAATAATTTTCATATTTATTGCTTTTATTTACTGTGATATGTGTGTATGCATGTGATGTATGCTAGGATAATTTAAAATTCCTCACTTTAAATAACTAAGTGGGAGAGAGATTTATTTTAAATAAATTCCACGGTCTCCATTATTGGTTTGTAAGTGATGCAACAAGCTTGCGCGTTGGCTCTGAGTGCCTTCCTCCATATCGGATTAGCTTGTTTGTGGATCACTAGATCAAACTTCCATTTTGATGACTATAGGAAATTAATCAAGAGCGTGTGATCTTCCCCATCGGAAGGGGCATAATCTTATTAATGGACTTAGTGTCAAGTAATGGTATACAATTAGGCACGTCTAATAGTATCCTTCCCATCGGAGTCACTGCTATTATTTGTGTGACCAAAGGAAAACCAACTATTAATTTGTCAAAAGGATAAGTTGACAAGAAAATAAAATTAAAACCCCCTCTTACAAATGTTGAGATTTTATATACGTCCACACTATCGTGGCATACAAAATTCACGGTGTATGAGGTAATTTTATTTGTCAGTTTGACAATGAAATAAAATGGGAAAAACCCCTCTAACAAATGTTTGATTTTGTATACGTCCACACTATCGTGGCATACAAAATTCACGGTGTTTGAGGTAATTTTATTTGTCATAAGGACTTATTGACAAGATAATTAATGGGTAAAACCCTCCTCTTACAAATGTTTAAATTTGTATACGTCCACACTATCGTGGCATGCAAAATTCATGGTGTTTGAGGTGTTGGTGAATTTAAATGATATTGTTTTGAGGAATCAATATTATTTCAAATTCAAAATTTTTGACCAAATATTTGATAGACCAACTATTAATTTTATTTGTCATAAAGTTAGGATGACGAGATAATAAAATTAATAGATAAAATCTCCTCTTTGATTTTGTATACGTCCACACTATCGTGGCATACAAAATTCATGGGGATTTTAAGGTGTTGGTCTTGACCAAATATTTTTGTGATTCTTAGGATTTAAAATGTTTGTCAATCCCCTAGTTGTTATACTATAGAATAGACTTAGTAGCCCCAATTATATTGATTGGAAATAGGACTTGGACATTAAGGTAGACTGTCCTCTTAGAACTAAGAACAAAATATGTGTATTTCATTCATTAGTTAATACATGATTAATGGTGTTATCTGCCGGTACCTGGTGTGTAGATACGGGAGCCACTAATCATGTCTGCAATTTATTGCAGAGGTTCCAGGAAACCCGGTAACTATATGAAGGGGAAGTCACCGTCTACATGGGCACTGCTGCAAAAGTGGTAGCTGTTGCAGTGGGAGATGCTTATCCTCTGATAGGAATAAAATATGGATTTTAAGAAATTATCTTTACGTACCAAGTTTAGAAAGAATTTGATTTCGGTTTCTAAACTATAGAAGAATAGATATTCTATCTATTTTGATAACAAACTTGTTATCAAGAAAATAGGAAAGATATATGTTCTGGTACGTTGGTTAACAATTTATAAATCCAATAACTCCCACAATGCAATAAATGAAAATTAATAACACATCTTCTAACTATTAAGAGAAAGCAACCTTCAGAGATGAACCAATTATATCTTTGGCATCAAAGGCTAGGTTATTTTAACTTAAGTAGGATTCATTGGTAGCTGATGAACTTTTGGGTTCATTGGTAGTGGAAATCTTTCCAACCTGAGAGTCTTACTTGGAAGGAAAAATAACCGAGAAGCTTTTAAGTCTAAGGGATATGGAGCCAAAGATATAATGGAATTGGTTCATTCTGATTTGTGTGGTCCTATGACTATCCAGACAAGAGGTAGTTTCGAATATTTCGTCTATTTTATAGACAACTATTCGAGACACAGATAGATTTACTTGATACACCGCAAGTCTAAGTGCTTTGATTAGTTCAAAGAGTAGGAGGCTGATGCGGAGAAATGTCAAAGTAAAAATATCGAGACACTACTGTGAGATCGTAGTAGCAAATACCTCTTGGGAGAATTTAGGAGTCACTTATCAGAAGTAGGGATTCAATCCAAACTAACTGTACTTGGTACATCCCAACAGAATGGTGTAGCAGAAAGAAGGTATAAGACTCTTATGGAATAATTAGATCGATGATGAGTTATTTAGAAAATTACCAAATTCATTTTAAGGATATATACTGAAAATGGAAGTGAACATAGTACCTTTTAAGTCAGAACTCTCTACTCCTACAGAATTGCAGAATGGGCGTAAGCCTAGTTTGAAGCAGATTCGGATTTGGGTGGTCTAGCACGTGAGAGACACTGAAAAATTGAACATGAGTTCACTTGTTTGTGAGTTATCCTAGAAAAACAAAAAGAGTTTTGTAGTCCTTAAAATCGGAAGGTCATTGTTGGCACTAATGCTCGATTTGAGAAAAGGACTATACTATAAACCACAAGCCCATAAGTAAAAATTGTTCTTAAGGAAATTAAAGGACAAGTCTAACCTAGTACTAATTGTACAAGATGAAATATCACAAGAAACTGCAACACGTATCACAAATGATACACAATTGCAAGAAAGTACCTTATCGTAGTGGGAACCTAAAAAGATTCATGTTTTGGGAGAGTCTTTGGACTCGATCCCTGGAGGACATGAACCTGATCTCCGGACATATGACGAAACACTCCAAGATAAAGATGCAGCATCTTTGCAAAGAATACAGAATTAGAATATATGTATTCTAATAGAGTCTGGAAGCTCACCAAATGGTGTAAAAGTTATTGGGTAAAAATAAGTCTACAATAGGAAAAGAGGGATAGATAGGAAGGTAGAAATTTTCAAAGCAAGGCTTGTTGAAAAAGGAAACTTTTTTACTGGTAGTCATGCTTAAGTCTACCCGGATTCTTTTATCTATGAGATTTAGCAAGTGGATGTCAAGACAGCTTTTCTTAATGGAAGTCTTGAAGAAAACATCCATATAAAGCAACCAGAAGGGTTCATTACAAAGAATAAAGAAGCATCTTGTGTGCAAGCTTAATCAGTCTATGGACTGAAGCAAAGCTTCAAGGTCTTGGAACATCTGGTTTAATGAAGTAATCCAGACCTTTGGATTTATTTAATAACCGAATGAGTCTTGTGTATACAAAGAGTGTGATGGAAATGTGGTGGTATTTCTTGTACTATACGTAGATAACATTTTTGGTAGTTGGAAACAATATCAAAGTGTTGTCAGAAGTAAGGGTATGGTTGTCCAAATAATTTGATATGAAGGACTTGGGAGAATGCATATATTCTTGGGATCAAAGGGATCGCAAGAAAAGAATATATTTTACTTATCCCAAGCTTCATATATCGAAACAATCTTAGCTCGTTTTAGCATGAAGAACTCCAAGAAAGGTTTCTTACCTTTTAGGTATGGAGTAGTTTTATCTAAAGAGATGTCTCAAAAGACATCAAAGGAAATAAAGGGCATGAAGGCAGTTCCTTATGCTTCGGCTGTAGGAAGTCTAATGTATGCAATGTTATGTACGAGACTAGATATCTCTTTTGTCGTGGGCATGGTTAGCAGATATTAAAGTAACTCTGGATAAGGACATTTGTCTGCGGTAAAACATATATTGAAGTACCTTAGAGGCACTAGAGATTATATGCTAGCTTACAAGGCAGATAATTTGTTCCCTGTGGGTTACACGGATTTTGACTTCCAATCAAATAGGGACAATAGTAAGTCGACCTCAAGGTTTTGTGTTTACTTTAGGAGGTGAAGTCATAACTATGGAAGAGTGATAAGCATAGGTGCTTTTTCGGACTCCACCATAGAAGCTGAGTATATGGCAGCCTCTGAGGTAGCCATAAAAGTTGTATGGCTCAGATACTTCAAGATAGACTTAGATATGATTTCTGGTTTGCCCAAAATAATTTGGTACAGTAGCAAACTCGAAGAAACCATAAGTCCATAAGGCAAGTAAACACAATAGAGCGCAAGTACTACCCAATACGAGAAATCATATAACGAGGAGAAGTTGTTGCCACTCAGATTGCATCAGGTGATGACCTATAGATCCTTTCACTAAGGTCCTTAAGGCAAGAGCTTTTGATGGGCATGTTGAAGGGTTGGGAATCAGATGTATGGCAGCAGAAATGGCAGCTTAGTCTTTTAGTATAAGTGGGAGATTGTTAGGATGTATACTAAAAGCCTAGCTTTTGGTATAAACATTTATCTAGAAATAAGAATCACAATTGTCAAATGTCTACATTTATGATAAATGTAGTTGTTCAATTAATTTATATTGTAGATAACATGATGTGTGGTGTCACACACAGAGGATCATGTTATCAGTACCTTATAAATTATAAACAGTAGCTCACGACTAAGATGGAAAGGAACAAACCATTGAAAGGTCATAATGTAATTAGGTATTAGTTTATCTTAACTATATTATTACACTAGTACACTTAGAGTGTATTGAGTAGGACCATTAGAGGTCGTTTCTTTTATACTGACTTTATAAAGAAACAAAGACCTCAGTTATTATGGAAGTGTGTGCTCTTAATCCTAATATAATAACAAGCACATATATTTGATATTTATTTCTTTAATTTATCAATGGGTGAGATTTAGTTCGATAAATCAATAAGCCCGATAAGTTGGAAAATGATATCACTTATAGTGTGTGTTGTTGATTATAGAAGGAATCTGTGTCCTAGTAATCTAGGTTGAGAATGACCCCAAGAGGAGCTCATAAGGATTGTCATGTTAAACCCTGCAGGTGGACTTAGTCCGATATGACGATAAGGTTGAGTGGTACTACTCTTGGACTAAGATATTAATTAAGTGAGTTGTCAGTAACTCATTTAATTAGTGGACATTCATTATCTTAACCACAGGGAGACTAATACACTCATAATAAGAAGGAGCCCAAAATGTAATTTGGGATTGGTGTCGTAGTTCAATAATAGTTCTTTAGTGGAATGAATTATTATTGATGAAATTAAGTTATGTGTTCGGGGTGGACACGGGATGTTTAATTTCATCGGGAGACCAAAATCAATTCCTCCTCTCGGTCCCTATCGTAGCCTCTTGTATATAGAGATTTATACCCACCACATACCCACCTTCTTACCCAACCAATAGGGGCCAGCCAAGCTAGCATGGAACCCAAGCTAGGGTCGGCCAAGACCCAAAGGTTGAGCCAAGTTAATTGGTCGACCATAGCTTGGAGCCCAAGCTTGATTAGCCGGTCATATTAAAAGGGAATTTATTTTTAATTAAAATTATTTCTTATGTGGATATCATGGTTTTAAAAGATAGTTTAAAATTTAATTCTTTCCTTTTATAACTTTCTACAAAGATTAAGAAAAGATTTGAAATCTTTCCTTATTTGTAGATTGAAAGGAAATTTTAATTTTGAGAAAACTTTCCTTTTTTAACCATGTTCATGATTTAAAAGAGAGTTTAAAATTAAATAATCTCTTTTATTAATTTCTACAAAAGATTAAGAAAAGATTTGATATCTTTCCTTATTTGTAGATTGAAATGAGATTTTAATTTTAGAGATAAAATTTTCTTTTTTGAAATTATCCACATGCTTAAAAGAAATATTTTAATTTATAAAATTTCCTTTTTATAATCCACCATGAAGGGAAAAATTATTGGAGAAATTTTTTATAAATTTTCGGAAACAAATTAGGAAGTTTTAATTTTTGTTTTAATTAAAACTCTCCTTGTTTTCGGGAAATAAGTGGTCGGCCATTGTAATTGAGAAGAGAAAATTATTTTTAATTAACTAAATTTTCCTTTTCATGGCAAAAGAATTAAGGAAGTTTTTATTTAAATTTCCTTATTTGTCAAGACCAAGGATTATAAAAGAGGAGGTAGAGGTGCCTTCATGGGTGAACGACTCTATTATTCTTCTCCTCTCTTTTCCTCCTTGGTGGCCGGCCCTAGCTTCTCCCTCTTCTCTTCTTCTTGTGGCCGGCAGCAACCCCTCTTGGAGCTCTTGATGGTGGTCGGTTCTAGCTAGGAGAAGAATGAGAGAAAGGAGGTTTTATTTCTAGCATCCCTTGGAGCTTGGTGGTGACCAAACCTCTTCATCCTTGGAAGAGATTTTGGTGACCGAAACCTAGAAGGAAGAAGAAGGTGCTTGGTGGTTCTCATCTCGGAAGATCGTTGCCCACACAACGTCCAGGATTAGAAGAGGAATACGGTAGAAGATCAAGAGGTTATTTTTGCTTACAAAGAAAGGTATAACTAGTAATTGTTTTCCGCATCATACTAGTTTTCTTTGTATAGTTATTTATGGAAATACCAAACACAAGAAGCATATGATTCTAGAGTTTTCGAAATAGTTTTTTCGAGTTTGTGTTTTCTTCTTTTTCGAATTTGTGATTCGATTGTTTTTTTTTGTTAACCTAGAGTTATTTAAGGAAATAAATATTAGCTTTCCTTAAAAGGCTTTGCTTAGGCGGTAGTGGTTGCTCCCATATCCAAGAAGGCCATGTGTCTCGCCATGCAGTCCTGGAAGCCAATTTTGAAAATTAATATTTATGGAATTAATAACTTAGGTAGATTTGAATCAATAGTGTTAAGTTCCGCTTGCGATTCAAATCTAACCCATTAAGAACAGATAAGTTAAATTTGGGATCAATGATGTTAAGTTCCGTCTGTGATTCCTAATTTAACTTCTAAAGAACACAATAGGTTATTTAAGGAAAGGTTCGACACTTGTACAAAAAAATTTTCTACAGTGGAACCGATACGATTTTCTTAGGACTAACCAACAGAGGGCGCCTCCATCACGGCCAGATCCACAGCATGGATTAGTTCTGAAACAATCTTCGCCTATCCACTTGAGGGCGCCTCCAACCTCCTGGAGGGCGCCTTCAATGTCGTTCGAAGCGCCTTCAATGCTCCATGAGGGCGCCTCCAGTTTCGCTATGCACAATTCTCGGCCTTTGCACTCGAGGCGCCTCCAAGCTCCATGGAGGGTGCCTCGGGTACTGTTTATCCGAGGCAAAGCTTGCTCCTTTGTCCCTGCAAGATATTTTAGTCCCAAAAATACCCTGTAATACAAAGTTAGCACATAATAACATGAATATAGAAGTCTGACAGTCACCGGACTGTCCGGTTCTAACTTTAGATTTTTCATCGGAAACCCTAGGTCGAACCGACGTCTACTGTTCCCTCAGCGGGGAACGCGTCCTCACCTACTCCACTCAGGAGAGTATACCTGTTGTCAGTCCGGCCCTCCAGACCGATTGGACTTTTGCTTAGTGCCCGAGTCTTCAAGCCTTTCCGCTGGACGCCCGTTCCACGACCCACCCAGTCTTTCACCTGGTTCGCGACACCAGGACTTTCCACCTAGAGTATTCGACTATCGGACTTTTACCCGAAGACCTCGACCCGTCAAGGCTTTTCGCCTAAGGTTACTACCCCCTAGGGTTTTCCTGCCTGCATAACCGCAGCTAGAACTTTTGCCTAAGATACCTTACCTTAGGACTTTTCCTGCAAACTCATTCAATACATTAGATCACAAATAATCTTAACTTTGAATCCTTTGTTATTATCAAATTCAAGTTCGATCGTCGAATGTTTTCCGTACCAATAGTACGTATTCCGTCTTTGTTTGTTTGCATATTTTTTCTATGGTAAAGGGGTGTACCTTTTTGTTGCATTTCTAAAGCCAATTGAATTGAAAAATATCGATAAAATCAAATAAAGTCAATTAGTCAATAATGCTATTATAATCTCATTTTACAGATGATGTAAAATAATGACAACCATACAAAAACAAATTATAAGTCATTGTGATTTGTGAAACGGATGCTTTGGCAAAATGCCAAAATCAACACAACAACGCCATTGCGCGATGCTTTGCAGTGAAGCTGTGGCATGCTTTGGCTACTCGACGACAGCCATGACAATGGAAGTCGAGAGGCAATTGCGAACACGTTACAGGCTTACAGTAGAAAGAAGGAGAAGAAAATATTAGGGATTTAAGATTACTTGTCCGGACTCCAGTTATCCTGTACTGTCCTCGTAGAGATATTGGATATTTATACGCCACGAGGGTCGGTGCGGCCGTGTCAATGCAATGGAGTCATTCTGACATTGGCCGGCCTTCGCAGTGTCATCGGACAGTGCACACGTGTTGGAGATTGGAGCGAGTCAAGCGTTTATTCAAAAGAATCAGATATTCCACCTTTTTTTGGACTGGAGGATGGGCTATAGACCATATAACCTTTGAATAGATTCTCGAGAGAGAAGGAAAGGGAAAAAAAAAAAAAAAAAAAAAAAAAGGAAGATAAGTAAAATATTTTTTCCGGAAGTTATAAGTAAAAGAGATAAAAGAATATCATCATACTAATTAAATCATCAAATTAAATCAATATTAATATTATTAAAATAATTTTGTTATCATTATTATAATAATTATCAAAATAATTTTATTATTTATTAAATTGACGGACTACACCTTAAATATTATATATTATATTATTCTCAAAATAAATATCAATAAAAAATAATAAAATTTATTATTACTCTTATGCCTCAGCACTTTAAACTAACCTTTTCTTTTCTCTTACATACTTTTCCATTCTCAATTAACCTTTTCTTTTCTCTCGCATACTTTTCCCTTCTCTCATTCTTCTTCTTCCGCCACCACCAGCCAACATAGGATCTCTTCGTGCAACGCCAGCGATCTACAACCAAGATTGTAGCCAAGCCAACAAAGGTTGCTGCTCCTTTGTCGACAACAAGTAGTTGCTCCGGCCAAGGCTCTTCTCCAAAGTGCTGTTGTCACCCTTCGCATTAAGCCAGCAAGAAACACCACAGCCCTGCGCGCCCGATCGTCATTTCTCCACCGCAGCAAGAGGCTGCTGCATCTTGCTTCACCTGTCAGGTTCGGCCAGAACAGAAGAAATCAAGAGAGGGTAGCGACTTCCTCTCTCCTTCGGCGCTGCCACTGCTCCCCACCAAGGGCATACGACCCGCTGCAGCTCCTTCCGGCCGCCGCACTTCCACCTCCGGCCAGCAAACCACCGACAGGAGAAGTTCCGACCTTCTATTTGCTGCTTGTCCTGGTTTTTTGCCACGTCAACACGAAGAAGGATATACTGGTGGTCGTTATTGGCAACACCAAACAATTTGAGTTGCTTGTCCATGCAACTCATTCACAACAGCAACCTGCTGTTCACCGCAAATTTGCTCCTTTGCTCCTAATCTCTCTTCCATCCTTCACCGTAGATAAGTTATAATTATACAAATTTTTTTTATAATGTCAAAACTTTCTTCTCCATCATCCATCACAAAAATAAATTATATACTTCGTGTTCATGATTTACTTACAATTGTTGATGGTACCTTTCTTAAATCGCAAGAAGATGATTCAGACTATGCTATATGGAGTAAGAAGGATCAACTAATTATGACATGGTTGATTTGAACGATTAGTGAGTCTATACTTCCTACAATTGTAAGGCTTGTTAGCTCTCGTCAAATATGGGAAGCTCTTGCTCGAATCTCTGCTTCACATTCTCAAGCACGTGTTCTTCAACTTCACATGCAGTTACAATCGGTGCAACGAAGAGACAAGTCTATCAATGAATATACGCAATCAATCAAGATCATTGTCAATAATTTAGCTACGGTTGACTATCCAATTTCAGATCCAGATTTACTAATACATGTTTTTATAGGATTGGGGCCTCAATATGATAGCTTTATTCCTAGCATAACTACTCGCATAGATCAAGTGTCACTCAATATCCTTCATGGCTTGCTCTCTTCGCATGAGATACTTAACAATTATAATCTCAAAGGGTCTCAGATTCTCTTGCTCTTTCAGCACACAAGATTGATAGTACTATCCATCAAGGACATCAAGGTGGACGAGGATGAGGCCGAGGACAAGGTCGAGTACAAGGGCAAGGACAAGGTCGAGGACAAGGACAAGGTCAATGACGAGGACAAGGACAAGGTCAAGGACGAGAAAAAGGACAAGAACAAGGTCGAGGACGAGGACGTTGTCAGATTTGTCTCAAGAATGGTTACTTTGCTCATCAATGTTATAAGAGATATGATTTAAATTTTGCTATAGGTTTTTCATCCACAACTCAAGCATCAACCTCAACTTCATCATATCATCCAGGAGCATTCTCTCTTGCAAGCAATCCTTATATAGCTACGACAAATTCTTCAATCTTAAGATGACATTCAGATTCTGGAGCAACTCATCATGTTACATCAGATTATGACATTCTTCTAGAGACCTCCTCCTATCATGGTCCTGACATTGTATAAGTAGGCAACGGTTCAAGTTTGTAAATTCCTCACTTTGGAAACACATTGTTTCATTCATCTGGTCAACTCTTTTCCATGTGCAATGCACTTTATGTTCCTTCTATTACTAAAAATGTACTCTCAATTCGTCAATTTGCTCTTGATAATAATGTATTTTTTTAATTTCACCCTTATTATTGTCTTATGAAGGATCCCACAATCAGAATCATCCTACTCAGAGGAGAAATTAGAGATGGTCTTTACTCTCTTCAACTTACATCCACCAAAGTTCTAATTGGAGAACACACAAATAAAACCTCTTAGCATATATGTCTTGGTCATCCATATCTACGTTTTATTCAAGGAATCATTAATTGGTTTGATTTACCGATATCTTTGTCATCCTCATCTTATTCTTGTGAAGCATGTTTGAAAGCAAAAAGTCATAAATTACCCTTTGTTTCTTCTTCTCATATGCCCAATTTTCCTTTAGCAATAATTCACTTTGATGTTTGGGGCCTTGCTCCTATTTTGTTAAATTAAAGTTTCTTTATTATGTAATTTTTATTAATTATTTTAGCAAGTTTACTTGGGTATTTCTCATGAAACGAAAGTCTGATCTTTTTGATCTCTTTTGTCAATTCCAAAGATACGTAGAACGTTTCTTTGACTGAAAATGCTTTCTCATCAGAATCACCATGTCGGCTTACTTTCTCATCCCTGTCAACAAGTGATTCAAATGATGATCCCTCTCGTCGCATGCTTCCCTTAAGTGACATATGCACGATGCCCACCAATAACAACTTGACATCCCCTTCCACGAGCTCTGGTGGTGTCTTCAGAGTATTGAACCAGCTTATTTTACACAGGCAAACAAGGATCTAAATTGGCACAGTGCAATTATTACAGAATTTGATGCACTTCTTCGCAATGGAACATATAACCTAGTTCCATGCACTCCCTCCATGAATGTTGTGGGCTTTAAATGGTTATTTCATCTTAAGCATCGAGCTGATGGTTCTCTTGAATGATACGAAGCTCAACTTATAGAAAAAGGTTTAATCAACAATCAAATATTGACTTCAATGACACTTTTAGCTCAGTCATCAAAATTACATCTATCGGACTATTATTATCGATAGCTGTTAGTTCTAATTGGCTTGTACGATAATTAGACATTTTAAATGCTTTTCTCCATGGCCATCTTGAGAAACTGTTTTTATAGAGCAACCATCTGAGTTCATTCATCCACAATTTCCATCTCATATTTGCCAACTCAAGAAATTCTTATATGGTCTTCGACAAGCTCATCGTGCATGATTTCATCAATTATCTAATTAATTACAAGTTCAAGGATTTTCTAGATCGAATACTGACTCATCTCTATTTTACAAATATAATGATGTCTCCATGATATTTTTTCTTATTTATGTTGATGACATCCTAATAACCGGCAATAATCACAAGGGCGTCAGAACTTTATTGAGCCTTCTCAATCAAGAATTTCCTACTCGAGATTTGGGTATTGCTCATTTTTTCTTGGTATTAAACTTATTCCACATGAGAAAGGTTATCTTCTTTCTTAGAGCAAATATATTACCGGGCTTCTCCAAAGAGCTAAAATGGATGGAGCACGTCTGGTCCCTACACCAATTGATATAAATAACTCTACAACTTCATTCTCTCCTGCGTTGTATGATCCACATATTTATCAAAGCATTGTTGGAGCCTTACACATATGTTATTATTGCACGCCCTAATATCACTTTGCAGGAAATCATGTTTGTCAATTTATGCACGCTTTAACTGAACAAAATTAGGATAATGTAAAAAGAATACTTCGCTATCTCAAATGTACTATTCTACATGGACTTCTTTTATATCGTCAATCGTCTCGAGATTTACATGCATATAGTGATGCGAATTGGGCAAGTTCTCTTGAAGATAGACGCTCTACTAGTGGATATACAATATTTCTTAGACGAAATCTTATCTTATGGAATTCGAAAAAGTAACGTATGGTACTATCTCGTTCAAGCACTGAGGCGGAATATAAAAGTATAGCAAATACAATGTCTGAGATTATTTTGCTTCAATCATTTCACTCTGAACTTCATCTTGCATCAAATATTTCACCAAAAATTTGGTACGACAATATCAAAGCAACATATCTCATAGCAAATCCAATCTTTCATGCTCGTACAAAATATGTGGAAATTGAATTTCATTTTGTTCGTGAACGTGTGACAACTCAACAGTTATCCGTCTCTTATATTTCTGTTGAAGATCAAATTACTGATATCTTTATTAGGTCATTATCCAGACAACGTTTCAACAACTTAGCAAACAAACTCAACATCAAAAATCTCCGATTAAATTTGTCGGGGAATAAAAGAGATAAAAGAGGATCACCAGGATTAACCGGATCAAACGACTAAATCAAATCAACATTAACATTATTAAAATAATTCTATTATAATTATTAGAATAATTTTGTTATTTGTTATTTGGTCAATTGACCGGATACATCTTAAATATTATATATTATATTATCCTGAAAACAAATATTAAAACTCTTATATTCTTTACCCTCATCCTCTACTTCTTTTAACAATAAGATTGATTTCTGGCTCTGCCCTCTTTTATATATATATATATATATATATATATATATTTATTGTAGCAGTGTTGCAAAATACAGATAAAGTACAGATCGAGTTTGACCTAGAACCGTGCTAGCTTATTGAAACCGACCCATATCTGTATATATAAAACCGATCAGAGGGAGGAGAAGATTGGGACCCCTGGGAGAGTGGTACCCCCATCGACGATGAAAACATTGCCCGAGATGTAGTCGGACGAATCCTGAAGCAGGTACTGCACGAGCATTGTTATTGTTGGATCTGTCATGCTCATGCCGTACGTTCTCAATGGGACTATTTTCTCTACCACTCCGCTCAGCCATGGCTTCGACACTAGGGAAGCTGTCATCTCCGATTTGAACAGTCCAGGCGCGATCGCGTTCACCCGAATATTGTAACCGCCCACATCCAATGCCATCGTCTGTTTAAGGTTATTAATATATATATATATATATATATATATATATATATATATATATATATATATATTTGTTAATTCATTGCAAGTTAATTATATAGCAAGCTACCTGAGTGAGTGCATGAACAGCTGTTTTGGAAGCATCATAAGCGGTCGCTCCTGGAACACGAGAGCCAATTAGGAGACCGTTGATGGATGAAACGTTGATGACGGATCCTTTCACCTTGGCGTCGCGCATCAACCTGCATACGTGTTTAGAAACTAACCATGTACCGGTCAGATTGGTTCTGATGACTTCGTCCCATTCTTCCTTTGGCCAATCGACCGATGCATGCACACCTCCTGATCAGAAAAATCATCACCAACAAACAGAGCATTTAATTTAATTATGAAGAGAGAGAAGATGTTTTAATTACTTCAACAACGACAAAATTAAATATTGGAGAATTCATTCATAAACACGTAATTAGTTTTACTTATATGAGCAAGCTTGAAGAACAGTCCATCTTTATTTATTATATATTTTTTTAACAATTGGAGACCACATCCACAAAACCAGTACTCAATTAAAATGGTTGCATGAGAAATTTATTTATTTTTAAATTTATACGTACTACAAAAATTTAGTAGTCTCATCGATTGCATGAGACATACAGTTAATTAAAATTATGAACGTACGTATAATTGACTGGAATAGCAAAATTACCAATTTTGTTTTTAATATTTTTGTGTTCTTTTTTTATCATTTACATGTTCTCGTGGGAATTTAACTGATTTTGTGTCATTTTAAATAATATTGCAACATGATTACTATAATTTATTCTCATTATTTAGAGCCTGTTAAAATCAAATTTTGATACATTATGATACTTTGAATTAAGTTTATGGAGCTCTCTAATTGTTACACATTATTTGATAATCCTTAGAAAGATGTTGTATCTGTGAGATAGTACTCATCGTGCTTTTTAATATATGTTCTTATGCCTTGATAAAGTATTGAATCAATCACATGCATGATGAGCTATGCTTACTCTACCAGGAATGTCATTTGCATGTAAATTATCTTATATGTAATAAACGGGTAGATCGAAGTGTAGATAGGGGCGGCTTACCTGTGGACCCCGTGTAAATCCTCCCCTGCATATGTTTTGCAGAAATATATTAATACGATGTCTACCTATCAAAAGCAATAGACCCCCTTAGGCCTTAGTGAACTATCCCTTTAAAAAACAGTCATATTTTATTGATCCTTGAAATTATACTTACTCATGAATTCTTTTTCCAACTTGAAAAAACAGTGTAGCCAAATGTATTTTGATTGGTAATCAAAGCCGTACCTGTATTCGATGGGGTCTGAAGTTCATACTAAAAAATGACCCTTTTACTTCGTTAAATAATGATAAAATTTAATTTACAAATAATATATATATACTAAATACATAAATAAATCAAAAATAATATATTATTATAAACACTACTTGTCTAACTATTTTAGAGGTAAAAAATTTATAAAATCTGAAAAATCCAATTGTCAGACTATTTCTTTCTCAATCTATAACATCGATAGCTCATTTAGTGTATCCTGTAACATTGAGACGAATGTGGTGGCTGCAGGTAATAGCAAGACGACAAGCAGTAACCACCATGCAATTAGATTGTCGTTCGCACAAGCGACCGGGGTAACGTTCGACAACCATCGCACCGTGTAATTAGGTCACACGAGCAATGTAACGACCCAATTTTTCCCATTTCAAGTTCTAAAGGGCCATAAAAATATTTGGAAATGCCTTTAAAATATTCTAGAGATTTTTAAAAATTTTTAGAGTATTTTTACGTAATTTTTGGAAGTCGTTTAGTATTTCTACAAAACCAAAGAAGTTTAAGCAAAAAGTGTTGGAGAAGAGGTTCGAACCCGCGACCTCGGGTCGGACCAAACCAAGCCAAACCAACTTGACCAGCTGGGATAAGAGATTTATGTTAATCTCAAATAGAGTTAAATAAGGATATAGTATAGTTTGGAATAAAACCCTTATATATTAAGGGTAATTAGGTTTTGATTTTCCAAAACCCAAAACAATTTCTCCCGAAATTGTTTCTCCCCTTCTCCCTCGCGACGGCGTGGTTCTTCTCCTCTCGCGGCGGAAACCAGGAGCAGCTAGGGTTGGAGATTCCGACGCCGGCGAAGCTTCCCTCCAACCGTCCTTCATCCACGGTGGCTGTTCCCGACGGAGAGAAGCCCGAGAGCTCCGAGAACACGCCGGAAAAGCCGCTACCCGAGCCCTAGAAGCCCTCCTTCCCTTCTTCTCGGTTGTAAGTCCAAGAAAGCAAGTAAGTACTACTCACCTGCGGTAGGAGTTGCTCCGAGTTTCGATTTTTCTTCCTTGCTTCCGGATTTCACAGTGCCGAGTAGAAATGCATGTTAGGGCTTTCTTCCTTGCTTCCGGATTTGGTTGTGCCGAATTCCTTGTGTTAGGGATATGGTTCCTCTTGTTTAGGATCATGTTGTGCATAATTTTCTTTACCAAGGTGGTTTCGGGTCTACTGTACAATTGGGATCAGAAGCTGCGGGTAACAGCTTCCTATAGTTTTCCTTGCTTTGTACAGAATTTTGGAACCTGGCATAGTAGATTACTTCTTGTACATGATTAGCTTGGAATTGATAAGCCGTGTGGCCCTAAAATGTGTGCTCGGTTTGTATTTGGCTCTTTGCTGTGGACTGAACGGTATCAACCCTTTCCCTTTGTGCTGCCGTGAGTCCTTATAGGAAGCTGAGAAGAAGCTTTAAGTAATTTGAGTAGTTCCCATTAGCAATTAGTTGAGCATGTGTAATTTCCCTTGCTGCTATGAAACTCAAATTAAATTGTTTAGTTTTCCTTGCCACTTAATGAGCATGAACAGTTAATTTCTTTTTTTTGCTGCCCTAGCTTGGTTAATCTACCTTTGCTGCCATGGGTTTGTTAAAGAAGAGGAGAAGGAAATTTGAATGGGTTTAGCATGTTGTTTAGATTTTTCCTATGCTCACTACAAGAATTTTTGCATTCAACAACACCCAATAGACAACGCTTTTTAATAAAAACGTTGTCGTTCTTTGTTTTACAACGCTTTTAGTGAAAAGCGTTGTCTATGGTATTTACTTTTTCCTAAAGACAACGGTTTTTAATGAAGTGTTGTCTTTAGTGTTGTTGTTTATGGTCAAAGACAACATTTTTTTAAAAAACGTTTTTTAAAGTGTTGTGTATGTTTCCCCTAAACTCACTTAAAATAAATTCGCAGCCCTCGCTTTGCTAAACTCTAAACCCTCAACGCACGCGCGCCTTCTCCTCACCACTCCTCTCCACGAGTTCTCCTCTCCACTCCTCTCCACGAGTGCCTTCTCCTCTCCTTCTCCTCTCCACGAGCGCCTTCTCCTCTCCTTGCCGCGTGATCTCCTCTGAACCCTAATCTCGACCCAAACTCCTCACGCAAAACTCCTCACGCCGGCCCAACTCCTCCAAGTCGAGATCCCTAATCTCGCATTTCCCCATCTCCTCAATCAAAGTCAGCTTACCCTTCCTAATCTTCTCACGACGGAGCCGACGGAGCCGAGATCCCTCAATTTCTTCTACTATCCGACGGAGCCGTAGCACTGCCACGCGGTTCTTCGATCCGGCTCCTCGATATCTTTGCTCTTGCCCTCACTGTTCCTCCCTCTCTCTGCTCTTCCTTACCTTCACTGCTCGTTCTCGACTTCGCTCTCTCATCCCTTCGTAATGGCGTCTCCCGGTGAATCAGGTGCGCTCACTGCCCCTTCGGGCTTCTAACATTAGTTGCTTAAATTTCTCTTTCCAGACTTGGATCTCGATTTATTCATGGGGATTTACAATTTCTATTAACATCCTGATGGCAATCTATAAATTTTCAAGAATACAGGTCCAAAGTTTGTGTGTATCATGCCCTTCTTGTATTCTTATTCCCCCCTACTTCACATCATGCTTTTCTGATCACTGCAGTCGGATCTCTAGAAAATAAATCTGATTGATGAAGTGGGCAAATTTGGCATCTTTCTTGACTTTTTTCTAGAATTTGGGCTTAAATTTGAAGCTCAGACTGGGCTTTTTTATGTGCTGAATTAAGGTGGAACAAGGTCTGATTTAAACTATGAAAAACTTACAAGTAAAAAAAAAAATAGTAATAATGATTACTTACAAGTAGTTTCGATCATTTTAGTGTTTATCGTTTCCTCACTGTATAATTTGGGTCCTCCGTTGTTTGAAAAATCTTGAATTGTGTTTGTTATACCTTCTTAATGTGCAGCAATGCTATGGTGATAAACTTGTTTGACTGTTTTGACAAACTGGTACAGTTATTTCACATGGTAATCTCGATACAACACACTGCCTGGACAATGTTGTTTTAAGTGCTTTAATTCTTCCTTCTGACTGCTATTGAAGTTTGTTCTGTCATACCACTGCTAGATGGGTAAAGTTATTTCTCTTATTATAAAACTCATGAGCATCTAATGTTAATCAAGTACATACTGTAGGAAGCAGAATATGTACTTCAGACGAAGCTATGCAGAATCAGGCTGAACCTCCACAATACTTAGAGAATCGGCAGCCTTCTCTATTGTGGCTACTTAGATCTATAGTAATTTTCTGTTTGTGGTATTGTGGTGGCGGTGATGAGAATAATTTCATGAGGGCGCTTGTTTATCCAGGACCTGTCCCTTCTGGAAGCTGAAACTATAGCTCTTTCCATCCTGAAACAAGTCATGGAAGAAAAGGTATATTTCTTGTGGTTTTTCTGTATCTACCTGCTTTAGAAGATAGATAAAGCATCCCTGTTATCAAACCTGGATTAGGTTCATTCAGGCTCCTGGTTAATGAATTATTACTTGGTCTATTTGGATAAACTAATCGGGTGTGCTTAGATGTTTACTTCTAAATCATATAAACACTGCATTTAAATATGATAAAGAGAGAATACACTATTCAATCTGGTACCAGCTGACCTGAATGTATGTTTTGGGTACTTTTGTATTAGACGGGTAAATTGGACTGATGCTTAAGGATCCAGTTCTAGGGTTTCATTTTGTTTTACATAAATTGCAGAGTATTGCAACTTTTACATTGCTAATTACTCATTTGCATTAACAAGTAACCCCTAATAATGTTGACATTGCAAAGGTGGCTCCTACTTACCATCTATATACACCTGCCGAGGTTAAAGATGTCATTTCTCGCCTTTGATCGGCAAGGCCATTTATCTTGTTATCTGCGTTTCTTCGTACTTCATACTACTTGCTAGATTGCTGTTTAATTGTGCTGGATGCTGTGACCTTATTGTGTTCTGGTTGCTTATCCACTGAACCATATTCCGTTCAAAGAAGTTTAGTAATGTCATCTGCAATTTCTCTAAAAGTTTTATTCCCTTGGAGTCTATGCTGTGAAATTATAATATGTCATCTCTCATTTTTCACATTCGCAGTGAAACAATTAATAGCTCACAAAAAATAGCTGAAGGTTGAATTTTAGTTTGCAAGTGTCTTGTACTTTGACTGGTTCCAGAATTTTGCTCTCAGGGTAGTTCACATTTTTATTGTTTTTTAAAGAAATTTGATATGGACAACTTTCTTGGGGGCCTTTGCTAATATTTTACCTCATTTACTGGATGTTTTTCAATTTTCACCAATGTAACCAATGTAACAGGAGACTTGGAGAAGAAATACTACAAGTGTTCAAGTCAATGTCACATTTAAATGCGGTATTGTTGGATATTGTTGGAGAATTGCTAGTCCAGTTTATGCGGAGAACATTGTGAACGAGGAAGTGGACTGTTTAACTAGCCCTTTTTGGTTCTCATACCTCAAAGAGGTTGAGGGTATTAGGGTTTAGGGTTATGTTAGGTTGTTGATGAGATTGTTATACTCTTGCTTGAACATGAACCAAAGTATATAAATTTGACCTTTTGATCTGAAAGTATAAAAAAAAAGTTAATTGGATGCTAGTTTTTTATTTTTTTTTTGCAGTTGCATTTGTTGTATTTTCATATGTTTCTCAGTGAACTTCTAAACAATTCTTTTTTCATTAATTTATTAAGGTTTATTATAAGTTTCAGTTTGATGGTGCAAATTGTTTTCTTTTGTAATCCATCTGTTTCTTCTTTGGTTTAGGAAAGTTGAAGTGAATCCCTTGATAGCTGTTTCATAGGTTTGTTCCATTATTTTCCAGTACGTACTGGAATCACTATCAATAGCCCTCAAGGACTGTTTACAACCTTGCAATCAAATTAATTGGACTTATAATCTAATGTATGGTCATCTGGAGCATGAATATTGGAGGATTCATGAATGACTCTTTGGATGATGAATGTATGTCATTTAATATTGGTTCATGTATTTATTTAGATACATCTTGAGTATTCCCTATAAATACCCTTTGTATTTAACAATTCAAAGATGAAGAAAATCAGAAGTAGTTGAACCCTAACACTTGGATGCCAACATTTTTGAGTTGGCGCCTAGATTTGACCATCTAACAGACACGGCTAAAGGATCAACTTCTATGAACACCCTTAATAACTTATACAGATATTTGTGAACAATTAGGTTGGTGGCTATCATTTATCCTCCCTTTTTGTTGTTTTTTCCATGTACCCAATGCAGCTTTCATTTCAAAGGTTCCAAGCTGATGAACAAGGATGGGTGGACACAATCAAGTCAGTGCGATTTGGAGGAGCTGTCAGGATTAGTACCATGGATTGGCTTGGGCAATCTCAATATTTGCGTCAAACTGTCTTCTGACCTTCCCTATCATCTGCAGTATCTGAGGTATACTATGCACATTTACCGTGAATTTTCCTTATTGAGCTTGGGCTAGTGACGGTTACGAATGTATTTTATTTCAAGAACCGTATAAGCAAGTGTTCGTGCATCTAGTTTTATAACAATGCACTTCGTATCTTTGATCTAAAAAGCTTCTGAAACAAGTCATCTTCTCCAAGCATATATATTGGCCATGTTAAGTGACACAAACAAGATCTAAAACCATGTGTTTAAGGCATTCAAAGCTATTGGCCTCATCCGGTGGGTGGCTGTTCAGAAGACTGCTCGTGAGGGGATGCAGTGGGTTTCAATTGGCAATGAGGTGACATAGTAGGTTTCAACCGACAAAGAGGAACACATGAGGTGTTAAAGGCGGCAAGCGGTGGTGCAGTTCATAGGAGCATACCAGTAGTTTTGTTCTTTTTCGTGTGCCAGTTGGCAGATGGAATGAATTTTTTTTCCCTGTGCCAACCAGCATGGACAAAATTTAAAACTTCGAGGCTTCTAAAGTTGTTGGTCTCTTCCTGATCAATACTTTTAATCTTCCATCTTAACTAAGGTAATATTTCTTCGCCATTTCGTGTTCTGGTGTTTGGATTGCTATGGATGGAGAAGTTGTGCAATAATTCAGAGTGATGCCACCGTTGGGATTCGAGGTGATAAGTTGCAAATTTCTAGGCTAACCAAAACAATGTGGGTGCTTCTCATGTGGTGTGGTAGGATGTCTTAAAAAGAATAGGACAGTAAGATGAGTAATTTACTTTTTTTGATTGCTTGATCAGATGGCCTTTGGACAAATGCATAACCATAAAAGATGGATAATTCAGAATATTGGTTATTAGGGAGAAAGGTGATAGAGATCTCATTTACGATGAGCCACACAATCTTTTCAAGAAAATAAAGTTCTTATGTGCTTTATATTAACTTGGTTTTTCTCTAATGATTTCTATCTGTTTGTATTGCAGGTTCTAAAATATAGTAAGCATTGTAGAGTCTGTGACAAATGCGTTGATGGCTTTGATCATCATTGCAGGGTGAGGGTTTTCTCCATTCACAACCTTATATGTTTTGTTATCTTGTAGTAATATGCAGTATTCATCTTTCCTTGTAGTGGATCAATAACTGCATAGGAAGAAAAAATTACAAAAGGTTCTTCATCCTCATGGTGTTTGCTCTTCTCTTGGTAAGCACAAATATTTCCTACCATTCCAATAGTTGTATTCATTAATCATAGTGATTGACACTATTTTCTTAGTGTAGATTTATCATCTGTGTGCATCAACTTAGAAGATACTATTTTCTTAGTACGTGAAGGACCTGATACATAGAATGCATTTTATGTCAGGTCCTTTTCATTCTGATTGACTATTGATTGGTCTCCATGCTTTGTGCACCTTGGGCCAGCTTATTCTGCAGTGGGCTGTTGGGATGCTTGTGCTGATACTGTGTTTTGTTGAGAGAAGGAGATTTTCTGCTGAAATTGTTTCAAAGCTGGGTAGTAGCTTTTCCTTGGCACCCTTTATCATTGTGGTGGTGAGTACTCAGAAGAGAAAATGAATGAAAATCACACATCATAATGAGGATTTTTCAAGGTTCTGATACTAATTTGATAATGTCTCTATAATGCAGGCTGTGTGCACTTTATTAGCCATGGTTGCTACTCTTCCAGTTGCACAACTTTTCTTCTTCCATATTCTTTTAATAAAAAAGGTACACTACTTTCATATTTCTACTTGTGACACAGCAAACACTACCAGTTACACAACTCCTACATTTATATAAAACAAACCTATGTATCCGGTCAAATATCTCTATTTCAAGGAATATATCTTTTATATTTTCAAATTCTTTGCATTCATCCATACACTGAGCATTACTGAAACTTATTATCCAACTGAACTATTACAGCTTGTTATTTAACTGATAGATTTTCCATAGTGGAAAACAAATAGTAGAATTTGAACGATATGGTGTTGTTTATTCATCAATTCTGGAGAAAATTGACACTTTAACTAGCTCATGCTACTCTACATGGATGCGCTTACAGGGAATCAGCACCTATGATTACATTATTGCTTTGAGGAAGCAAGATCAGGAGCAGGAGCAACTTGCTGTTGGTGGGCAGCAAAGTCCGCAAATGTCCCAAGTGAGCTCTTTTACTGGACTAAGCAGCACCAGTTCTTTCAATCAATTCCATCGCGGTGCATGGTGTACTCCGCCAAGATTATTCCTTGAGGATCAGGTATCATACTTTCATTATTTAGAAAGTTATTGTGAATGTAATTTACCATGGTTAAGATTATTTTTGAAAAACCTTTTAATAAGATTTTTTTTATTGTACGAGGCAAATCCATTTAATTAAAAGTTTTTTTTTGGTAAAAAAGCCTAGTTGTAAATCTTTATCAAGACTTCATTCATTTCTCCTTATTCATCATTATCGTATTTTTGAATAAAAATTGAAATAACAAATGTAATCCACTTGCTTATTGTACACTTGGTTCAATGGTTAGCGAACTTAGGTGTGTGCTGTTTGAATTTTGTTTTCATGCATTGACCTCTTTAGATGATTTGTTTCTTGTGAACCTATTTTGAAAGATGCAATATATCTTTTAATATGGGTAGTTAATGTTGTTATAATTAACCCGTTTTTATGGAATTTCGTGAACTAAGAATCTTGTAAACTGCATGCGATTTCTTATTCAAGCTCTCGCTGGAAAGCTAACCAAAATCAACTTAGTTGATCATTAGCTATTCATAAATTGAACTGCATTCACATTTCCATTGCCAACTTAATTCTGACTTCTGAGAATTTGATAGTAGGATAATGTCTACAGTTTGTTAATATATATATTTCCATGACGCATGGGTGTTGGAAGGGAATAGAATGTCGTCCTCGATTTTGGGACTGTGAATGTGTCATGTCAAGTTGAACTTTTACCTTGCTTCAGCTCAATTGTGTAAATAATTGTCAATCTCATGGTATAACTTAAGTTAGATTCTATTACAGAAATTCTAGTTCAAAATTAATTCTAGTTCAAAATTAATGTCAATAGCACTCGTTGCTTTTTCACGTTCGTTTAAAAACAATTGAGTAAAATGCAGCAGAATATAAGTTAAGTAAAAACAATTGCTAACACAGTTTATTTTTACTTGGTTCGGAGTCTACAGCACTCCCGCTTAGTTAATATATATGCTTAGAACTTGTAAAGACAGGTCAAACATTAATATGCTTGGTTAATATATCCATCTACAGCACTCCCGCTTTTTCCTCTAAATATGATTTTCATTTAGCACAGAACTAATGCCAATTTTTTTATTTTGATGCAGTGTTTAAAGAGCTTGAGTAGAAGTTGGCCCTAAAGAAAACTTGTCAGTTACGATATAAACACACTTACGGTATGAATTACATGTATATATAACATTGACATATTATTTAGTACGAGATTTACATGTATGAAAGTTTTCATACAAAATTTCTTGATTGCCTACAACCCCAGGTGTGCTGATGACAAGTTGAAGAAGATGGCTCTAAGAGTGATAGCTGAAAGCCTTTCAGAAGAAGAGATTGCTGGACTTAAAGAAGCAATTCCATGCGATGGACACCAACAACAACGGTTAGTCAATGATGAGGTTTTGTAAAACTTGTGTGTTTGAAAAATTATTGTCATGAAGTTAAGGATAACTTGTATGATACAAATTTAATTTGTGGATCAATATGTATACATTTTGTTTGTATAATATAAAGTTTTATTTATTTGTTAAATAGTCTTATTATAAAAATGATTGTGGTTGTGGATATTCAATTATATGTAAATTTTGAGTATTTTTTATAATTTTTGCTATTTAATTAAGAAAAACACTATTTTTTATAAATTTAAAAAGACAACGTTTTTAAGTAATAAAAGACAACGCTTAAAAAACAATGTCTTTGAGACCAACCACAACGCTTTTAAAGCGTTGTCTTTGATATGTGCATTTTTACAACAGCATCTTTAACAACGCTTTTTAAGAACGAATAGACAACGCTTAAAAAGCGTTGTCTTTGTGACCAACCACAACGCTTTTAAAGCGTTGTCTTTGATATGTGCATTTTTACAACAGCATCTATAACAACGCTTTTTAAGAACAAAAAGACAACGCTTAAAAAGCGTTGTCTTTGTGACCAACCACAACGCTTTTAAAGCGTTGTCTTTGATATGACTTTCTACAACACCATCTACAACATCACTTTTTAAGTACATACGACAACGCCAAAAAAGCGTTGTTGTTTAGCTTTTTTCTTGTAGTGGCTGTTAGATCATTTCCTTGTTGTTTAGTTTTGTTTGCTAATAGTAAAGCATGAGCCATTATCCATTGCTAATGATTAGCAAGATCAAATTAGTTTTCTATTGCTCCATTTTGTAGTGTGATTAGTAAGATTAGATTAGTTTTTTTGCTCTTATCACAGCATGTTTAGAAGGCCAAGAAATTAGTTTCTTTTACGCTTCGTTTATAGCATGTTTAAGAAGTTTAAAGTAGCATGTTACCTTATTTTGTATAGCATGTTTAAAGGCCTTAAAGTAGTATTCTTTGTCATGTTTTAATAGCAGGTTTAGAAGCCCTAAAGTAGCATTCCTTGCCTATTTTTACAGCATGAATGGAGTCACTAAAGTAGCATCCTATACCTATTTATTACAGCATACTTAGAAAGCCCAAAGTTAGCTTCCTTTTGCGTTATTTCTAGCATGATTAGAAAGTTTAAAGTAGTATGTTTTTGCCTATTTTGTATAGCATGTTTAGAAGATTAAAGTAGCATGTTTTATTCTATTTTTCAGCATGTTTAAAAGCCTTAGAGTAGTCATCCTTGCCATGTACTTACAGCAGGGTTAGCAGCCCTAAAGTATCGTTCTATACTTGTTTTTACAGCATGATTAGAATCATTTCATACTTGATTTTACAGCATGTTTAGAAGCACAAAAATAACATCCTTTGCCATGTTTTCATCGTATGATTCAAAGGCTTTAAATTGCTTTCTTTAGTTTAGCTTATAGCATGATCAGTAAGCTTTAAGTTACTTGTTTTATTCTATTATATAGCATGGTTAGTTGATTATACACCCATACTTGTTAAGTATATTTAAAGGACTCCCACAATCTTTAATAAAAGATAATAAGGAAGATAAAAGAATAAGAAAGATAAAAAGTAAGTCAAGCAAGAGGCTAGTACCCGACATCCAAGAGCTTGTCGTTAAACAAATCCAGGTGACCATTTCCGAGGTCTTGGCCCTGGTAGACCGAGGTCTGCTCTTTTAGGATTGGTGGCTCGCAACCCCAACCTATTAGGGAACGCGCATGAGATGGTACTAAGCCTGGGCCCAAAGTAAAGAAAAGTAAAGAAAAGTAAAGAAGTAAAGAAAGAAAGAAAGAAAGAAGAAGAAAGTAAAAGATAGAAATTAAAAGATTAATTTCTAACACAAGGATACAAGAAATGAAATAAGTTCCAAGCTTAGAATAAATAAGAATGATTAGTTTTCTTTAATTCTAAGTTTTACATAGTTAGTTTCTTGTTATTCTGCTTGATACTGAGTATGATTTGTATCTAGTTCATTTTCTGTATACCATGAGCATATGCAGATAGTTTTAGTATTTCAGTTTCAGTACTTATGCATTTCATTTATGCATTTCGAGTTTTGTGAGATAGATTAGTACTTACTAAGCGTTTTCGCTTATAGATCTTGTTTTCTTTTTCCTCCTACCGCAGATAAAGGAAAAGCTAAGATATGAAGGGAGGCGACAGGGTGGTGGTGATGATGGATGTGTGTGGTGACTGAACTATGGAGAGGTCCAGAGGGGACTAGCAAGACTTATTTATTTAGAGTTTATGTCTAGTTTATTTTTCCCTATTTCTGTTATGAAATTTTGAGTTTATGATTGAGTTTGATGTGCATTGTAGCTTATTATGCTTCTTTCGGGGAGCTTGAGTTTAGTTCATGTTGCTAGATTAGTTTTTGATTACGATATGATTTATTACTGCGTGGTTGTGAATAAATTGTGATCCAGCCGCATGTGGCTGTGTATATATCTTGTGTATTATAGATTTGGTCACCGGTACAGGGGAGACTCTGCCGAAATTTTTCGGTAGGAATTCCTCTGAACTGTGATAAAATCTACCTGACTCTAATTATAGAGTCAGTGCCACTAGGAGTGAAGTTATAGTTAGGTAACAATCTCCCTTAGGGAGTAGTAGTAAGAAAGGGTGGTTGTTACAGTTGGTATCAGAGCAGTGTTCCATTCTCCAGCATCACACACACATCAGCATCATCCTTGCCGTCTCCAAGTAAGAAAGTATTTAAATTCTTCCTTTATTCTGCTTTCCTTATTATTAACTGCAGTATAGAGTACTTATTTTTTTGAGTACTAAAGTAAGATAGAAGATTTGGTTTCCCTTGTCTCTATTCGTATTTAAGTATGATTAGAAGGGTTAAAGTAAGATATCAAGCCTTTACCTACTCATAGGTGTTGAAAGTCAAGAATCATGTATAAGTAAGATATATCTAGAAAGTATAGTGATAATTGTAAGTTTTCTTTTCCTCTGCCTGACTTGATGTCAAGAAGAGGACGTCCTCGTACCGCTGGTACTGAGAACCAAGATCAGGAGAACGAAGAGCTTAGATCAACTGAGCCCAATCTCTCTGAAGTTGTTGCCTAACTCCAGAGACAAGTAGCAGAACAACAGCAAGTGATTGCCAATCTAATGGCCAATCAGAAGCCAGCTACTCCCACTCCCCCAACCATTAATGTGGAAACCCCAGTGGTGACTGAAGTCTTATCGGTTGCCCTGGCAGTCGCCACAACACCTAGAAGACAAGAAGCATACCTTATCCAGTGGCTGAAGCTGAAACCAGAAAGATTCTCAGGCACGACTGAGCCTTGGGATGCCCAGACTTGGTTCAAGACACTTGAGATCACAATGGAGCTTCTTGACTGGCCAGAAGTCGAGAAGGTCAAGTGCGCCTCTTTCTGCCTGTCCGGAGATGCTCGTATGTGGTGGGAGAGGATAAAGACCAAGAGAGCAGCCGATCAGATGAGCTGGGCAGATTTTCAGTTAGAGTTCTATGAAGAGTTCTATCACCAACAAGCACTAAGAGGAGTTTATAGAGTTCAAGTCAGCCAAGATAGAAGACAAGACAGTGGGAAAACAGAGACCCCAGTCAAGTAAGTGTAGAAGAACAGAAAGAAGGTAAGACAGAGAGGGGTTTGGGTGGTTTGCGAATATCCCGAAGTGTTCTCAGCAGATCTACCTGGACTACCTCCCAATAAATGAATGGATTTGAGATTGAATTGGTTCCTAGAACCGGTCCAATTTCAAAAGCTCCGTATCACATGTCTCCAGCAGAGCGGAAGGAGTCACAAGAACAACTACAGGAGTTACTTGACAAAGGCTTCATTCGCCCTAGTCATTCACCCCGGGGAGCTCCAGAGTCGTTCGTTAAGAAGAAAGACGGATCCGTGCTAATGTGCATAGATCTCAAAGCGCTAAGAAAAGTAGCAGTTAAGGACAAGTACCCCTTTCCCAGGATCGATGACTTATTTGATCAGTTAAGAGGAGCAACGGTGTTCTCGAAGATAGACTTGCGCTCTGGGTACCATCAGCTGAAGGTGAAAGAAAGAGATATACCCAGAACGGAACCAGATATGGACACTACGAGTTTGTAGTTATGCCATTTGGAGTGACCAATGCACCTGCGGTCTTCATGGACCTAATGAACAGAGTGTTCAGAGAATATCTTGACAAATTTGTCATTGTATTCATCGATGACATTCTGGTCTATTCAAGGACCCCAAAGGAGCATGACACGCACTTGAGGATAGTACTGCAGACTCTTCAGCAGAAGCAGCTTTATGCTAAATTCTCAAAGTGCGAGTTCTGGTTAAATCAGGTGGCGTTTTTAGGTCACATTATTTCCAAAGAAGGTATTCAAGTGGATCCAGCCAAAGTGGAAGCGGTCAACAACTGGAGTAGACCCAAGAACGTCAGAGAGATCAGAAGCTTCCTTGGTCTAGCAGGGTACTACAGGAAATTCGTGGAGGATTTTTCCAGGATAGCTTCTCCGCTAACAGCCCTCACCAGAAAGAACAAGAGATTGGAATGGTCAGATAAATGTGAGCAGAGCTTCCAAGAGCTAAAGAAGAGACTGATCAGTGCTCCCATTCTGACTGTTCCATAGAGCGACAAGAGTTTCGACATCTACAGCGATGCTTCCAAGATGGGTTTAGGAGCTGTACTCATGCAAGAAGGAGAGGTCATAGCTTATGCTTCCAGACAACTCAAAGACTATGAGAAGAACTACCCTACTCATGATCTCGAGCTGGTAGCTGTAGTTTTTGCACTTAAACTCTGGCGACAGTATTTGTATGGAGTCCAGTGTAGAATTTTCACAGATCATCAGAGTCTTAAGTACTTCTTCACTCAGAAGGACTTAAACATGAGACAGCGCAGGTGGTTAGAGTTGGTCAAAGATTATGACTGTGAAATCCTCTACCATCCAGGCAAAGCTAACAAAGTGGCAGATGCACTCAGCAGAAAATCTAGTGCATCACTGATGTCTTTGTCATCACTAGCCTTGCCACTGCAGAAGGAGTTGTCCGATTTTGGACTTGAAATTATCGAAGGACAGCTCTCTGCATTGACCTTAGAGTCTACATTGCTTGTGGAGATACAGAGAAAGCAAAGTGAAGATCCGGACATCCAGAAGATCAAGCAGGGGATGCAGAGAGAAGACAACTTAGAGTTTAGAGTAACAGATAGCGGAATTCTTTATCAGGGGAGTCGCATTTGCGTGCCCAATGATGAGGAACTGAGGAAGAAGATCTTAGAGGAAGCTCACAGTACACCCTATTCCATGCATCCTAGTTCTTCCAAGATGTACCAAGATGTGAAACAGAGGTTTTGGTGGTCAGGACTCAAAAGAGATGTAGCTAAGTATGTCAGTACCTGCTTGACATGCCAGAGAGTCAAAGCAGAACACCAGAGACCAGGAGGAGTTCTTCAGCCTCTTCCAATACCAGAATGGAAATGGGAAGACATTTCCATGGATTTCATAACAGGTCTTCCAAGAACCACCAGTGGATATGATGCGATATGGGTAATAGTAGACCGATTGACCAAGTCTGCTCACTTCCTAGCCATCAAGGTGTCCCACCCCATAGAGCAGTTGGCCCAGCTATATGTTAAAGAGGTAGTCAGACTTCATGGAGTTCCTAAATCTATCGTTTCTGATAGAGATGGGCGCTTCACTTCACGATTTTGGGAATGCGTTCAGAATGCACTGGGCACCAAACTCAAGTTCAGCACAACTTTCCATCCACAGACTGATGGACAGACAGAGCGAGTGAATCAGATTTTAGAAGACATGCTCAGAGCTTGTGCGCTAGATTTCAAAGGAAGTTGGTGCAAGTATTTGTGCTTAGCTGAATTCGCTTACAACAATAGCTATCAGGCCACCATCAAGATGACACCTTATGAAGCACTATATGGCAGGAAATGCAGATCACCCATATGCTGGCAATAAGCGGGAGAGAGAAAAGAGATGGAAGTAGAGCTGGGCATTCAAACAGAGCTGATAGACGAGACCACTCAGGCAATCCAGAAAATCAGACAGAGAATTGAGATTGTCCAGAGCAGACAGAAGAGTTGTGCTGACACCCGCCGTAGGCCATTGGAATTCCAAGTAGGAGATTCAGTTTTCTTCAAGGTCGCTCCTATGAAGGGAGTGATGAGATTTGGCAAGAAGGGCAAATTAAGTCCTCGCTATGTAGGACCTTACCTAATCATAGAAAGGATTGGGAAAGTAGCTTACAAGTTGGACTTATCACAAGACATGTCAGCAATACATAATGTATTTCATGTCTCCACGACCCGAGCCAAGTGGTTCAGCCTCAGTCAGTGCAGATCCAAGAGGATCTTAGTTATGAGAGCAGACCTACACAGATAGTGGACAGAGCAGTCAAGAGATTGAGAAACAAAGAAGTACCACTAGTGAAGGTCGTCTGGCAGAACCAGAAGCACGAGGAAATCACTTGGGAGCGGGAGGACAGTATGAGACAGAAGTATCCAGAGCTATTCTAAGTTCGAGGACGAACTTTTTATAAGGTATGGGGGATTGTAACGACCCAATTTTTCCCATTTCAAGTTCTAAAGGGCCATAAAAATATTTGGAAATGCCTTTAAAATATTCTAGAGATTTTTAGAAATTTTTAGAGTATTTTTACGTAATTTTTGGAAGTCGTTTAGTATTTCTACAAAACCAAAGAAGTTTAAGCAAAAAGTGTTGGAGAAGAGGTTCGAACCCGCGACCTCGGGTCGGACCAAACCAAGCCAAACCAACTTGACCAGCTGGGATAAGAGATTTATGTTAATCTCAAATAGAGTTAAATAAGGATATAGTATAGTTTGGAATAAAACCCTTATATATTAAGGGTAATTAGGTTTTGATTTTCCAAAACCCAAAACAATTTCTCCCGAAATTGTTTCTCCCCTTCTCCCTCGCGACGGCGCGGTTCTTCTCCTCTCGCGGCGGAAACCAGGAGCAGCTAGGGTTGGAGATTCCGACGCCGGCGAAGCTTCCCTCCAACCGTCCTTCATCCACGGTGGCTGTTCCCGACGGAGAGAAGCCCGAGAGCTCCGAGAACACGCCGGAAAAGCCGCTACCCGAGCCCTAGAAGCCCTCCTTCCCTTCTTCTCGGTTGTAAGTCCAAGAAAGCAAGTAAGTACTACTCACCTGCGGTAGGAGTTGCTCCGAGTTTCGATTTTTCTTCCTTGCTTCTGGATTTCACAGTGCCGAGTAGAAATGCATGTTAGGGCTTTCTTCCTTGCTTCCGGATTTGGTTGTGCCGAATTCCTTGTGTTAGGGATATGGTTCCTCTTGTTTAGGATCATGTTGTGCATAATTTTCTTTACCAAGGTGGTTTCGGGTCTACTGTACAATTGGGATCAGAAGCTGCGGGTAACAGCTTCCTATAGTTTTCCTTGCTTTGTACAGAATTTTGGAACCTGGCATAGTAGATTACTTCTTGTACATGATTAGCTTGGAATTGATAAGCCGTGTGGCCCTAAAATGTGTGCTCGGTTTGTATTTGGCTCTTTGCTGTGGACTGAACGGTATCAACCCTTTCCCTTTGTGCTGCCGTGAGTCCTTATAGGAAGCTGAGAAGAAGCTTTAAGTAATTTGAGTAGTTCCCATTAGCAATTAGTTGAGCATGTGTAATTTCCCTTGCTGCTATGAAACTCAAATTAAATTGTTTAGTTTTCCTTGCCACTTAATGAGCATGAACAGTTAATTTCTTTTTTTTGCCGCCCTAGCTTGGTTAATCTACCTTTGCTGCCATGGGTTTGTTAAAGAAGAGGAGAAGGAAATTTGAATGGGTTTAGCATGTTGTTTAGATTTTTCCTATGCTGTTAGATCATTTCCTTGTTGTTTAGTTTTGTTTGCTAATAGTAAAGCATGAGCCATTATCCATTGCTAATGATTAGCAAGATCAAATTAGTTTTCTATTGCTCCATTTTGTAGTGTGATTAGTAAGATTAGATTAGTTTTTTTGCTCTTATCACAGCATGTTTAGAAGGCCAAGAAATTAGTTTCCTTTACGCTTCGTTTATAGCATGTTTAAGAAGTTTAAAGTAGCATGTTACCTTATTTTGTATAGCATGTTTAAAGGCCTTAAAGTAGTATTCTTTGTCATGTTTTAATAGCAGGTTTAGAAGCCCTAAAGTAGCATTCCTTGCCTATTTTTACAGCATGAATGGAGTCACTAAAGTAGCATCCTATACCTATTTATTACAGCATACTTAGAAAGCCCAAAGTTAGCTTCCTTTTGCGTTATTTCTAGCATGATTAGAAAGTTTAAAGTAGTATGTTTTTGCCTATTTTGTATAGCATGTTTAGAAGATTAAAGTAGCATGTTTTATTCTATTTTCAGCATGTTTAAAAGCCTTAGAGTAGTCATCCTTGCCATGTACTTACAGCAGGGTTTGCAGCCCTAAAGTATCGTTCTATACTTGTTTTTACAGCATGATTAGAATCATTTCATACTTGATTTTACAGCATGTTTAGAAGCACAAAAATAACATCCTTTGCCATGTTTTCATCGTATGATTCAAAGGCTTTAAATTGCTTTCTTTAGTTTAGCTTATAGCATGATCAGTAAGCTTTAAGTTACTTGTTTTATTCTATTATATAGCATGGTTAGTTGATTATACACCCATACTTGTTAAGTATATTTAAAGGACTCCCACAATCTTTAATAAAAGATAATAAGGAAGATAAAAGAATAAGAAAGATAAAAAGTAAGTCAAGCAAGAGGCTAGTACCCGACATCCAAGAGCTTGTCGTTAAATAAATTCAGGTGACCATTTCCGAGGTCTTGGCCCTGGTAGACCGAGGTCTGCTCTTTTAGGATTGGTGGCTCGCAACCCCAACCTATTAGGGAACGCGCATGAGATGGTACTAAGCCTGGGCCCAAAGTAAAGAAAAGTAAAGAAAAGTAAAGAAGTAAAGAAAGAAAGAAAGAAGAAGAAAGTAAAAGATAGAAATTAAAAGATTAATTTCTAACACAAGGATACAAGAAATGAAATAAGTTCCAAGCTTAGAATAAATAAGAATGGTTAGTTTTCTTTAATTCTAAGTTTTACATAGTTAGTTTCTTGTTATTCTGCTTGATACTGAGTATGATTTGTATCTAGTTCATTTTCTGTATACCATGAGCATATGCAGATAGTTTTAGTATTTCAAGACTTATGCATTTCATTTATGCATTTCGAGTTTTGTGAGATAGATTAGTACTTACTAAGCGTTTTCGCTTATAGATCTTGTTTTCTTTTTCCTCCTACCGCAGATAAAGGAAAAGCTAAGATATGAAGGGAGGCGACAGGGTGGTGGTGATGATGGATGTGTGTGGTGACTGAACTATGGAGAGGTCCAGAGGGGACTAGCAAGACTTATTTATTTAGAGTTTATGTCTAGTTTATTTTTCCCTATTTCTGTTATGAAATTTTGAGTTTATGATTGAGTTTGATGTGCATTGTAGCTTATTATGCTTCTTTCGGGGAGCTTGAGTTTAGTTCATGTTGCTAGATTAGTTTTTGATTACGATATGATTTATTACTGCGTGGTTGTGAATAAATTGTGATCCAGCCGCATGTGGCTGTGTATATATCTTGTGTATTATAGATTTGGTCACCGGTACAGGGGAGACTCTGCCGAAATTTTTCGGTAGGAATTCCTCTGAACTGTGATAAAATCTACCTGACTCTAATTATAGAGTCAGTGCCACTAGGAGTGAAGTTATAGTTAGGTAACAATCTCCCTTAGGGAGTAGTAGTAAGAAAGGGTGGTTGTTACAAGCAAAGGCCAACCACCAACTTGTATTGCATGAGATAGCCACTGTGAGAATCGACGTGATTATGTCGCATAAACAATCATTGTTGCATGATTAGGATACAGTTGATGTCGTGTGTTGCAAGACGAAGAAGATGATCAAAGAAGAAAATTAGGATTACCTCTTGTTCAGTGAATCCATGCATTGGTAGAAAAGAACGTTGGAGAAGAAATCACGTGCAAAGAAGATCAACATCAGAGAAGAAATTACATTCAAAGAAGGGTCGTGCATTGGTGTGTGCCTTGAAATGGTGAGAATAGGTTTAGTGGCCATTTAGGGTCCATACATCTCATTTTGTTTTAGGTATAATTAAAAAATTAAGCCCTTTGTTGGGTTGGGCCCTGAGACAGTTGTCTCTCTGACCATATGAAAGTTATGTCCCTGTTGGTAATCACGAACAGTCTTATACGACTCCTACCCAGGAAGAAGAAGCTGGTCAAAATACTACTTGATACACTAATTAGGTATTTTATTATAGTACTCGTTTTTCTAGTTATTTGATATGTACTATTTTTTTTTTTTTTTTGTCAATTTTGGATAATTTACTAACTGTGTAATATTCACTTTTTATTAGTTATTTATTAGATTTTTAAAATTTATCGATTATCATTTTGTAGCCAAATGTATTTTGATTTATAATGTAATTAAAAATACTGACCAAATATATATATATATATATATATATATATATATCGGCTGGTAATTTTTTTAAAAAAATTACCAACTAAATATATATTTTCTTTTTAGAAATTTATTAGCCATTTATTTTTAAAATTAACGGTTAAATATATATTTGACTGATAATTTTTTTTAAAAAAATTACAGGCCAAATAAATATATTTGGCGATATTTTTTGAAATTTAAGAAATATATATATATATATATGGCTGTTATTTTTAAAAGCATTCACTGACCATTTATTTGGGATAACTTTTTAAAAAATATCAGTCAAAATGATGGCCGGGAAATAAAATTTAACCACCATGATCTATTTTATTTTACTGGCCAAAATAATAGAATTATCAACCATTTTGATTTGCTGATAAACCCTTTGTTTCCGTAGTAAAATTTAAATCAAGAATTCAGAGACTATTTGAGAATGGGCAAATTTTTTATAATAATTATTTTTATCAATTAATACGCGGCCCCTCTAAATTTAATATACTGGATCCACCATGAGTGTAGAGGTAAATTTAAGAATCGCCTCTGCCCCCAAATATCATCTATAAAAATTCATCTATACTTCCTTGTCGTAAGAAAAATAAAGAATAATAGACATTATCAGAGAAGGGTAAAAATAAGAAAGCGCTACACGAAAGCATTATTAGATGGATGATGAATTTTGATAGATTTAAAGACCAGTTAAAGATAAATTTATCAGAACACTATCACGACAGTTTTTTATATTTTGAAAATAATAAAAAAAGAAAGGCGTCCCCGCCGTTAGTTAAAGTAAATACCTCGAATTCCGGCGTTATTGACCAATCCATCGATCCGCCCGAACGCGTCCCACGCCCTCCGCACAGCGGCCGCGACGACCGCCTCCTCGGCGCCAACGTCCAGCGCTACTGCCACGGCGGCAGTCGGGTTGCCCGGTCGGAACGCAGCGATCTCCTCGCAGAGGGTCTTGAGGTGGTCGGCCCGCCGCGCGGCCGCGATGACGCGACAGCCGGCTCTAGCAAGGCTGAGACAGAGTTCGCGGCCAATGCCGGAGGAGGCGCCGGTGACCATCACCACCTTTCCCTCCAGCTTCCCTCCGCTCCCCATTGCCGTCGAGATTGAGAGGAAAAGCAGTTAACAAACGCAGCTTTAAATCATTAATTAGATGGGTGATCACTGGGTGATCAAGTGTGAGAGTTCTAGAGAGCTCCTTATGCCGCAAAAGTAACGGCGGGCTTTTGATGGCAACACATTCTACCATTTAATTAAACCATTTTGCATTTAATTTTCGTAAACGAAAAACTTCGCCTTCTGTCTTTTTTCTTGTGGAATAAAATGAGAGCAAGATCATTTTTTATTTATAAACGAAAGAAACAAGTTAATCCTGTTTTAATATTACTATTATATATACGAATTTGAATTCAACTCGTTTCAACCATAATGTACATAAAACAACACTTTTATGTACTTTTATAAAAAACTAAAATAAAATAATCAAATGGTGGACTTGGACATATTGCTATATATTAGAATAGCCTAGCACGTATCTTTAATTTCTTTTCATCATGACGTGGTTAATTCTAGATCATTTGATTCCATTAATTGAGTTCGATACACTTTGACTTTAAGGTTTTCATTAATTCTATAAAACCAAAAACTAGAGTGTATGGAGGGTCCTTTGTGGGTGTGCTACGAATCTTTCTTTTCATGCTATTTTCATAACGTGGTTAATTCTACATCATTTAATTCGATTGATACATTTTGATTTTTGTGGTTTTCTTTATTCGATAAAACCAAGAAAAACAGCGTAGACGATGGGTTTTATTCTTGGATGATATGTTTGTTTCCGGTGATAGCTAGGTACCGTGATTAAATTCTCTAATAATAATTATTAGATATTTAGAGTTTGAAATTAACTGCGGTCTATTATAGAAAATTTTCTTACTAATAGATACCGACTCCCTAATTGTTAAGATAGGTCTCCATATTTATTTCTTTGATTTACTCATATGGTCGGTAGATAATTTTCTTATTAATAGATAGTAGACTCGCTATAGCAAAATCCGTTGTACTGCCTCATCAATCAATATTTGAAAATCTTCTCAGGCCATAT
The DNA here is from genome assembly GCF_018446385.1 of Zingiber officinale. NCBI lineage: Eukaryota > Viridiplantae > Streptophyta > Magnoliopsida > Zingiberales > Zingiberaceae > Zingiber > Zingiber officinale. The sequence continues at coordinate 99,809,523 of NC_055997.1, forward strand.
GTGGAGTTGAGATCTTCGACAGTTCTTTCGGATTCTACTATCTCAACATCTTAGTTCAAGCAAGTTCTCACAGATAATATCAATTTATTCCTATCTGAGATCATGATATGATGAGTCAACGGAGAGCAGTACTGATCATAGAGAAGGTTACAGATGACTCGACAGCGAGGAGAACTCACAAGCTTCCCACAAACACGTAACAAGAGGTTAGAATAAGCGCCGAGATTGAACTTGACATGACCACTCCTATACTCAAGTTAGCACAAGTGGTTGAAAAAGGAAAAACTTGTAAAGAAGGATTCGAATGTTTATGTGCACATACCTTTGCCCATGGGAGCGGGCAACTTTTTAAAGGGCAGTGAATGTGCATGTCTCTTCGAGACGTGCGCTTCCGTTCACCACTCGTTTCAAAACGTATGCTTATATTACACACATTCTTTAGGTTGGTGCAATCATGCCCCAAATGAGAAGTTTCAATGCTTGACAATTATTTAAGTTTAGTTTAATACGTTGAATCTCACTTGAGTTACGAGCGTGCAGGATAAGAGAAGTCCATGAAGAGGATTGAATTTTTGGCAAGAAGAAGTCCATGCAGGTTGGAAGACCGAATGCAAGACAAAAAAAGTCCAAGAAAGTCGAGGGTTGAATTCTTAGCAAGAAGAAATCCATGCAAATCATAAGACCATATGCAAGGAAAAGAAAGACTAAAAATGTCAAGGATCGGATTCTTAGCAAAAGGTGGAAAACCAAACAGACCGTGAGATCGGATGCAAGGGTAGATGAAGATATGGAGATGAAGAATCTTAGGCACAAAGTCTAGGGAATAGGAGGTTCATCTGACATGAGGTAATTGAGTTCGATTGATACATTAAATGAAGGTATATGCTTGAGAGTTTAGGGATGAAAAATCCTATTTTAGGGTTGACCAATCCTCAATTCTAGAGTTTGCATTACCAGTCAATTAGTGTAAATCTAGAATTTCAGATTTAGTCAAATGGTGTATCAATCAATTGACACAGATTGCCAATAGATTGATAACCAATTTTGAGCACAAAGGAGCTTGCCAAATCAATTAGGCAATCGATTGGTAGGCTTTCTTTTAGAGTACAAAAGGCTGCAAATTAATTAACTGATTGATTAGGCATTGCCAATTGATTGGTGCAATCAATTGACAGACTTTCTTCTATTAGGACTCATATGAGCTAGAGGGAGAGAGGGGGGGGGATGAATAGTTTCGATCGCTTCTCATAGTTACTTTGTGCTCATCATTGAATATGCAGCGAAAACCTTGCTTCAAACTCAACTCCATATGCACAATACCTTAATTTACTTGGTATCTACCTCCTTGAGGTGACTAATCCAAGGTCCTTACCAGCTATCACGTCCACTATGAAAACTTTCCAGAGGCAGAGAAGTCTCATATAAGCTTGTCCTTACAAGAACACAACAAGAAACAACCTCTTGTTGACTCAAAAAAATGCAACAACACTTCATTTCAGAATCTTCTAGAATTGGCACCTTCAAAACTCCACGAAACCCCCTTTTCTTGGGTTTTTTTTGGACTGAAAAATGTCTCCCAATCAATCGGTTTTACATCCAATCGATTGCCACATTAGATCCGACAGTTCAAACATGCAGAACGACTCTTTTCATTTGAACAATTAATTGGTGAGCCATACCAATTGATTGCCTTAATTGATTCCAAAGTCTTCTATTCTCCTGAGAACGTATTGCCAATCGATTAACCCAATTGATTGACAAGGCTTAATCGATTGGGCCAATGGATTTAACAAGCTTTTGTTTCCTCGTGAAACTCTTGCAAATCGATTGCCTTAAGCCCAATTGATTGCTTTAATCAATTTTGGATATTGTGCTTCACAAAAAATGTCCTCAATTGATTGAACCAATAGATTATACCAAAAGATTGCCCAACCCTAAACTCAGATTTTGAGTTTAGGGTTCCTTTGTCCAACATCCCGTCATCTGTGACATGTTGAGATTTTTCGTTGCCTAGTATCTAATCAACAATGACCTCTCAGGGCTTCTTCATCATGTCTTTGGTCAACCTTTGACCCATTTGGATTTTCTGATCTCATGCTAAGCGTTCGGTCATTTGTGACTCACTCAGTCTTCCCTCTCGCCAATTCCCCGTTGGACTTCAAATATTGGATCCTCCTTAACCTACTTAACTTCTCTCTCACATATTCTCAAACATTAAAACTTAAACTCGAGCGAACCTGAGCTTAGTCAAACTGGTCAACCTAGACCGAGGATGATCAACCCAATCAGTTGAATCAATTTCCCAATTGTCCCCATGAAAGTCCCACCAACCCCACTAGTCTCCTCTCAAACATCCAATCACTCTTGACATGTTTCGAGCCTAGCTTACCTCAAGCATCCAATCACTCTTGACCTACTCCAGACTCCCCATAAGCATCCAGTTACTCTTGATCTACTCCAGGCCTTCCCTCAAGTATCCAGTCACACTCTTGATTTGCTATGGGTCTCTCCTCAAGCATTTGGTTACTCTTAACTTGCTCTAGGCCTCCCTACAAGCATTCGGTTACTCTTGAACTACTTTGAGTCTCCCCTTAAGTATCCGATCACTCTTGACCTGCTTCGGGCCTACCCATAAGTATATCATCACTCTTGACTTGCTTCGGGCCTTCCCTCAACTTCGTTTAAAGTCATCCCACATGACATCTGGTCTGAACCATGACTTTGATACCATTTGTTAGAATAAAAAGAATTTACATATCTCTATAATGGTATGTTATTTCCACTTTGAGCCTGAACCTTCATGAATATGCATTTAAGCTCTACCCAAAATGTCTCATACCAATATAAATATCTTTGATCTTTTAAATTCATATTTTTTTCAGATATTTTTAATATGGGACTTTGATTGTATTTCCAACATGTTCAACTCATTAATGTTCATGAACATTGTTCACAAACTATGTTTATTAATAAAACTCTTATCAATATGTTAAATAAATAAAGAAACTTTTAAAATGAACAAACAAATTTAAATTATCAAGCTCAATAACTAATCAAACAAGCAAACATTTTAAAAATCAAATAAATTTGAATTGAGAGCTTGATAATATCTAAATAAACCATGTTCAAGTTCATAAAAAATAAATTAAGCCAAGCATGAACAATTATTTCAATGACTTGGTTTATTTTAAGTTCGGCTTGTCTCGATTACCTTATCAAATAAGTTTGAAGACCCCAAAACTTGGCTCAGCTTGACTTGTTTACAACCCTAGTATTAAATGGATCTACAAGTTAGTTAAGCTTGGCATTTCTAATAGAATCATCGAGCTAGATTGATGTTAGGAAGGATAGCGATTATCCTGTGGGAACATAAGAAGGGAGAATTGAGGAGAAGGTAAGAAGAGAAACTACCAAAAGAAAATTTTAATTAAGAATTGAGCATCCTTCTTTATATATTTGATAGATATTATATAGACTCTGTATCCTAAGACTCAATATAGGAAAGAAACCTTAAATTTTAGATCTCATTTTCAATCTAATATAGAAATGAAAGAAACCTTACTAGAAAAGGAAATTTTGTAATAGGCATAAATTAATAAAACAAGACACTAATATAGATAATCCCTAACTCTTAAATACCAAAAATACTAAAAAAATACTCTAAATATCATAAATGGAAATGACTAAAAATAGAAAAAATGCTTCGAAAAGGGTCTAAACGATGAAATTTAGGCCTAAAAATTGATAGTTATGGATTTCCCCATAACAAATATAGATTTCTGAATTCTACATATGTGGCCACTGATAAAGCCTGATTTTGGATCTTGAGTCAAAATTTATGCCCTCTAAAAAATTGGGTCCTCTTATGTTGATCTTGCATCAGTCACTACAAGTTGAAAAGAATTATTCCTTGAGTTTGTAGTAGCTTTATCAGTGCCCATAGAGTAAGGAATCCAGTGTTTCACATTGAAGACATCAAAAGTCTTTAAATGACAAGAAAGGCATATTCTGTAGGCATTATCGTTGATCTTCTATAGTATTTCACATGGTCCAATCTTCCGATCCTTAAGCTTGTTAAACTCATCAACATGGACACAATCACTAGTTAATCCATCCCAGGCAAAGTCTTTGACCTTAAAAAGTACCTAACGATGATGACTATCAACCCAAATCTTGTACTTGATATTATTATCATGAATTGATAGTTTTGTTTGCTCATGAATGTTCTGAAGATGCGTTGCCATCTCATCGACTGTAGGACTAAATCATCCTATACATGGGACAGGGGCTAAATCAAGAACTCCGGATGAGTTCTGCCTGTATACAATCTCAAAAGACTTAATCCTGTGATCCTATTTCTTAATATATTGTAGGCAAATTCTGCTTGAGGTAACAACAAGTCCCACTGCTTCAGCTTAGTCTCGGTGAGGCATCTCAGAAGATTGTCGAGACTTCAATTCACCACCTCAATTTTTCCATCGATCTGACTGTGGTAGGCATTGTTAAAGTTTAACTGTGTGCCTAATTTTTCCTATAAGCTCTTCCAGAAATGACGAAGGAACTTGGTATCCCGATTTGAAGTCATGGATCGAGGAACGCCATGTAAACACATGATCTTTTTGAAGCAAAGATGGGCAATCCGAGTAGCATTTATAGTCTTCCTACAAGTTATAAAATGTGACATCTTCAAGAATCTGTCAACTACAATAAGAATGAAATCCAAGGTTCATTGGGTGTAGGGTAATCCTAATATAAAATTCATGTTGACATCGAACCAAGGACCTTAAAAAATAAGTAAGGAAGTATATAAATCTGCATTGGTGAGAACCCCCTTAGACCGCTGTCATACAGAACATCGGTTTACAAAATGGGCCACATCGATCGCCAACTTAAGCCAATAAAAATAGGTAGAGAAGAGGTCCAACGTCTTATCAAGGTTGAACTGCCCCTCATTATAAAGCTCACTTATGATCTGTTGCCTCATAGAGCAATCTGGAACGCAAAATTGCAACCCATGAAACACATAGCTAATATGTAAAATAAAATCATAGCGGTGACCATCATGTATCTCCTAGAATATCCTTCTGAATGTAAGGAACTAGTTGCGCTAAACACGTAAACGCGCAGCGGAAAATACTAGTTCCTCCAGAAGATCCATGTGAAGGGAAACAAAATTATATACTAAGTTTCTAAGAGCATGAAAGATTATACCTTTGTAGCATGCTCACGGACTCCTGACAACTCGGATCACATCACTATCTCGTGTTCGCACCTCTACGGTATCCACACGAACAAGCGTTCATTTATCTCACAACTCACAAGATGGAGATGAAACGTTGTCCTAGCAACCTTGAGAAGGTTTTGGCCAAGAGGAGAAGAGAAGAAGAGGAAGAAGCCAATGAAGAAGTGCCTAAAATGAAGAGAAAATTGCTTAAGTATTTTCATCCAATGAAAACACTTAATTAGTATTAATGACCTTAATGAGTATTTATACTCCATTAAGGATCACACTTGTAACTCCTCATTTCAAATGAGTGTAACTCCTCATTTCAAATCAATTTTGAAAATTGAATGAAATATATAATTAAATTTCAAAATTTAATAATTATCTCCATTAATCCTCACTTGAGTCTAACTCAAGTCTCCTCACTTGAGTCTAACTCAAGTCTAATGCACTTGAGTCTAACTCAAGTCTCATGCACTTGAGTCTAACTCAAGTCTAATTCAATCGAGTCTTACTCAATTAATCCTCATGCAATTCAAATTCAATGAATGACTATTTCATTAATTCAAATTGACTCCTTGAGTCTAATTTGAATTGGACTTAATCCAACAATTAGATCCAATTGAGTCCAACTTAATATGTCCAATTCGGATTAGATTTAATCCAATGATTTATCAAATGAACCCATCTCCAAATCTACTTGTTCTTTGTATATGACCCAATAGGTTCTCGTAACGTTGGCAATGCACATAAATCTGTTGGAGTGTATACTAAAAGCCTAGCTTTTGTAAACATTTATTTTTGAAATAAAAGAATCACATTGGTCAATATCTACATTTATTTATTAAATGTAATTGTTCAATTAATTTATATAGTAGACAACAAGGTGTGTAGTGTCACACACAGAAGATCATGTTGACGGTTCTTTATAAATTATAAACAGTTGCTCATGACTAAGATGGAAAGGAACAAACCATCGGAATAGTCGTAGTGTAATTAAGTATTAGTTTATCTTGATTAATAAATTACACTGGTACACTCAAAGTGTATTGAGTAGGACCATTTAGGTAAGTTCTTTTTGTACTGACTTAATAAAAGAACTAAACCTTAGTTATTATGGAAGTGTGTGCTCTTAATCCTAATATAATAATAAGCACATATATTTAATATTTATTTCTTTGACTTATCAAAGGGTGAGGTTTAGCTCGATAAATCAATATACCCGATAAGTTGGGAAATGATACTACTTATAGTGTGTGTTGTTGATTATAGAAGGAATCTGTGTCCTACTTATCTAGGTTGAAAATGCCCCCAAGAGGAGCTCATAAGGATTGCCATGTTAAACCTTACAGCCGGACTTAGTCCAACATGACAATGAAGTTGAGTGGTACTACTCTTGGAGCTAGATATTAATTAAGTGAGTTGTCAGTAACTTACTTAATTAGTGGACATTTGTTATCTTAAACACAGAAAGACTAACACACTCATAATAAGAAGGAATCCATAATGTAATTTGGGATTGGTGAGGTAGTGTGATAATAACTCTCTAGTGGAATGAGTTATTATCGATGAACTTGAATTGTGTGTTTGGGGCGAGCACGAGATACTCAAGCTCATCAGAAGGCCAAAACCAATTTCTCCTCTAGGTCCATGTCGTAGCCTCATTATAGCCTCAAGTCCATCCAAATATAAGCCTGTAAAATACCGAAAAATAGGCGAATATTAATAAGGAAATTTTCCGGAATTTTTGGAAATTTTTCGGGAATTTTTCGGAGCTCGTACGGACGAGTTAACGAGGATAAAAACAGGGTCCGGAAAAGCCTGTTTAGGCTACCCAGTTTTAGTAAGGAAAAGTTTTATTTTTTCTTTTCCTTTTTACTTTTCTTTTTCTTTATATTTTTCTTTATTTTCCTTAATTCCTCCGTTTCTCTCCCTCGCGCACCCGAGCCCATCCTGACGCCACCTCCTTTCTCCTCCTTGCCCTAACCGCCGGTGGCGGTTTCTTCCTCGCCGAAGCTCTAAAACCCTCGGCCAAGCTCGCTTCCTTCTTCCTCTCCTCTGCCGACGCCGACCCCTTTTTCCTGTGCCCTAGCTGCCAGCCACCGAGACCTATCATCTTCCTCTTTCAAGCATCGAAGCCAATCACTACCCGCGTCGCCGCCACTCCGACCCGACGCCACTGTCGCTGACGACGCACGGAGCATCACCACTCTTCACTGTGCCCTAAACCTCTTCACACCAGTTTCCTTGTGTGATTCTTTTTCCTCGCCGACCGCAAGCCGTGCCCTAATCGACCGGGCCGATTTCCCCTTTCTCCTCTCCTCTGTGCTGCCGCTGACTCCGACAACAGACGCCGACTATAGAGTGCCGGCGCCGCCCGATTTCTGACTGTCGTCTCTGCCTTAGATTTTCGCCAGTGGTACGTTCTGTGCCCTAGTTTTAGCTTTACTTCAGTTGAGTTCTGCTCCAGCGATGATCTCTCGTCATTACCTTGTTGTCGATTTCTTTCTGTGCTCTAGCCACCGGTGGATAGCTGTGGTCGGTCAGAATCGGAGTGGGCTCTGGGTGGTGTTGGCTGGGAAGCTTTTGGTAGCAACATCTCCGGCAGTGAGTTATTGGCTGAGGCATTCAACTCAGGTGAGTTTTGATTGAGTTTTTCTCATGGATTTAAATCCAGATATAGATGGATTAAGGTTGAGATTCCTTAACCTAAATGAATTAAATGATTGGTAAGCCAGATCTGGATTAGAACCTGTGGTTTAACAGGCATATAATAAATCCTAATTAGAAGGTGTAATTAGGGTTAATGAAACTAACCCTAGTTGGTGGATGGATTAGAATTTAGTTTGGTTAATAGTTGTATGATAAATTAGCTAAACTAGACATTTTGTTTGATGCCACAGGACTTTGACGCGAGACGAGTATCTCGGAGTCAGATTGGACCTTTCTATTTTCGGAGGCGGGTACTTTTGACTTATTATCTTTGATATGCTTAGTAATGAAAATAATATGTTGCATTAATTGTGTTTCCTATTTGTTTCGGTTAATCACTGCCCAATACATGTTACCTGTTTAATTGATTGTTTGTTTGCATCTCGTATTGATCTTGTACCCGATCTATCATGCTCATGGGTAGTGATATAACCATGTTTCACATGTTCAGGACCTAGGTTTGATACCTTTTTGATCAGTATGTCTTGATTTGATCTATTCACTATGGTGCCCATTGTTATATGCCCAGAGGTTGGTTTAGTATATTACCATGCTTAGTGACATGCATATAGGTCTTCTATACCTTTCAGACTGTTTGTCCTTATACCGGGTCCTGGTTAGTATAGATTCTCTCCTGTCTTCTTCGGTTTGCATTTACCTTTATTTTTATCAGGAGACTGTACGCATGATTAGTGCTAGGTGTTATTTCTTTACTTTGCATATCAATTGTACCTGCTGAGTGTTGGACTCACCCCGCCTCCATTGTTGTTATATTTCAGGATGATGCTGTCAGGAGAGAGTTCTAGTTGCTGGTCCCCTGAAGACCCGAAGACTTACGGATCTACTGGTTTTGTTTGTTTTCTTTTTGACTATGTTATAGACTTGGTTTGTTTGGATACTTGGACTTTGTATGGATTTTGAGATGTTGATGGATTTTTGGTATGATTTGGATTTTATTCTACTACATGCCTGCCTGGATGGCAGAAGAGGTGAGTTCGTCGGATTTGAGCTTTACGAGTGTAGTGGAGTAGGGTGGATTTCGAGTCAGGGTATTATCTTTCTGTTTACTTATATAAACTGCGTGGTGATGGTTTATTTTGTTGTTATTATTCTAGCCGCATGTGGCTGAGGTATTTAGTGCTTGTAGAAAGTTTCAGATTGTCCACCGTACAGGGGAGATGCTGCCGAAATTTTCTCGGACAGGGACTCCTCTGGGGCGTGACAAAGCCCATCTTGGTGTCCAAGAAGGGAGCCGACCCAATGCTTGGTGACCAAGCAAGGGTCGGCCACATCCTCTTCCAAGGGGCCGACCCTATTGCTTGGTAATTAAGCTAGTAGGGGCCGGCCACAATAATTCAAACAAGGATGGTTGTTTTGAATTTTTAAAATCTTCTCTTTGTCGAAAACTATAAGTTTTAAAAGAGAGATTTTAATTTTTAAAACTTTCCTTATTTGAATTAGGTCACATGTTTTAATAGAGAGTTTTAAAAGTTTTAAAACTTTCCTTTTTTAACCATCCTCATGGTTTAAGAAAAAAAAGGAAGATAAGTTTTAAAATTTAAATTTTCTATCATCATGTTAAAAAAGGAAAATTTTATAAGAGAAGTTTTAAATTTTAAAACATAGTTTTAATTTTTAGAACTTTCCTTTTTTAACTCCTACTTTAGGAAAGAGAGCTTGTAAAATTTATAAGAGTTTTTCTTCTTATAAAATTTTATAAAAAAATAAAATATTCCTTTCCTCTTATGGGGGCTGGCCACCCTTGCTTGGTGACCAAGCAAGGTGGCTGACCATGTTTAAAAAAATAAAATCATCAAATTTATTTTTGGTGATTGATTCAATCAAGAGGAAAGAAAAGGAAAAAATTAAAAGGGAAAAGGAAAAACTCTTGGAAGATTTTAATTTTTGTAAAAATTCTTCCCTTATTTGCCTTGGGCAAGTATTATAAAAGAAGGGGTGAGGAAGCTTCATGAGACACAATTCTTATTCTCTTGGAGGAGTCTCTCTAGGTGGTGGCCGACCCTCTCTCTTCTCCTTTTCCCTTTGCTCTCTTCTCCTTGGTGGTGGTGGTGGTGGTGGTCGGATTTTAGAGGAGGAAGGAAGATTTTGGGTGGTGTTCATCTTGGAGGATCATCGCCCACACGACGTCCAAGGCGAGGCGAGGAATATGGCAGAAGATCTCGAGGTCATTAGTTTACAAAGAGAAGGTATAATTAGCAATTGTTTTCCGCATCATGCTAGTTATTTCTTTTTGTAAGAATTCCAAACACAAGAGGCATTAGATCTAGTTATTCGAATTAGTTTTTCGAGTTTGTGTTTTCTTCTTTTTTGAATTTGTGATTCAATTGTTCTTTTTGGTTAACCTAGAGTTATTTAAGAAAATTAAATATTAGCTTTCCTAAAAAGGCTTTGTCTAGACGGTGGTGGTTGCTCCCATATCCAAGAAGGCCATGTGCCTCGCTATGCAGCCCTGGAAGTCAATTTTGGAAATTAATATTTAATAGAATTAATAACATAGGTAGATTTGAATCAATAGTGTTAAGTTCCGCTTGCGATTCAAATCTAAACCATTAGGAACAGATAAGTTAAATTTGGAATTAATGATGTTAAGTTCCGTTTGTGATTCCTAATTTAACTTCTAAAGAACACACTAGGTTATTTAAGGAAAGGTTCGACACTTGTACAAAAAATTTTTGTACAGTGGAACCGGTACATTTTCCTAGGACTAACCAACAAAATCAACATTTAGATACATAAGCAATGAGTGACATCTAACAAGACATCATTGCTACCCAAGTGACGAGAAGGTCAAGATCCGACCTAACCTGTCCGTGGCTATTATCTTGTATGACTTTGTCCCTCTATCCTTGATATCTAGGTTGATCAATGAGGCATAGATCGTGTCATCCTCTTATCAACCTCTGTGTTTCTTGATCTCTAAGTAGACACACTCAATCAAATAAGCTCAATATCTCATATTGACTCATTTGCGCATGGTTATGCTTTCTTATGTCCTACTAATCAAGGGGTCCACAAATATCGCTTCCATCATATGGAAGGGATAGATCCCATCTACATTACTTACATCCCTCTGCATGCATCATTGCATACCCAGTGATCGACTTTATTGTCCACCTTATTATAGGTGACGTTTACCGATACCAAAGTACACAACTCCTTATGTAGGGAACCGTAGTGACTTCAGGTCAAAGGACTATTCATACCAATAGTCACATGAGAATGTTTATGACACTCATATAATGATCCATAAAATATTCTCATGGTGGGTCTTTCAGTATATATTCTCTAATATATACCCATGTGTCAACCTGATATCTCATATCCATGACTTGTGAGATCAAGTCATCCGTTGACCTACATGCTAGTCTCAACGTATTAATATTGTCCTTGTTTATTAATGCTCGACTAGGAATAGTTAAGAGTAGTGTTCTCTACAATATCTCACTATCAATTCAACCAATTGATATACTGTAGATAAGAACCTACTACCAAAGGACATTATTATACTTATTCAATTGGCACTGAACTGAAACAAATATAATAACCAACTTTGTCTTTTATTAATAATGATATATGATACAATAATGTGCCCTTTACAATCATCTCATAATTGGTAGTAGGGCTAATACTAACAATCTCCCACTAACACTAGTGTCAATCACTAAGATATCGAATACCCATGGACCTAGTGTGACCATCATGCTTTCTCTGTGCCAAAACCTTGGTCAAAGGATCTGTAATGTTAGCATTGGTTGGTACTCTGCATATCTTCACATCTCCTCTATCGATGATCTCTCGAATGAGATGGAATCACCGTAGTATGTGTTTGGATCTCTGATGAGAACGAGGTTCCTTAGCCTGTGCAATAGCCCCATTGTTATCACAATAGAGTTCTATTAGACTCGCTATACTAGGAACAACATCAAGCTCTGTAATGAACTTCCTGATCAAAACAACCTTCTTTGTTGCAGTTGAAGCAGCAATATACTCAGCTTTTGTTGTAGAATCAACGACTGTGTCCTGCTTCAAACTCTTCCAGCTCACAACACCACCATTTAAGCAAAACACATACCCTGACTGCGATTTATAATCATCCTTATCTGTTTGGAAGCTAACATCAGTGTAACCCTTTACAACAAGCTCTTCATCATCTCCAAAGATCAAAAAATAATCTTAAGTCCTTCTCAAGTACTTAAGAATATTCTTGACTGCTGTCCAGTGACCTTCACCTGGATCTGATTGGTATCTGCTCATCATGTTTAACGCATACAAGACATCTGGGCGAGTACACAACATGTCGTACATGATAAACCCTATAGAAGATGCATAAGGAATCTGATCCATGCATTCCCTTTCTACCTTAGAAAAGGGACATTGAGTCTTTGAAAGACTCACACCATGTGACATAGGCAAGAATCCCTTCTTGGAATTCTCCATGGCAAAATGCTTAAGCACCTTATCAATGTATGCACTCTGGCTTAAGCCAAGCAATCTTTTAGATCTATCTCTATAGATCTTAAGGCCTAAAATATAAGCTGCTTCACCTAAGTCTTTCATTGAAAAATAATTCCCAAGCCAAGTCTTCATTGACTGAAGAGTAGGTATATCATTTCCAATGAGTAGTATGTCATCTACATACAATATGAGAAAGATGACTGTGCTCCCACTAACCTTCTTGTAGACACAAGGTTTATCTTCATTCTTAATGAAACCAAACATTTTGATCGCATCATCGAATCGAAGATTCCAGCTTCTAGAAGCTTGCTTTAATCCATAAATGGATCTTTGCAACTTACAAACCTTTCCAGCATGCTTTGGATCTACAAAACCCTTAGGTTGTGTCATGTACACATCCTCGAGTAGATTTCTGTTAAGAAATGTGATTTTGACATCCATCTGCTAGATGTCATAATCATAGTAAGCTGCAATAGCAAGTAAAATATGAATGGACTTAAGCATCACAACTGGTGAAAAAGTTTCATCATAGTCTATACCATGAATTTGTTTGAAAACTTTAGCTACCAATCTACCTTTATAGGTATGCTTATGCCCATCTATGTCAGCCTTCACTTTGAAGATCCACTTACACCCAATGGGTTTGATCCCTTCAGGTGGATCAACCAAAGTCCATACTTGGTTAGTGTACATGGATTCCATTTTGGATCTCATGACCTCTAGCCATTTCTCAGAATCTGGGCCCTGTACAGCTTCCTGATAAGATGTAGGCTCATCAAGACCAATAAGTTCTACATCACCGTTGTCAGACAAGAGAAATGAATATCTCTTAGGTTGACGATGGGTCCTATCAGATCTGCGTAGAGCGTGTGCTACTTGAACAGGTTGTTGCTCCATAACTTCTTGTGGTGCCTGTTCAATTTCCATCAAGGCATCGGTGCTAGTTTGTGTATCTTGAATTTCTTCAAGATCGACTTCACTCCCACTAGTCTTTCTAGAAAAAAAATTCCCTTTCCAGAAAGACACCAGTTCTGGCAACAAACACCTTGCCTTCTGTGGGATTATAGAAGTAATATCCCTTTGTTTCCTTGGGATATCCTACAAAATAGCACTTGTCTGATTTGGGTCCAAGTTTATCTGAGACTTATAGTCGAACGTAAGCCTCACAACCCCAAATCTTCATAAAAGACATCTTGGGACTCTTCCTAGTCCATATCGTATATGGTGTCTTTATGACGACCTTGGATGGAACTCGGTTAAGTGTGAAAGTGATCGTCTCTATAGCATGCCCCCAGAAGGAAATAGGAAGGTCTGTATGACTCATCATCGATCGTACCATATCTAATAAAGTGTGTTTTCTCTTTTCTGATACACCATTCCATTATGGTGTTCCAGATGGAGTGAGTTGAGATATGATCCCACACTCAACGAGATGGTCATGAAACTCTTGGCTAAGGTATTCCACACCTCGATCTGATCAAAGCATCTTAATACTCTTATCAAGTTGGTTTTGTACTTCATTCTTGAATTCTTTGAACTTTTCAAAGGATTCTGACTTGTGTCTCATCAGATACACATAGCCGTATCTCCTGAAATCATCAGTGAATGTAATGAAGTAATAATAGCCTCCTCTAGCAGCTATTCTGAAAGGCCCACATACATCTGTATGTATGAGTCCTAACAGATCATTAGCCCTTTCACCATGTCCACTAAATGGAGTCTTTGTCATCTTACCTCGAAGATAAGATTCGCATACCTTATATGATTTAAAATCAAATGAGTCTAAAAGTCCATCCTTATAGAGTTGGGATATGCAACTCTCATTTATGTGACCTAGGCGATAATGCCAGAGATATGTTTGGTTCAAATCATTAGACTTGAACCATTTGGTATTTATGTTATAGATTGAGTTTTCAAAGTCTAGAACATAGAGGCCATTCATAAGAGGTGCACTATAATAGAACATGCCATTGAAATAAATGGAACAATATTTGTCCTTTATTACAAATGAAAAACCTTTTTGTCCAAACAAGAAATAGATATAATATTCTTGGTTAAAGTGGGCACATAACAATACTCTTCTAGTTCTAAAACAAGTCCAGTGGGCAAAGATAAAGAATATGTTCCTACAGTGACAACAACAACTCTTGCACCATTGCCTACTCGTAGGTCTACTTCGCCCTTTGTCAATGCTCTACTATTTCTCAGCCCCTGCACATTAGTACAAATGTGATATGCACATCCGGTATCTAATACCCATGTAGAAGAAATAGATAGATTGACTTCTATAACATATATATCTGAGGCAGAAGTCTCACTTTTCTTCCATTTCAGTTCCTCTAGGTATACTTTGCAGTTCCTTTTCCAGTGTCCGATCTCACCATAGTGGAAGCAGGTTCCTTCCTTAGCAACCCCACCTTTGGGTTTCAGTGCATGAGCCTTGCCCTTGTCTTTGGCTTGGGTCTTACCCTTATCTTTAGGCTTCCACTTGCCTTTGCCCTTAGACACCATTAAAATGGAACTAGGCTTTGCCTTTTTAAGGTTTAGTCCAGCAGTTCTTAACATGCTCAACATCTCAGGCAGTGGTTTGTCAATTTCATTCATGTTGTAGTTCATGACAAATTGACTATAGCTATCGGGAAATGACTACAAGATAAGATCAGTGACCAATTCTTGGCCTAATGGAAATCTCAATCGCTGTAGGTTTTCTACATACCAAATCATTTTGAGTACATATGGTCCTACGGGACTTCCTTCTTGCATTCTATATTGAAACAACACTTTAGAGATCTCAAATCTCTCATGCCTTGCTTGTCCTTGATATAGTTGTTGTTGGTGCAACCTCAGGTCAAGGTTGACCTGGTTGACCCGACTCGAGGTGACTTGACTCGAGTTGTATTTTGATGTTTGACTTGGAAGATTGTCGGTGCAACCTTAGGTCAAGGTTGACCTAGTTGAGTTGCATGTCGATGTTTGACGAGAAGAGAGTTGTATTCTTGATGTTTGACAAGAATAGGTGTTTGGGAGATTGTAGGTGCAACCTTAGGTCAAGGTTGACCTGATTCGCGAAAAGTCCAAGTATGGAGACTTGGCACTGGAAAAGTCCAAGTACGGAGACTTGGCACGGGGAAAAGTCCAAGCAGGTAGCTTGGCACGCGGAAAGTCCAAGTATGGAGACTTGGCACGGGGAAAGTCCTAACTGGGATGTTAGGCAGGGGGGAAAGTCCTCGTGAGTGAAGCCAGGCAGTGGGAAAGTCCTGGTGAGTGAAGCCAGGTGAAAGTCCTAGTGAGTGAAGCCAGGCAGTGAGAAAGTCCTAACTGGGATGTTAGGCAGTGTGGAAAGTCCTGGTGAGTGAAGCCAGGCAGTGGGAAAGTCCTAACTGGGATGTTAGGCAGTTGGAAAGTCCTGGTGAGTGAAGCCAGGCAGTGAGAAAGTCCTAACTGGGATGTTAGGCAGTGTGAAAACCCTAGTGAGTGAAGCTAGGTGAAAGTCCTGGTGAGTGAAGCCGGGCAAGGGAAAATCCAGATGGATCAAGGATGATCGGACATCTGGTGTTGAGAAGGTCAAGTAGGTCAAGGGAGTGACCGGATACTTGACACGAAGAGAAAAGTCCAAGTGGGTCAAAGGGATTGACCGGACACTTGGTGAGGAGTCTTAGCAGGTCAAGGGAGTGACCGGATGCTAAGCATGATGTACCAACAGGTCAAGGTTGACCGGATGTTGGTTTGGGAGACTTGGGACTTGGTTTGGGCAAAAACCAAGCTCTGGATCGGTCTGCAGACCGATCCAGCGATACGTTTGTGTATCTGATCGGTCTGGTGACCAATCAGATAACAAACAGAAGGCTGTGGGCTTACTGATCGGTCTGGGGACCGATCAGCATGGAGCCTGATCGGTCCCCGGGACCGATCAGGGACAGGTGGGATCGGTCCGGGGACCGATCAGATTCCACACAGAGAGTTGGGCAACTCTCTGTGAAGCCTTCTGATCGGTCTGGGGACCGATCAGCACAGGGCCTGATCGGTCTGGGGACCGATCAGCACAGGGCCTGATCGGTCCCCACGACCGATCAGGCAAGGCCCAGACCGATCAGGCTTCAGCCTGATCGGTCCACGTCCTAGCCGTTGCGTAGCAACGGCTAGTTTCTTCGCTGTCTTCTTCGCAGGTATAAAGGGGTCGAGGGCTGCTGCTGCACTGTAACTTCTTCTTTTCTTCTAGAACTTCTGTTCTTCTGCTGCTGAAGCTTCTGCTTCAACTGAGCTTTGATTGAGCTCGCCTCCGAAGCTTCGCGTGAGCTTCCAGTCGTCGACCAGCTGCTGCGTTTGGGTTGTGAAGTTGCTGCTTCACCTCCAGTCGACAAGAAAGCAAGCAATTGGTAGAGTGCTATTGTATTCATATTGTATTGCTTTTCTTACTGTTCTTGTACTCTTTGTTTGCTGTTGCAAACGTTTGTGGCGAGGTTTCTCCACCCACAAGGAGTATATTGTATTAGCCGGTTCTCCGGGGGCTCATCCACCGACGGATTGACTGGACTCGTCCACCTTACGGACACGCCGAGGAGTAGGAGCCCTAATCTCCGAACCTCGTTACATCCTTGTGTTAAGGTTTGGTTTTCTTCTCTTTCGTTTCTTTGTATTTTCCGCTGCGCTAACACGTTTTGTAGAAAGAAACGACGATTTGGGGTCGGCTATTCACACCCCCCTCTCTAGCCTCCGTACGAAGGATCCTAACAAGTGGTATCAGAGCCCGGACTGCAGAAGGTTTAACCGCCGACTGTGCACAAGAGCTATGGTCTGATTGAACCATGTGAGTACAATATTGACCTCGAACAAAGAAAGTGGGGGCTCCTATGTTCAGATCAAGAGGACCAGACACCAGGCAGGAAGTCCTAGTAGGTCGGGTGGACCGAGGGGCAGGAAGTCCTAGTTGCGGCTAGGCAAGGAAGTCCTAGTAGGTCGGGTAGACCGAGGGGCTGGAAGTCCTAGTAGGTCGGGTAGACCGAGGGGCAGGAAGTCCTAGTAGGTCGAGTAGACCGAGGGGCAGGAAGACCTGGTGGGTCGAGGATCGGACGTGAGAAGCCCATGGTCATTTGTTTGAGGGGGGGATTGTTGGGGTTGCAAGGTTGCAAACATAGTCCCATATTGGAAACACATGGGAAAGATCATGGGTTTATAAGAGAAAAGATATCTCCATTGGCATGAGGCCTTTTGGGGAGAGCCCAAGAGCAAAAACCATGAGGGCTTAGGCCCAAAGTGGACAATATCATGCTATTGTGGAGATATCTAAATTCTTTTCGATCCTACAAGTGGTATCAGAGCGAGGCCGCTCTTCGACGGATTCACACCCGTGGGAGCACAAGCTAGAGATGGATCAATTCGGAGAAGACATCACCATTCCACCCTTCTACAATGACAACTTCGCATATTGGAAGGTAAGGATGATGTATTTTCTTAGGACTAATATGTGGAACTGGTTTTGTGTACAAGAAGGGTTTACTCCTCCAATGGATAAAGAAGGAGAGCCTCTAGAGAAGAACAAGTGGACGAAGGAACAAGTCCACCAATCCACGATCAATAATGAGGTAACTAAAACAATTGAATTTTCATTACCTACTAATGTTTTGTGTAAGATAGGTAAATACAACAATGCCAAGGAGTTGTGGGATAACTTGGCCAAGTACCATGAGGAGAGCTCCACTTCAAGCCATGAAGAGGAGCCTAGTGAGCCAAGTAGCTCACATCATGGAGGGAGCGAATTGGGAGTTGAGGGCTACTCAACATCCAAGGAAGAAGAGGAGGAGAGTTCCTCTTGTTCAAGTTCGGAGCAAGAAGAAGAAGTTCCCACCTCCGGAAGGGTTGAAGAAGAAAGCTCATCTCCATCCACAACCCTAGGTAACTCAAACACTGTGATTTCAAGCAAATTACACATAATGTGTTTTGAGTGTAGGAAACATGGACATTACAAGAGCAAATGTCCAAAGAAGGTTAGGAAGACTCCACCGGCACCAAAGGTCAAGGAAGCCGGAGTCCCAACACGCAAAGGAAAGAAGCACGTGGTGTGCTTTCAATGCAAGCAACGGGGACACTATAGGAGCCAATGTCCGAAGGGGAGGAAACCTCACAAGGACAAGGGATGCACATCGATAGGGGGAGCTAAGGCAAACCCTAAGGTATCTTTTAAGGCTCATTCGTGCAATTCTAGTAGGATACATGCTAGTAATTTTATTGCATTAGTCAATAATGATAAGCATGTTAACACTAGAAATCAATACATGTGCTTAGGTGCTAAACATGTCAACCTAGATAGGGATACTACTAGGAATGCTAACCCTAGGATTAACACTTCTAAGGTTAAGGAAAACCTAGGTAGAAACCCCAAATCAACTAGACACATGCCTAGGAATGCCTCAAAGAACAATGACAAATTAAAACTTGAGGTATTAGAGAAGGAAAATCAAGTCTTGAGGTCAAGACTTGATACTTTGGAAAAGACTCTTAAGAACTTGGAGAAGTCATCTCTAGGGTTTAAGGGTCAAAAACCAATGTCCAAGGACAAGAAAGGTTTGGGTCACAAACCTAAGTCTCAAGTGGTCAAGCCCACTTATCATAATGTTCCATTCGATTATGGAACAAAATCTAGGGCTAGGAAGACCATCACCAAGGTCACAAGGGGAGTTACCCCTAGAGTTGATCTTGATGAGTCCCAAATGACCAAGGCTTTAAAGCCTAAGAGGGTCATTAGGAGGGTTGCTAGGGAAGTTATCCCTAGTGAATATTTAGTGAACCCAATGAGCTCTAATAGGTATTGGGTTCCTAGGAGCATCTTCTCTACCTCATAAATGGGTTAGAGAGTGTCAACTCCGATTAGAAGAGTAGTTAACCCAACTTTGAGGAAATTGACACTCAAGGAGCATTTTCAAGGTTTTGAGAACTTTTGAAAATGAAATGGAATTATCATTTACTCCTTTGAAGAGTTAAATGTGCCTAAAGATTGGAAATTTCATTTTTAATATCAATTGGCACAATTTGGGAAAATCTAGAGAACTCTCGAGGAAAAATGAAACATGCCAAGTTTTGAGGATAAATTTGATCTTTAAGTGGCATGAATTAATCTAGAGTTCAAGAAGTGTCAAAATTAGGATTTTGGCATTTTGGGGCAATCTAGGATTAAATTTGAAGTTAGCCAAGTGGTTAAGGATACTTAGATAGGTAATCTAGGTATATTTATTTATGCTAAATCTTGCCATGATTGTTTGCCCCCACATGTCATGACATCATGTTTAGTTTCATTATCATTTGAAATGTCATGATAATGCTTAGGCTAGTTTTTATGTCATGTTTATTTAAGTTTCAAACTTTATGCCATGACATCATGACATTGGCATATGTTTTCATTTATGATACCATTTTATGCCATGTCATCATCTCTTGCATTAATAATCAATTGAATTGATTTAAGGATGAAAAACACATCTTGATATTGAGATCAAATTTGTGTTTTGAAAATACATGAGACCTTAGTCTAAGATACCTAAACCCATATCTCACATCAAAATTGCCATGGATGTGTTTGATACACTTTAGATGTGTGTGAGATATTAGGATCATGAATTAGGATCAAGGTGCATAGTTCTTGTACCTAGATGAGCCTAATTCAAGAAATGGAGGATCATAGGGAAAGCTTGTGTACAAGTCATGTACATTTAGCCCTAAGATTATGGTCCTAAATTAAAAGGATTAAAATCATTTTGAAATTGATTTGGAAAACCTTGATGAAACCATCTTAGTGATTGCATTCATCATTGAACATTGTGATACAAAGTTGAGTTAAACTTGAACTATTTCAAAGTTTTTGAACTTTGTATCAAGATTGAAAAATAGAAGTTATTTTCATAGAAAATTATTTTTCCATGATAGTATATGTTATGAGGAATGTATCCTCAAAATTTTATAATTTTTGAAATTTTCTGGAATTTTTAAAGGGTTTCTGAATTTCGGAAGAGGAAAATCAGAAATCTGTGTTTAGAGCCTTGATCGGTCTGCGGACCGATCCAGGGAAGCATGGATCGGTCTGCAGACCGATCCAGTGAGATCCAGTGCGATCAGTGAGGTGTGGATCGGTCACTGGACCGGTCCAGATGGACTCTGATCGGTCTGGGGACCGATCAGGGCGTGCCAACTTGTCTGATTTCAGTCTGTTGTCTGAAAGTTCAGCTAGAAGTTGGGTTCTGTGGATTTCTAAAGGTTTGGAACTCACAAAGACATTGTTGGTGCAATGGTCAAGGGGGAGTTGACCTTTAGGGGGAGTTTTACCTAATTGTCAAGGGGGAGTTGACTTTTAGGGGGAGTTTTTACTCCTTAAGACTTTTGAGGATTAGTGATATGAGATTATCACTAAGTTGATTGTTGAGTTTAGTATCAAGGGGGAAATTAAGAGTTTCAATGAAAGGTATGAGACTTTCATTAGGAAGAAACTCTTGACCTTGATACTCTCTTTTTGATGTGTGTCAAACAAGGGAGAGTGTTCATTGGAGAATTATTGGAGAACCCAAGTTAGGTTATCGGGTTAACCTAAGCTAGGGGAAGAATGTCAAGGAATGTTCGAGGAAGAACATTGGAATTCTTTTTGATGTGTGTCAAAAAGGGGGAGAATTATTGGAGAACCCAAGTTAGATTATCGGGTTAACCTAAGGGGAGAATGTCCAGAGAATGTTCAAGGAAAGAACATTGGACATTGGAAGATGGTTGGAAAACCTAAGTTAGGTTATCGGGTTAACCTAACTTGATTATGGGTTTTGTCAAACATCAAAAAGGGGGAGATTGTTGGTGCAACCTCAGGTCAAGGTTGACCTGGTTGACCCGACTCGAGGTGACTTGACTCGAGTTGTATTTTGATGTTTGACTTGGAAGATTGTCGGTGCAACCTTAGGTCAAGGTTGACCTAGTTGAGTTGCATGTCGATGTTTGACGAGAAGAGAGTTGTATTCTTGATGTTTGACAAGAATAGGTATTTGGGAGATTGTAGGTGCAACCTTAGGTCAAGGTTGACCTGATTCGCGAAAAGTCCAAATATGGAGACTTGGCACTGGAAAAGTCCAAGTACGGAGACTTGGCACGGGGAAAAGTCCAAGCAGGTAGCTTGGCACGCGGAAAGTCCAAGTATGGAGACTTGGCACGGGGAAAGTCCTAACTGGGATGTTAGGCAGTGTGGAAAGTCCTGGTGAGTGAAGCTAGGCAGTGGGAAAGTCCTAACTGGGATGTTAGGCAGTTGGAAAGTCCTGGTGAGTGAAGCCAGGCAGTGAGAAAGTCCTAACTGGGATGTTAGGCAGTGTGGAAAGTCCTGGTGAGTGAAGCCAGGCAGTGGGAAAGTCCTAACTGGGATGTTAGGCAGTTGGAAAGTCCTGGTGAGTGAAGCTAGGCAGTGAGAAAGTCCTAACTGGGATGTTAGGCAGTGTGAAAACCCTAGTGAGTGAAGCTAGGTGAAAGTCCTGGTGAGTGAAGCCGGGCAAGGGAAAATCCAGATGGATCAAGGATGATCGGACATCTGGTGTTGAGAAGGTCAAGTAGGTCAAGGGAGTGACCGGATACTTGACACGAAGAGAAAAGTCCAAGTGGGTCAAAGGGATTGACCGGACACTTGGTGAGGAGTCTTAGCAGGTCAAGGGAGTGACCGGATGCTAAGCATGATGTACCAACAGGTCAAGGTTGACCGGATGTTGGTTTGGGAGACTTGGGACTTGGTTTGGGCAAAAACCAAGCTCTGGATCGGTCTGCAGACCGATCCAGCGATACGTTTGTGTATCTGATCGGTCTGGTGACCAATCAGATAACAAACAGAAGGCTGTGGGCTTACTGATCGGTCTGGGGACCGATCAGGGACAGGTGGGATCGGTCCGGGGACCGATCAGATTCCACACAGAGAGTTGGGCAACTCTCTGTGAAGCCTTCTGATCGGTCTGGGGACCGATCAGCACAGGGCCTGATCGGTCCCCACGACCGATCAGGCTTCAGCCTGATCGGTCCACGTCCTAGCCGTTGCGTAGCAACGGCTAGTTTCTTCGCTGTCTTCTTCGCAGGTATAAAGGGGTCGAGGGCTGCTGCTGCACGGTGACTTCTTCTTTTCTTCTAGAACTTCTGTTCTTCTGCTGCTGAAGCTTCTGCTTCAACTGAGCTTTGATTGAGCTCGCCTCCGAAGCTTCGCGTGAGCTTCCAGTCGTCGACCAGCTGCTGCGTTTGGGTTGTGAAGTTGCTGCTTCACCTCCAGTCGACAAGAAAGCAAGCAATTGGTAGAGTGCTATTGTATTCATATTGTATTGCTTTTCTTACTGTTCTTGTACTCTTTGTTTGCTGTTGCAAACGTTTGTGGCGAGGTTTCTCCACCCACAAGGAGTATATTGTATTAGCCGATTCTCCGGGGGCTCATCCACCGACGGATTGACTGGACTCGTCCAGCTTACGGACACGCCGAGGAGTAGGAGCCCTAATCTCCGAACCTCGTTACATCCTTGTGTTAAGGTTTGGTTTTCTTCTCTTTCGTTTCTTTGTATTTTCCGCTGCGCTAACACGTTTTGTAGAAAGAAACGACGATTTGGGGTCGGCTATTCACACCCCCCTCTCTAGCCTCCGTACGAAGGATCCTAACAGTTGTCAAAGGTGTTCAACCATATCATAAGCATCCATGTTCTCATGTTGCTTCTGAAGCTCAAAGTTCATGGTGGTGAGCATAAGGCATGACACATCTAATGCATCATCTTGATGCTTCTTGTAAGCATCCCTATCAGCTCTAGTGGCAGTAGTGGGGGGTGCCTCAGGAATGGGCTGCTCTAGGACGTATAATTTTCGTTCTTGCTTGAGAACTATTCTCAAGTTTCTGTACCAGTCTAGGAAGTTAGCTCCATTGAGCTTGTCCTTATCAAGGATAGATCGCAGAGAGAGAGTGTTCAATGTATTTGATGGCATGGTTATCTACAACAACATAATGCAGAACTTAGTATCATATATCGATCATTTAATTAGACCTTTAATTAAATGATTCTCCCACAGAATTGTAAAGCTTAGTAGAAGCAAGTCATGGTTGTGATTTTACCCACACTACTAGCTCCAATTCCAATCGCGATAACATTCATGTGGGATAAGACCCATATTATACCTCATCTTGAGTTAGCTTTGGCTAATCGCTCAAGACTCGTATAATGTAGGTAGGCATCTTATACCAATTGCATCAAATGCAACTCTTGTATAGCTAGATGAACAATACTATTTGTTCATTTGCCCATCTTATGAAATTCATATTATACCTCATCTTGAGTTAGCTTTGGCTAATCACCCAAGACTAGTACAATTTGAATTCCATCTTATGGGATATGCCTCTAAGCTCTCATTCTAAATGAGACAACTTAGTTAAGTCGTACCCAAGTTTAATAGTCGGACATCACAATTGTCCTATGCACTCTAGTAAGATAAATTGAGTCACTTTACTTTGGCAAAACCTAACTACAATTGATCGAGCTAGATGTGAGTATTAAACTTTTGGTAGGCATATTCTAAAAGGACCTAATTATATATATTAAACATGTATCTAATACATCACAAAGCACACATCATATATATATGCATAAATCAAAACGTGACATGGTTATGACCCCCATAAACTACGATCTTCTCAAGCCAATGAGAAGAGCGATGAGTCCACCTAGGTCAAAGCAGCTTCTCCAAGCGCTCCCTTTGTCGCCGTGTGTTGTTGTTCTTCCTTCCTTCATTTTCACCCATCGTCCAGTAGACTAATTTCTTTCTAATTTGTACATTACAACAACTAAAAAAACTCGAGTTACATTCGAGTGTAGTCTAAATTACAATAGGAATAAAAGGGACGAAGGCACGACACGCAACCGTATTAAGAATTACAATAACACACACAACCACATAGGGGGTTCAAGGGCCATAACCATGCACCATGTCATATATATTCACAATATATTTACGACATAAATTTACTATGATTGCAATAATAAATTATGAGCCGCAACGCCACGGCGACCCCGCTAGCTGGTTAGCGGGCGGGGTCAAGGGGCAGCGCGCCTTGCGGGGGTTAGGGGGCAGCACCCCTGAAACAAAATTAATTTTTGCATACTCGTTTATGAGTTGCTGTCATGCCTAAGACCCTACTGCCCTTAAGACCAACTATGTTTCGTTCGGAACAAAACACCTTTGGTCGAGACCTTATTGGTCACATACCAACTATGTTTTGTTTTCAACAAAACACTAATTTTTGGTCGAGACTCATAATTTTGCAGATCATAATAAACCTATCATGCTTTTCTATATCACATATAAAACTCTAAAACTTAGCATATCCCTTCGCAAGTGGATCTGATACCACTGTAAGGAACTAGTTGCGCTAAACACGCAAACGCGCAGTGGAAAAATACTAGTTTCTCCAGAAGATCCATGCGAAGGGAAACAAAATTATATGCTAAGTTTCTAAGAGCATGAAAGATTATACCTTTGTAGTGTGCTCAAGGACTCCCGATAGCTCGGATCATAGAACTATCTCGCGTTCGCGCCTCTACGGTATCCACACGAACAAGCGTTCGTTTGTCTCACAAACTCACAAGATGGAGATGAAACCACCTAAGGTTGTGCTAGCAACCTTCAGAAGGTTTTGGCCAAGAGGAGAGGAGAGGAAGAGGAAGAAGCCAATGAAGAAGTGCCCAAAATGAAGAGAAAATTGCTTAAGTATTTTCATCCAATGAAAACACTTAATTAGCATTAATGGCCTTAATGAGTATTTACACTCCATTAAGGATCACACTTGTAACTCCTCATTTCAAATGAGTGTAACTCCTCATTTCAAATCAATTTTGAAAATTGAATGAAATATATAATTAAATTTTGAAATTTAATAATTATCTTCATTAATACTATAAAATACCAAAAAAAGTAGATAATAATAAGGGGAATTTTCCAGAACTTTTAGAAATTTTTCGGGAATTTTTCGGAACTCGTATGGACGAATTTACAGGGATAAAAATTGGGCCCCGGGAAAGCTTATTTAGGTTACCCTATTTAAGCGAGGAAATGTTTATATTTATATTTCTTTTTTCCTTTATTTTCTTTTATTTCTTCATTTCCTTTCTCCCCTGTCGAAGCTCTCACCCGACGCCACTTCTCGCGCACCGAGCCTCCTCTCACGCCCGTGCCCTAATCGCTTCTAACTGGCGCCGCACGCGATCTCTTCTCCTCGCATACAAGACCCCAAAGGCCAAGGGAAACCTCGCGTCGCTCTCTTCTCCTTCCCTCCTCTCAACCCGAACCATTCCCTCTGCCCCTTTTCAGCACCACCGACCACCGCAGCACCGCCTTGCTTCTTCCACGCCGCCGCTGACTCTCGACCCGAGCAGCACCGCCGCACCCTTTGCCCTAGCGCCGAGCCGCCCTTTGCTGATTTCCCTCCTCTGCCCTAGACGCAGTCTACCGTTGTCGAACGGAGCAGTGCCGACCCGCAATTCCCCTTCTTCTTCGGCCTCCTCCGCACGACAGAGTACCCCAGCAGAACACCCCCTCTTCTAAACAGGAACCGTACCCTAGTTTGCTCTTCACTGTGGTTCCGTTTTTGTTGTTCCAATAGCCACAATAGTTGTGGATTGAGGTAAGGGAAGCTAGGTTGATGTTAAATTGTTGTGGTGTATTGATATTTTGGTTGAGCCTCAATTTTTCTTGTGATCCGGGCAGTGTGAAGGGTTTCCAGCAACAGTTACTTCGTCCAGCAGTAACTTTCCTTGCCTGTGGATTAACAGGAGCGGCTAAGAAGTAAGGTAAGGTGTAGAACATTTGATATATGCTATAGGTCATGATTTTGATTCGATTATTTTAGATAGATGATCATGTGTAGATTAATTCTTGTGGGAAGAATGATGGTAATATGATTAGGGTTTTGCCCTGATTTAGGATTAGAGATTTTATTTAGCTATTTAGAAGAATTGTAGATAAATAAAATATATTTCTATTCGTGACACAGGACTTTGACACGAGACGAGTATCTCGACATCGTATTTGGACCAGATTGGACTTTTCGATTAGAGGCGGGTACTTTGACTTTATGTCATTTGATATGCATAGTAATGTTTTTAACAAATAGCAATGATTGTGTTTCTTATCTTCTTCAGTTGGTCACTACCTGATCTGTTACATGCTTGTTTGTTTACTTGTTATGTGCTTCATGTTAGTACCTACTTGATTATACATGCTTATAGGGGTAGTGACACAACCATGTTATTTATTATGTTCAGGACCTAGGATTTTTGATACCTTATCTGATCTGTGTACCTTTGATTTGGTTCATTGTCCTATGGTACACATTATATATATATATATATATATGGATATTGCTATGCTATTCAGGATATTGCCATGTTTAGTGTCATGCATCATCTCGCATGATTGCATGATGTGCGATAGTCTGCTCCATTATTGTTGAGCACATCGCCAATTACATGGATCTGCACACACCACCACTCATGGGTTAGTGATTTTTATTAGGCAGGGTGTGTCGTACTTCTGCTATTTGGCTCCGCTGGTACGGTGACTCAGCGTGGTAGCCGGCAGACAGTTCTGCTCTGTTAGGCTACGCTGGTTTAGTGTAGCAGCGTGGTAGCCGACATACGGTTGGACTTTGTTTGGCTCCGTTGGTCCGTTCACGGGTAGTGCGACATAGCGTGGTAGCCAGCAGAGATTCCTCCCCGTCATTATGTACTGGGAGATGAGAGTATTGAGCTCCCCCATTTATGATTTGGGGTAGGAGGATAGGTGTACTCCGACAGCATCCTGTCCACTCGATGATTCATCAGGAGCAGTGATGGCAGAGTGCACGGTTGTCACAGCCCTACCCACTCGGTCTTACCATTGTGTGTGAGATGGCTGACTGGCGTCAAGGGTGACCATGTCATTGGCATCATATGCATTTATGCATTTTCTGATTGTATTTGCTGCACTTATATGTTGCATTTGGATGGATGCATATGTTTGACATGCATACAGGATTTTGATACCTCTCGATCTGATGACCCTATTATACTTATACCTTAGTCCTGGTTAGTACAGTTTTCTCTTGCTTGTTTCAGTTGCATTTATCTTTCTTGTATCAGGAGACTGTACGCATGATTAGTGCTGGTTGTTATTTTCTTTATTATGCATATCAGTTGTTACCCGCTGAGTGTTGGTCTCACACCCTCCTCCGTTGCTATTTTCAGGTTGATGCTATCCGGAGAGTTCCAGTCGTTAGTCCCTTGCAGTCCACGAGGACGTTTGTTGGTCTTTGGGTTTTTCTTTATTAGACTATGTTTAGACTTGTTCTGTTTTGATACTTTGGATCTTGTATGGATTTTTACTTGTCGATGGATTTTTATTCGATATGGTCTTCTACATGCCTGCCTGGACGGCAGAAGAGGTAAGTTGACTTTATTTGCGTCGTTGAGTTTTTGTGCTTTATGAGTGTAGTTGAATAGGATATCGGTTTTGTGCTTTATGAGTGTAGTTGAGTAGGATGATTTGAGATGTTTACTTATCATTTGTTCTAATTCACTATTTAACTGCGTGGATGATGTGATTGTTTGCTTATTTATTTGTTGTTATATACATACGTTCCGGCCGTGTTGGCCGTGTATGACTATGGATGTAGAAAAGTTTCAGATTGTCACCCGTACAGGGGAGATGCTGCTGGATTTCCTCTGGCAGGGACTCCTCTGGGGCATGACAATTTATTTGGTATCAGAGCCAAGTTGGCGATACTTGTTTGATTTTCGTGTTACGACTTTTCGAGATTTATCCGATACCAATTTATTGGTATCAGAGCGGGTTATGATATCTGCTTATGGTGTTCTAGATGTTAGGGTTAACCCAAGTTTGCTAGTAAACTTGGGTACTTATTTTGGGATTTGTATGAGTTTCCGTCGATTTTCTTGTTCGGAATTTTGAGGTCAATTTAGGGACTGGATAGCGATGGAACATCTCCAGACGGTAATAGGTATGATATTTTTATTTTATAATTTTGGTTCTGTATTAATATTTGGGTAACATAGATATCCTTATTGATCATAAAGATATATGTAGTCTATATTGGAATTAGCGCTTCATTGTTAGTAATATATGGTGTAGTGCCCTTATAAATATGGTATACTTACTAGGCAATAGATATAAGACCACTCTATAGCTTATTATGGCAAAGCATAATGATGCTTAATCCCTGATATTAGAGAATGAGATAATTAAAGAAATTATTGTGAATTACTTATGGACAAGAATAACCTATCTCTGTAGGGTATTATGTGGTATTTTTGCATGTACCATTCTCATGTAATTGGCCACACATTGCTTTTATACCTTTGTTATGTCAAACCTATAAAAGAGCATGTCGATCTCAAACTTTACCAAACATCCAACTGGTTTAAAATGGTTGGAACCAGCTCCATGTATAAACCTACTTGTTCACTCTTAATGGTTTGATTGGTAGATAGGTTAGTTTTACCAAATGTTTCCAGTCAAGGTTTTTGTTTAAACTATACAGATCTAGTGAAATCATCATTTCCTAGATAAGCAAATTTTCACTGATAAGGTAATTTATTTTCTTTGGTAGGTCCACTCATTATCCAAAGATAGCTAAATCAAGTTACTGATAGTACACCCTTCTAAGCACCCACATCAACCCACAACCTCTTCCTTGGGAAAGTTATAGTCATCCTAACTCAAGATCGTTGACCTATTCACTAAGGCATGAAGTTTAACTTATAATTCAGAATCATCCTTAGTTGGTGAAGAAATATCCAATAATGGCAGCTTAGGTGCCATATGCTGCTGTTTTAGATTTGCTACTTTTCTGGTTTTATGAATGTTGACATGAAACATAGAAACTCCTCAGATCAAATAGACAAGTGTTAATCGGTAATTGCAGGCCTCTACCAAGTTAAGTTTTGGCACCAATATTTAATGCACTGAGCATGATAGGCCAGAGAATGGCTATTAGCTCAGTTGGTTAGAGCGTCGTGCCTTTATGAGGGAGATTGGTAGATTACCCACCTTCAGACCATAGCGGCTGACCATGTCTCTACCGTCCGGTGATGCTTTGGATGTCACCGAGGAGGTCAAAGGTTGCCCGTTAGATTTTGGCAACATGATACTTACGGTAGATCTTTTAGTATTGGAAATGATCGACTTTGATATTATTCTTGGTATGGACTGTTTATTAGCATATCATGCCACTGTTGATTATCAGACGAAGGTGGTCATGTTTTGACCACCGAACCAACCCTCGTGGGACTTCACTGGCATCAGAGACGGCGACATATCGATCATTTCCGCGATTCAGGCTCAGAAGCTACTGTCACATGGCTGTCAGGGTTTTTTGTTATCTTTGATCAGTACTGAGGACAACAGTAGTTCGCAGATCTCCGACGTTCCGGTGGTCCGAGAGTACCCATATGTATTCCTAGAGGAGCTACCAGGTCTGCCTCCCAGGAGGTAGGTGGAGTTCGCTATTGAGCTGATTCCAGGGACTGCACCGGCATTGAAAGCTCCTTATCGTATGACACCAAAAGAGTTGAACAAACTGAAGGTTCAACTCCAAGAGCTTTTGGACTGGGGATTTATTCGCCCTAGTGTCTCTCCATGGGGTTCTCCGGTACTGTTTGTCAAGAAAAAGGATGGTACATTGAGGTTGTGCATTGATTACAGACAGCTGAATGCAGTGGCCGTCAGAAATAAGTACCCCCTTCCACGGATCGAGGATTTGTTTGATCAGCTCAGAGGTACATCAGTGTATTCTAAGATTGATCTGCGGTCCGGATATCATCAGCTGAGAGTACGAGATTCTGATATCCAAAAGACAGCATTTCGCACCATATACGGACATTATGAGTTTTTGGTAATGCCATTTGGGCTTACCAATGCACCAGCGGTGTTTATGGACTTGATGAACCGCATCTTTCTGGAGTATCTTGATCAGTTTGTTGTCATTTTCATCGATGACATATTGATCTACTCGCGTTCCGAGGAGGAACATTCACAACATCTTCGCATAGTCTTAGAGACTCTTCGACGACATCAGCTGTACGCGAAGTTCAGCAAGTGTGCATTCTGGCTATCTTCAGTCGATTTTCTGGGGCACGTGGTCTCAATTAGAGGTATTTCAGTAGACCCTTAGAAGATCGAGGTTGTCACCAGCTAAGAGCAGCCGAAGTCAGTGCAGGAGATCTGTAGTTTTCTGGAAATGGTCGGATATTACCGACATTTCTCGCGTATTGCTATGCCGCTGACACGCCTTACCAAGAAAGGCGTGAAGTTCACGTGGTCCAAGGATTGCGAGACCAGCTTTCAGGAGCTGAAGCGGAGATTAGTGTCGGCTCCAGTTTTGGTTCTACCTTCTGAAGAGGATGGATTTATACTCTACACTGACGCGTCTCTTCAGGGTTTGGGCGCTGTTCTGATGCAACACGATAGGGTAGTCTCCTATGCTTCTCGACAGTTGAAGGAGCATGAGAAGAACTACCCAGTTCATGATCTAGAGCTAGCTGCCATCATCTTTGCTCTGAAGCTTTGGCGGCATCATTTGTACGACATTACATTTGAGATTCTCACTGATCATAAGAGTCTCAAATATATTTTTACCCAGAAGGAGCTTAATCTCCGACAAGGGAGATGGATGGAGTTCTTGAAGGATTATGATTGTACCATTAGCTACCACCCGGGGAAAGCTAATGTGGTTACCGATGCGCTCAGCAGGAAGTCTAGAGGGACTTTAGCTTGCCACCGGACTTCAATCACAGACTTGATTCAGGGTTTCTCTGAGTTGGGCCTTCAGGAGCAGGGAAAGACAGAGCAGGGTATTCTGGTTACCATGGTTGCTCAGTCGTCGATCAGGACGAGGATCCGAGAGGCCTAGGCCGGTGATCAACATTTGTAGTTTATTGGCAGCCAGATAGCTTCCGGGCAGCAGACCGAGTTCACACGAGATGAGTGTAACGACCCAATTTTCCTCATTAGGAGTTCTAAAAGTTCTTAAAATATTTTAGAAATATTCTAGAGATTTTTAGAAATTTTTAGAGTATTTTTATGCAATTTTTGGAGGTCGTTTGGTATTTTTACTAGACGAAAGAAGTTTTGACAAAAAAAAAATTGTCCAAGTCGAGATTCGAACCTGAGACCTCTGGACGAACTCGACGTTAACCAAATCCAGCTAGCCAACTGTTCCGCAAATGTTTTGTGAAAGAATATGGAACGAAATAGATTTAAGCAGTGAGGGAATTGAAAATAAAAGGGGAATAAAAGGCTCGGTTGGGGATTTGAACCTGCGGACTTTGGCTCGGTCAAAACCCGGTTGACCAAGTGTTCACGCGGCCGGTTTTGTTTAAAAAGGGTAGCGAATTTATTTAAAGAAGTTAACAGAATATTGAGTTATAAGAGGAGAACTTAACTTAGGGCTTGATTACCCGTGACCTAATTTCTTACCTCTCCTTCTCTTCGCGCGGCGTCGACTCCTCCTCTCAGGAGAAACCACAACGAGGAGCTAGGGCTTCTCCGGCGACCAGCGAGGGTCCAATCCGAGAGCTTTTCGCCTCTTCACGATCCTCTCGGCGAGGTGGACGCATAGGCACAAGAAGAGGTTAGGAACTCAAGCATCTCAACAACCCTAGAAGCCCTTTTCTCCTTTGGTAGAGAGTCTAAGAACGCGAGGTAAGTTGCTTACTCACCTACAGTAGAGTAGCTTAGATTTTTCGTTGGCTTCTTCTTCTTGATTTGGAAGCATGTTATTAAGGAAGTTTGATTTCCTAAGATACTGCCGTGAGAAATTTGGATTGTCTAAGGATTTAGATTTCTTCTTTTAGGTTTTCAAAACATGCTGTAGAAAAAGTTGTAGTTTGCTAAGAATCTAGTTTTCTTTTGGGGCTTCG
Organism: Zingiber officinale; assembly: GCF_018446385.1. Classification (NCBI taxonomy): domain Eukaryota; kingdom Viridiplantae; phylum Streptophyta; class Magnoliopsida; order Zingiberales; family Zingiberaceae; genus Zingiber; species Zingiber officinale. The sequence goes on from NC_055997.1 coordinate 99,841,875, forward strand.
GATCATGTTATGCAGGATTGGAATTTTTGGAGGCTTGAGTGTAGCTTCGGGATTTGCCTTCTTCTATGTATTTCTGCTGTAGTATACAAGATTTATATGAGTTTCATATAGTTTTTTTTTTAAGCTTCAGTAGGCTTCAGTTTGGATTGGCCATATGTAGCATATTTGGGTTTCAGTTGTGATCTTTGAAATTTGCTGCCGTGAGGTTTAGGGAAGAACATGAATGGTAAGTTCAAGCATGCGGGCGTTTTACCTCCAAGCTTTGTAGTTCAGTTTGTAATGCGTTGAATATAGTTGTACCTACATCTTGAGTTGCAATTAATGTTGCATAATTCAGTTTTAAGGTTGTGCTGGATTCTTGCTTGTTTGCTACCGTGAATCACAAAGAAAGGAAGTAAATAGTATAGTTTAAGCATGTGATTAGATGGTTCCTATTTGTTATTAGTTAAGCATGTGTAGTTTCTTTATTACTAGAATAGTATGAGCAGTATTGAATTATAATGTTTCTCCTTGCTATTAGAATAACATGAACAGACTTATGTTTGGGTTTATCTTGAAGCTTGCTGCCATAAAACCAGATTTAGTTGTTTAGATTTGGAAATGAGAGCATGTAACATCCTAGTATTTGATTTTCTTCTTTGCTGCCATGTGTAGGAATAGGCCTCTAAACGGGCATGTAGTAGAGTGGTTTTGTGCTGTTAGCATTTTAGTTGTTTAGTTTTCGATATAGATCCTTCCTTATTAGTTTTTATGCATGCAGATTTCAAATTTATGTAGCTCCAATGAGTAGGAACAGCTATATCAGTTCATGTTGTAGTTTTGGTTTTCCTTTGCATTTTAACAAATCTGAACAGTTTTTATTCTAGCATGCTTAAAGATTTCAGATATGTCTTCCTTTGATTTATGACTGTTGTAGCATACTTGAAGAAGTCAGACTTGCTCTTACGATTCGGATTTTCTGTACAGCTAGTGTGCTTTGTTTTTCTCGCTTTGGATTTTCTGTATAGCATTAGAACAACAAGAAGTTTAAGAGTAGCTAGTGTGCTTTATTTCCGTTGCTTTCGTATTACACTGTACAGCTTTGGAATAGCTAGAGATTAATGAGTAGCATGCATTCTTTGCTCTCTTTTTTTTTATCTTTGATGTAGCAAGATTTAAGGTTTTAATTCCAACAAGTTTTAGATGTAGTTTAAGCTCGTATGATATGCAAATATTGATAAGTATTGCATGCAGAACTTCAATATAAGAATAGATTTTTATTAAGTTTAATATGCAGAATTTTATTAGCATAGTAGGTAGATTTTTGGTTTAAGCATTTCAAAGTTAGAATGTGCTTAAACATTTTAGTTTCTTTTTAAGGAAACATTCTTTTAGAAGTATTAACAAGTATAAGAAAGATAAAGAAAAAAAAAAGAAAAAGGCCAAGGCCTTAAGTAGATCCCAAAGTCAAGACTTTAGGGATTTTGGCACACAAGGTGCTAAAGAAAATGCCGAGACATTATATATTAGAAGTATTAAAAGATAACAAGTATTTTACTTTTATCAGTGGCACTGTACTGGACTCTCAGTTGTCTTTGGGTTGGGCTCTCATAGTCGTCCCTAGGTTGGTTTAGATAACCTAGTATGCAGGACTCTCAGTTGTCCTTGGGCTAGACTCCCATAGTCGTCCCTAGGTTTAGATAACCTAGTAAACCCTACTAGATTCGGGACCAGCTATCTCGGGTCTAGTTAGGAATGCGCGCATAGCAAGTACAGTTGCTGGGCCCAAGAAGAAAGTTGATTATTATTTTGAAGTATTATAAGTATAAGTTTTTGAACAAACAAAATAAGTTTCACATAAGTATAAAAGTATAAAAGAATAAGTTTAGAACAAATGAATTAAGTTTCACTTTGTTTTAAAATCAGCAAGTTTAGTTTCCTTTTATGCTAGCATGTTATTTAGATTAGCTTATTGTTCTTTGTTATTAGAAGAGCATGAGTAGCTTTACATGTTTAGCACTTCAGTATGTTTGTTTATTTACTAGTAGATGAGCATGAGTAGTTTTCCTTTTGAACATTCAGTTTTAGTTTTCAGTATATTCACATGCATATCGAGTTTTTGTGAGTTAGATAACGCTTACTAAGCATTTTGCTTATAGATTGCATTTCCTCTTAATGCAGATAAAGGAAGGCGACAAAGTGGCACAGATGATGTGTGATGCCAGGACTATGGAAGTCTTGGGACTAGAAAGGAGTTCCTTTAGTCTTCTTTCCTTATTTTTTTAGTTTCCGCATTTTAGTTATTGTAAACATTTGAGATTGTACTTTACACTCCGTGTTATTCGAGTTTATTCTTGTTCTAGGTTGTATGTAGGATGAGTTCGGTTTAGTAAGTAGATTTGTGTGTTTGATACGTATTTAACTGCATGGGTGTTTGATAAATGTTCCAGCCGCCTGTGGCTGATGTATACTATGTTTGTTTCTCGGTTTATGGTCATCGGTACAAGGGAGACTCTGTCAAAATTTTTCAGTAGAGACTCTTCGTGGTTTCGATCATACCGGTTAAGTAGAGTTAGTAGTTAGGTAACAGTCATCCTTAGAGAGTAGTATAGCATAGTAAGAAGGGTGGTCGTTACAAGGAGGGTAGTATATGTGACGCCCGCCCCTTTTCTACTCTCACTCCTGCCTAGTGAGGGCAGGGTCACTTCTTTTTTTTTTTTTTTCTTTTAGACTTAGCGTACATAAACATACATACAGCGGAAGCATATATATATTTTTATAAAATCATACTAAGCATATGAGCATGAAATAGCATAGTTCAACTTAATTAGTCATATTCTTCATTTCTAACACATGTATACGGAATCATGAAAGACATCAACATAACATAACATATTATTCATAAGTTCACTTAAGCAGGTCATTTTATTTCTTTAGCCAAGTCACCATCACACATCTCTTGCCCTTTCCTGCTGCTCCTCTAGTTTATCCATTCTTTACCTTTATCTGTGGTACAAGGAAAAGTATCTGTAAGCACTCAAGGCTTAGTGAGATCCTTTCCTACTCACAAAAATTGGCATATCATGCAACATCATTATATCATACATTCTAGAATAAATGACGCTCATATCACCATATAATTAGAAACATATCATATCATGGCATGAATCTCAATAATATCATAACGTAAAGTAAACAACATATTATGGCATAAATCTTATCATAGTATAAGTAACCTCATATCATGGCATAAATCATATCATAGCTTAGGTAATCATCACATCATGGCAGAGATCATATCATAGCATAAGAAATCATCATATCATGGTATAGATCATATCATAGCATAAGAACTCATCATATTATGGTATAGATCATATCATAGCATAAGAAATAATCATATAATGGTATAAATCATATCATAACATAAGAAATCATCATAGCATGGTATAGATCATATCATAGCATAGAGGTACATCAGAGCATAAGTGAAATCATCATAACATTTCTTTTCATAACATCAAGGCATCATATCATAGCATATCTGTAAGCATTGTTTCACATCATATCGTAAGCATGGATGCAAGATGTCCTTTAAAACATGAGTAATGTCATGTGCAATATGTCTTTCAAAACATGGGTTATGTCATGTGTGAGATGTCTTAAAACAATATCATATAGTACTTGAAAATAATCTCAACATGAAAGGGGCCCGGCTTAGTACCACATACATACATAATGCACGCATCCTAAGTAGACCCAAGGTAGCTATTCTTGGACCTACTAGGAAACTAGGCCCGTAGCTCGGCCTAGGGGCACGTAAGGAGCCCACCCTTTACTAGGCCCGTAATTCGACCTAGGGGTGCATAAGGAGCCCACCCTTTTGGTACAAGCCATTCAAAGTAAAATACATGTCATATCATATCTCTATCATTTCATAACATATTCGTGTCATTCATAGCATATCTTATTCATGTCATTTATAGCCTATCATGTTCATGTCATTCATAGCATATCACATTCATGTCATTCATAGCATATCATGTTCATATCATTCATGTCGTTTATAAGGTATGCATAAATGGGCACATAGCCATGCATACTTGGGCACATAGCCATCATACTTGTCTTGGGCACATAGCCATCATATTTGGGCACATAGCAATTTAGGTATCATTCTCATGCATGGTTCATAAGCATATTTAAACGAGCAATATAATATATCATGGAAGGAAAAAGAAAACATAATCATGCATGGATCACAAGTTAACTTCTCCTAATTCATATAATGGCAAGGAAAGTACATATTGAGTCATAACTTAGTCTAAATTCTCAACCCACTAAGGGTGGCCGAAACATGCATAGGTTCATTTAGGTTTCATGAAATCATATAAGCATATGAACCCACATTCATTTCTATAACATTTAACATAAGGAACATCATAAGCATATTTGATTTAGGTTCTATGCTTCCTAGGTTTTTAAACCCACCTTGGCCGAAACATACAAGGTCCAAACTTGGTTACAAATAGCATGTAAACATGTGAACCCTAATCAATTTCCATGCATTTATCATAGGCAATCACATGAGCATATTAGGTTAAAGTTCCAAGCTTCCTAAGTCCACAAAATATAGGTGGCCGAATGCCACAAAACATAGGTTCTAAGCATGTGAGTACCCTACAAATTTCATAGCATATCATGGAGAGGAACATAAACATGTTAGGGTTGAATTTAGGCTTGCCTAAGCCCTACATTTCATGTTGGCCGAATGTTCATCATGTGAAAACATAACCCTAAGCAACATGAAATCTCAAGTGCATTATGTTATCTTCATATCTTTTCATAAGGTAAAACATAAGCAAGCTAGATTTGAGGTTGAGCCTCCTTAAGGTATTTAATCCCTTCATGGCCGAAACCTTGTGGTAGGGTCCTACTAGTTCTAAGCAACATACAAGTATAAAACATCAAGAGAACATTCATAACATATTATGGGAAACTTCATACTTGATACTTCTTCTAGAATTTACAAACATGTGAGTACCTTATGAATTTCCTAGCATATCATGGAGAGAAACATAAATATGTTAGGGTTGAATTTAGGCTTGCCTAAGCCTTACATTTCACGTTGGCCGAAAGTTTATCATGTGAATACCTAACCCTAAGCAACATGAATCTTAAGTGCTCTATGTTATTTTCATATCTTTTCATAAGGTAAAACATAAGCAAGCTAGATTTGAGGTTGAGCCTCCTTAAGGTATTTAATCCCTTCATGGCCGAAACCTTGTGGTAGGGTCCCACTAGTTATAAGCAACATACAAGTAGAAAACATCAAGACAATATTCATATAACATCATAGAAGAGATCATAGACATGTTAGTTTTTAAATTTAGCTTCCCTAGGGTTTTAAATCTTTTCATGTCCGAACCCTAAGGTAGGGTATTACCTAACTCCAAGCCACATACAAGCATGAAATATCAAGGTCATATTCATAGTATATCATGAGAAAAACTTAAACATGTTGGTTATGGTTTTGAACTTCCATAAACCTTACAAGTGTCATGGCCGAAATTTCTAAAGGAAACTTTAGGTTGTTGATCCATCTAAACTTGAACAAAAATCATATAACAACTTGTACCACAGGTGAGGGGATACTCACCTCCTTTTGTTTGGTCTTTTCCCTAAAAGAAGATACCCCTTGTGAAGAGAAAGAAGAGAGTTTCTCCTCCTAGTGCTCCTTTTGCTTCTCTTGCTTGTGAGAGGTAGATCTTGAGGATTCCTTCTTGTTGTTTGGTTTTCTTAGGGAGAAAACCTAGTTGGATTTTTCGGAAAAAAGGAGAGGGGATACTCTAGGTCACGGCAATGGTGAGGGAAGGGAAGAAAAAATGAAATCCCTTCTTTGTTTTTCCTCTTATGCTAGGTGGGAGTAAGAAGCAAAAAGAAACTTTGCTTTCCCCTCTTCTTAACTCATCCTTTATCCTCTTAATGATGAAGAAAATGTCTTCATTCATCCCCTCACTTCCTCTCCTCTCATTCCCTCTTGAATCTCCACGAAAATGGAAAAGAGTGAGGAAGGAAAAGACAATTTGTCTTGTTTCTTAATCAAGAGAAAGAGGAAGAAAGCTACTTGATGTTTTCTTGCTTCCTTCTCTTAATCATGGTTTTATCTTTATCTACAATTCCCATTCTCTATTCAACAATAACTCATGATGGTCTAGTGGTAATTCCATAATCCTTAGCTTAAGAAGATTCAAGGTTCAATCCTTGACCAACTCTTTTTTTTATATATATATATTTTTGGTTCCATCTTATCTTTCTTTATTCTAAGAGAAAATCTTCACATACTTAGCTTAAGAAATTCGTGGGTGTTACAGTATATACTTCCGAGGCAGGTTATGCGTACCTCAGTCTCACCCGGTCTTACAAGAGCTATATCAGGAGGTTCATCGCTCTCGATTTACGATCCATCCAGGTGTGACCCGCATGTATCGAGATTTGAGGCGTTCCTACTGGTGGAATGGTATGAAGAAAGACATCGCGGAATTCGTAGCAAGATGTCTTGTCTGTCAGCAGGTGAAGGCTGAGCACCAGAGACCTGTCGGTTTACTTCAGCGGATTCCTATTCCTGAGTGGAAATGGGAACACATTACTATGGACTTTGTGGTGGGTTTGCCGAGGACACGACGAGGCCATGACGCAATTTGGGTAATCGTTGATCGATTAACCAAATCCGCGCACTTCTTAGCGATCCGGAGGACAGATTCCCTAGATCGATTGGCAGATCTGTATTGCCGAGAGATCATCAGATTACATGGTGTCCCTTTGAGTACTATTTCGAACAGAGACCCCCAGTTCACATCTCGATTCTGGCAGAGTCTGCAGCAGGCCTTGGGCACTCAGCTCCGTTTCAGTACAGCTTTCCCTCCATAAACAGATGAACAGTCAGAACGAACTATTCAGACTCTAGAGGACTTGCTGAGATCTTGTGTACTAGATTTTGGAGGCAATTGGGAGGACCATTTGTCATTGGTAGAGTTCGCCTACAACAACAACTTTCATTCAACTATCCAGATGACACCGTTTGAGGTGTTGTATGGTAGGCCTTGTCGGACACCCACCCTCTGAGATGAGGTTGGGGAGGCCCAGCTGTTTGGACCTCATAGAGCTCAGCATGAGGCAGAGTTGGTCCGTACTATCAGACGGAGGATGTCAAAGGCGCAGGACCGCCAGAAGAGTTATGCAGATCGGAGACGCATACCCCTGGAGTTCTCTACAGGCGACCATGCATTTCTGCGAGTTTCACCCACGAAAGGGGTGAAGAGATTTGGCCTCAGAGGTAAGCTAGCTCCGCGATACATTAGCCCTTTCCAGATCCTGGAGAGGATTGGAGTAGTAGTTTACCGGCTGGCACTACCACCGTCCCTGGCAGGCGTTCATGACGTATTTCACGTATCTATGCTGAGGAGATACGTACCCGACCCGACACATGTGCTGACAGATATATCAGTTCCCGTTCAGCCTGACGTCACTTATGAGGAGATTCCAATACGGATTCTGGACCGGAAAGAGCGTCAGTTGTGGAACAAGACTATCCGACTGATTAAAGTTGGATGACAACATCATTCAGACGAGGAGGCTACTTGGGAGCTCGAGGATACGATCCAAGCTCGATATCCCCATCTTTTTACTTGAGGTATGTGAGTTAATTACCGTTCAGCATTTATACTTTCTATTTGTTGTTAGTACTTGTTGATGGTAGATAACGAAATTTGGGGACCAAATTTTTATTTGTGGGGGAGAATGTAAAATACCGAAAAAAAGTAGATAATAATAAGGGGAATTTTTAGAATTTTTTCTGGAATTTTTTGGAGCTCGTATGGACGAGTTTACGGGGATAAAAACTGGGCCCCGGGAAAGCCTGTTTAGGCTACCCATTTAAGCGAGGAAATGTTTATATTTATATCTCTTTTTCCTTTATTTTCTTTTATTTCTTCGTTTCCTTTCTCCCTTGCCGAAGCTCTCACCCGACGCCACTTCTCGCGCACCGAGCCTCCTCTCACACCCGTGCCCTAACCGCTTCTAACCGGCGCTGCACGTGATCTCTTCTCCCCGCATACAATGTCGGTGCGGGAAGAATCCGACGATCAAACTCGTGTTTTGATAATGGCAAAGGATTCAAAGTTAAGGTGTTTTGTGATCTAACAAGTCTGCTTGAGTATTTCAGGAAAGTCCTAGCTGCGGTTAGGCAAAGGGAAAACCCTAGGAGGTGGTAACCCTAGGTTATAGGGGGTGGTAACCCTATGCGGAAAGTCTTGGCAGGTCGATGGCTTCAGGCAAAAGTCCTAGGGGGTGGTAACCCTAGGTGGAAAGTCCTGGTGTCACGAACCAGGTGAAAGACTGGACTAGCCAGTAAGCGGATGTCCAGCAGAAAGTTCGGATGCGTCGAGTGCTGAGCAAAAGTCCAGTCGATCTGGAGGATCGCACTGACAGCAGGTAAATCTCCTGAGTGGAGTAGGTGAGGACGCATTCCCCGTAGAGGGAACAGTAGGCGTCGGGTTGACCTAGGGTTTCCGGACGGAAATCCAAAGTCAGACCCGGATAGTCTGATGACCATCGATAATATTTTGTTACCTTATTTATGGCTTTATGTGCTAATTTTGTGTTGCAGGATATTGTTTGGGACTAACATGTCTTGCAGGTACAAAATAATGAAGTCTTCCCTCGGATGAACAGTGTCCGAGGCGCCTCCATGGAGTTTGGAGGTGCCTCGGGTGCAAAGCTGGAGCTGGCTGCGAAGCTCTCTGGAAGCGCCTTGAAGGAGTCATAAGGCGCCTTGGAAGGCGCCTTGAATGAGGCATAAGGCACCTTGAGCAGATAACATTCGACCAGTTCAAGCTTGATCCACGCGGGTGACTCGGCAGCATGGAGGCGCCTTGAATAGCCTTCAAGGCGCCTTGAACACCCTTTATAAAGTGGGTTCGAGTAGCACCTTCAGAGAATCAGATTCTAAGTAATCCTCTTACTGCGTGCTGCTAAATCGACGACCCGAAAGGCTATGACTTGACACCGACGACCCGGAGCTCCGAAACTTGTGATTTCTATACTGTTGTCGGTATAACTGTGTTTCTTTTTATTGTACTTATTTGCAATACTTGTACTTTATTCTAACTTATAGTTGTTTCCCACGGAAAGCGATCAAGGATCGCGGGCCTTCGAGTAGGAGTCGTCACAGGCTCCGAACGAAGTAAATTCCCCTGTGTTTGTGTGTTTGTTTTTATTCTGCTGCGTTTTAACTCCGATAGTTTTGTGATTCGAAAATTGTGAAAGTGGCGAGCACTATTCACCCCCCCTCTAGCGCATCTTGATCCAACAATTGGTATCAGAGCCAGGTTCGTTTTGAATTGGTGCAACCACCATTCAAAACAATTTTTTGTTTTTCGTGGTAATTTCAGATTTTCGGAGTCAATTAGAATTTAGCTTTATAGCTATATTCTAATTCTTTTTCTCGAATCGGTTTTTTCTCGAGGTCGGTGCAACACCACCCGAGTTCGTGTTCTATTTTTAAATACTTCCCGCACTACTAATCCAGGACCAAGTCCTGGAATTTTCTTGTCGTTTATTTTCTTCGTAGTTAATCTAAAATGGCCCAACAAGAGGATTATAGTACTGTCCGTCCCCCTCTCTTACCGGAGAGGACTTTGGTTTCTGGAAGGGCAGAATGGAGAACTTCTTGAAGATCCAGTTCGAAACCTGGATGATCGTCAAGACTGGTTTGGATCTGCCAACAGATAAAGACGACAATCCTACACCCTGCGAAGATTGGGAATCTGCATTAATCAAGAAGGTGGAGGCAGACGCCAGAGCAACTTGTACCCTCCAGTGCGGGCTAACAAAGGAGGAGTTAAACCGCGTCGGCCCATTCTCAAGCGCCAAGGAGCTATGGGAGAAGTTGATCGAGCTTCACGAAGGGACCTCCGATACCAAAGTAAGTAAGCGTGATTTACTATTCAATAAATTGTATAACTTAAAAATGCAGGAAAATGAGACGGCAAGCCAGTTACACGCGCGAATTCAAGATATCCTTAACTCACTTCACGGAATCGGGCAGAAGGTAGAAAATAGGGATATAATAAGGTACGCTCTTAATTCGTTTCCAAGGAGTACATTGTGGGCGTCAATGGTAGATGCCTACAAAGTCTCTAAGGATTTGTCTTCTTTAAAGTTTGATGAATTATTTAGTGAATTTGAACTTCATGAACAAACTAATGCACAGCCAACTGAGAAGGGTATTGCTTTGGTTGTAGGTACTAGTCGAACACGGGAACCAAGAGTACGGCGAAAAATTGAACCGGAATCAGAAGACGAACCCGACTCAGAAGATGAAGAAGACGAAATGACCAGCGAACTCGTGAACCTCGTGATAAAGCTCTACAAGAAGAAGAAGGGCTTCAACAAGAAAGACCTGAAGAAGGCGGTACAATCCAAGGAGGCCCAACCGAGTTCTAAGGTAAAGTTACGGGTGCAACCAGAAAGGGCACATCAAGGCCAACTACCCTAACCAAAAGGAAGCCAAAAAGCAAAGAAGAAAGAAGGCCCTGAAGGCGATGTGGGACGAATCTTCTTCGGAGGACGATGACGACGAACTCGATCAGACGAGTTTACTCGCATTGATGGCCCGGGACCAGATCGACGAATCCGAGAGCGAGAGCGAGTCAGAGGCCGAGTCCGAGCGAAGCCACGGATCCGCATCCGTTTCCGAAGGGCCAGACTCCACTGTAAGTATTCCTAGACTTAATAATTTAGTCAATTATTTATTACGCAAGTTAGCTAAGTCAAACCTTAAGATTAAGTCATTTCTAAAGGAAGTAGTTGTCCTTAAAGAAGTGACTAACTCTAAATCCTTACCTGATCAAGTTCAGACAGAAAATTTAACTCAAGTGCAAAAACTTGAGGAAGAAAATTCGAGTTTGAAAAATCAGGTCAAGGATTTAAAAAATACCTTAGAACGGTTTTCTTTAGGCTCCAAGAATCTTGACCTAATTCTTGGGATACAAAGAGCCGTTTACAATAGAACTGGGCTAGGATACAAAACTAAAAGGAAATATAAATCTTATTTATCCTTAATAAACAAACCAAATAGAAAGGTAATCCAAGCATGGGTCCCCAAGTCCAAATTAGTCAATCAAGTTGGACTTAGCCAATACTGGGTCTCGAAGGATCAAATACATTACCTCGATAGGCCATATCGAGGCTATGATCCAGGGGGAGTAAACACGAAAACAAGTCAAATTTTAAATCAAAATTTAAAATTAAATTAAATTCAAAAATTCAATTTACAAACTCAAAATTCGAAATTAAATTAAAATTTAAATTTAAAAAATTCAAATTATAAACACAAAATTGGAAATTAAAATTTAAAATTCAAAAATTCAAATTACAAACTCAAAATTTAAAATTAAATTAAAGTTCAAAAATTCAAATTACAAATTCAAAATTCGAATCAAAATTCAAAAATTAGAAATTCAAACTTAAATTAAAAATTCACTTAAAAATTCAAAATAATTCGAATTCAATAAAATATAGATGGAGGATCCAGAATAGCTGGCACCCCCAACTGAACTACCCGACTGGGTAACTAAACTTAATCTACCCGAAATGGATAAAACAAGAGTAGACTACCCGGCAGGGTAATTAATGTTAGATAAAATGGGCTATGTTTAACTTGACCCATGGTACTGGTGAAGTTTTTGGATGATAGTACGTTAGGGAAACTTGGGCATCGCATGTCTAGGAAGATATGACTTCGACCTGGTGCATTTGGCCAAGTGGAACTGACCGAAGCTACCCTTAAATGGATCCTAACTAGTTAGACCAAGGTTTAGTATTAAATTCAATGGGTAGGACTATTTGGAAAACCTCAAAGGCATGGTTACTTTAATGAGTTCCTTGTGACTCACCCTAGCCCAGAAGTTTATCAAAAGAATGCTTACTTGTTGAACCCAAAGCTAAACCTGAATCTAACACAAAGTTAAAACCTTACCCTAAAATTCAACCATAATTCATCTCACAACAATTATAGGATTCTCTGATTGAAAATTTAGATCGGGTGAGATGACTAAGAAATTAAAATTAAAATTGACTTGAACTTAAATCAAGTTAATTCAACAAAATTATTTTCAAAATTAATTAACTCAAAATTATTTTCAAAATTAATTAACTTAAAATTAATTTCAAAATTAATTAACTCAAAATTATTTTCAACTCAAAATTATTTTCAAAATTAATTAACTCAAAATTATTTTTAAAATTAATTAACTTAATTTCAAAATGATTTTAAAACTTAATTTCAAAATTATTTTAAAACTTAATTTTAAAATTATTTTAAAACTTAATTTCAAAATGATTTTAAAACTTAATTTCAAAATTATTTTAAAACTTAATTTCAAAATAGTTTTAAAACTTAATTTCAAAATCTTATTTAAAACCTTTTCAAAAACTTTTCAAAAACGTTAATTTAATTAAAAACAACCATAGGATTAATTGCTTGCTAACTTTGATTGGGTGAGATAGAAAAACTAAGGAGTCTACTTCAATTAAGCTATCTTTAAATCCATTAAAAAGGAAACCAATTCAACTACTTCATGTGTAGGAATTGGATCAATGGATGTTGGATAGTGGATGCTCCAGACACATGACTGGAGATAAGTTGAAGTTCACTAAACTCAAGTACAAGAATTTAGGATCGGTTGCATTATGCAATGACGGTAAACTTAAAGTAATCGGAAAAGGTAATATTGAACTTAGTCCCGATTTCATTATTCGAAATGTTTTATTAGTTGAAAACTTTAACTTTAATTTACTAAGTATAAGTCAATTGTGTGACAGTGGATATCTAGTCAATTTTGATAAATCTGGGTGTCTAGTTAAAAACATCGAAAACCCTGAAATTAGACTTAAGGGACTTAGGAAGAATAACATCTACACAATTGACCTATCAATATCCTCAATAAAGTGTCTCTTGACACAACAAGAGGAAACCCAACTGTGGCACAGAAGACTGGGTCACACTCACACTAGACTCATTTCAAAAATGAGTCAAAATGGTCTAGTTAGAGGTTTGCCCAAATTAAAATTTATTGAAAACTCAATCTGTGATGCGTGTCAAAAAGGAAAACAAACCAAGTCAACCCACAAGTCAACCAACCTAGAAAGAACTAACTCCTTACTTGAGCTCCTTCACCTTGACCTATTTGATTCACATGGAGCCAAATAACTAAGAAAGAACTAATATTGCTTAGTGATAATTGATGACTACTCTAGGTACACATGGGTAAAATTTCTAAAACCAAAAGATGAAACCTATGAAATATTTAGTAATTTTTGCAAATTAACATAAAATGAAAAAGATACTAAAATTAAAAGAATAAGAAGTGATCACCGGAAATTTGAAAATCATAGGTTTACCCAATTTTGTAAAATAAATGGATACCAGCATGAATTTTCATGTCCTAGAACCCCCCAACAAAATGGTCTAGTGGAACGTAAAAATAGAACACTACAAGAAGTCGCTAGGACTATGTTAAACGAATATAATTTAAATCATCAATTTTGGGCTGAAGCAATAAATACTGCAAATTATATTCAAAACAGAATTTTAATTAACAAACCTCGCAATAAAACACCTTATGAACTTTACTACCATAAAATTACCTAAACTATTTAAAAGTATTTGGTTGTAAAGTTCACATATTAAATACTAAAGATTACTTAGGAAAATTTACACCCAAGTCTAACCAAGGAATATTTTTAGGATACTCCTCAACCAGTAGGGCCTTTAGAGTATATAATCAAAATACTTTGAAAGTTGAAGAAACAACTAATGTAATATTTGATGAAGAAAACAACCTACCTAATATAAATGAAAATATTGACATCAATCCAAGAGTTATAGAAGATGATGAAATCCAACCTAACCTTAATGAATCAGAAGAACCAGTTTCTGACCCACAGATAAGACCAACTAGAGTAAGTACCTCTCACCCACCCGACCAAATTTTGGGTGACCCAAACCTAGGAGTCAGAACTAGATCCTCTTATAGAAATCTTAGTCAGATTGCCCTTATTTCTAAAATTAAACCTAAGACTATAGAAGAAGCCCTACCTGACCCAGACTGGATCATTGCAATGCAGGAAGAATTAGCACAATTTGAAAGAAACCAAGTCTGGGACCTTGTACCTAAACCCATAGATAAATCAATAATAGACACCAAATGAGTTTTTAGAAACAAGTTGGATGATCAGGGTGATATAATAAGAAACAAAGCTAGACTAGTAGCAAAGGGTTTAGTCAAGTTGAAGGTTTAGACTATGATGAAACCTATGCACCGGTAGCTAGACTCGAATCCATTAGGATGTTATTAGCCTATGCAGCAAATAAAGGGTTTAAGTTATACCAAATGGATGTTAAATCAGCCTTTTTAAATGGATTCATCAAGGAAGAGGTCTATGTAAGCCAACCCTTAGGATTTGAAGACTTAGACTACCCAAACCATGTATTTAAACTAAAAAAGGCTTTATATAGACTAAAATAAGCCCCTAGGGCATCGTATGAAAGATTATCTAATTACTTAATATCTAAAGGCTTTAACCAATGACAAATAGATCCAACCCTGTTTGTAAAAACTATAGAGAAAGACATCTTTATAGCCCAAATCTATGTTGACGATATAATTTTTGGCTCAACTAACTCTAAGTTTTTAAAAGAATTCGTTAAATTAATGGAAAATGAATTTGAAATGAGTATGGTTGGGGAACTCAACTTTTTATTAGGCTTACAAATACAACAAACCAAAGATGGAATTTACATTTATCAAACTAAATATGCTAAGGAGTTAATTAAAAAATTCTGCATGAAAAATTCAAAAATTATAAATACTCCAATGGCAACCAACATTAACATTGACTCTGACCCTGAAGGAAAACTAGTAGATCCAAAATACTATAGGAGTGCCATAGGTAGCTTACTTTACCTAACTGCAAGCCGACCCGATATATTGTTTGCAGTCGGTATGTGCGCAAGATACCAATCCTGTGAAAAAGAGTCACACCTAACATATGTTAAAAGAATACTTAGATACATTAAAGGAACTCTAAATGTAGGACTTTGGTACCCTAGAACTTGCACCTTTGACCTTTATGGCTATTCTGATTCGGACTATGCCGGGTGTAAATTAGACAGAAAAAGTACAAGTGGTAGCTGCCAAATTCTAGGTCAGTGCTTAGTAAGTTGGTCAAGCAGAAAGTAACACTGTGTTGCTTTATCTCCTACAGAAGCTGAATACATAGCCCTAGGAGAGTGTGCATCTCAACTGTTGTGGATGATGCATACAAAGACTATCAACTAGAATATAAAAATACAAAAATCTTTATTGATAATATCAGCTCAATTAATCTGACCAAAAATCCTATTCACCATTCTAGGACTAAACACATAGAGGTAAAACATCATTTTGTAAGGGATCATGTAGCTAAGGGTGAAATTGCACTCAACCATGTTGAGTCCAAATCAAACCTAGCTGACATTTTTATAAAACTCTTACCTGAACTTGAGTTCAATGCACTTAGAAGGCAAATAGGAATGTGTTGGGTAGAATAGGTGTTACTTTTTAATCATCTTGCTTTTACATGGTTTTAAAAATATAGGAAAAATAATGATTTTAAAATCCCTTTTTCTTAGAAGTTTCAAAAAATTGGACTTAACTTAGGCTTTCCCCCTAGAAATCATGTTCCCTTAGACTTAAGCCAGAGCATCTCACAAACACCTAGGCATATCTTGATTGTGTTTGAAAAACATAGAATGGCGTGAGATGCATAGGGTACAACCTGGACTCAAGAATACTTATATCTGTGCATCAATATGAGTCTGGGCGTTAAACACGTAATATACATCAATCAAGTCAAGTTTTCCAGCTCTAGTCAAATCTATCTAGACCAAATTGACTTAACTTGACTAACCAAGTGAAAGCTGTTACCCTCTAGGCAATCAGCAAGTAGCTAAAGGTTAGACAGTTGGTAAAAGGATACTCAGTTTTCAGATTAAGCATGTGTGATCTTTAGGGCTCTGATACCTCTAAGAGTAAAACTGAATAATTTGAAATCTATTGAACTTGACTCATGCTTGGACTTAAGGACCATCTAAATAACCTAAACCAAATTTTTAGCTACTTCACTCCCTCCTTGTCCTAAAAGTTAATATTGTTTAAAATTAAGCTAAGCTATAATGTTCAATACTTGCAAAGAGCTTAGCTAAGGTCCAATCTTCAAAATTTTAAAACTTAGCCCACAAAAATGTTTTCTTAAAAATCAAATATTTCACTAACAAAATCTAAACAAGTACAACTAAGTTTTACTAGCTTTTTCAACTTAGTTAAAGACTGTCAAAAGGTTCCACCTTCTAGTGGTTTTCTAATTTTAACTAATTTTCCAAAGAGCTAACATCATCCTTTCACTAAGCTAAAGGAAAGAAAAGAAAGTTATAAAATATTAAGTGTTGTCAAAATCTTGTTATCCCTCTTTAAAAATCAAATGACTATTTTTGATTACTTTTGACATATGGCAAAGGGGGAGAGTAGCAAATTCAAATATTCAAATAATTCAAATAATTGTAAAATTAAAATAATGAATATTAAATGGGGAGTAACAGTTAAGGGGGAGCCTAAACTTGATGCTATACTTTAAATTCATAGAAGTTACTGTAGCAAAATTGCTAAGATTGCTTTAAATGTTTTAATCTATTTGTTATTTGATATCTGTTTACTTAACTTTTAATTTGAGTTGCCATAATCAAAAAGGGGGAAATTGTTGGTGCGGGATGCATCCGACGATCGAACTCGTGTTTTGATAATGGCAAAGGATTCAAAGTTAAGGTGTTTTGTGATCTAACAAGTCTGCTTGAGTATTTCAGGAAAGTCCTAGCTGCGGTTAGGCAAAGGGAAAACCCTAGGGGGTGGTAACCCTAGGTCATAGGGGGTGGTAACCCTATGCGGAAAGTCTTGGCAGGTCGATGGCTTCAGGCAAAATTCCTAGGGGGTGGTAATCCTAGGTGGAAAGTCCTGGTGTCGCGAACCAGGTGAAAAACTGGACTAGCCGGGAAGCGGATGTCCAGCAGAAAGTCCGGAAGCGTCGAGTGCTGAGCAAAGTCCAGTCGATCTGGAGGATCGCACTGGCAGCAGGTAAATCTCCTGAGTGGAGTAGGTGAGGACGCGTTCCCCGTAGAGGGAACAGTAGGCGTCGGGTCGACCTAGGATTTCCGTACGGAAATTCAAAGTCAGACCCGGATAGTCTGATGACTATCGATAATATTTTGTTACCTTATTTATGGATTATGTGCTAATTTTGTGTTGTAGGATATTGTTTGGGACTAACATGTCTTGCAGGTACAAAATAATGAAGTCTTCCCTCGGATGAACAGTGTCCGAGGCGCCTCCATGGAGTTTGGAGGCACCTCGGGTGCAAAGCTGGAGCTGGCTGCGAAGCACTCTGGAGGCACCTTGAAGGAGTCATAAGGCGCCTTGAATGAGGCATAAGGCGCCTTGAGCAGATAACATTCGACCAGTTCAAGCTTGATCCACACGGGTGACTCGGCAGCATGGAGGCGCCTTGAATAGCCTTCAAGGCGCCTTGAACACCCTTTATAAATGGGTTTCGAGCAGCACTTTCAGAGAATCAGATTCTAAGTAATCCTCTTACTGCGTGCTGCTAAATCGACGACCCGAAAGGCTACGACTTGACACCGACGACCCGGAACTCCGAAACTTGTGATTTCTATACTGTTGTCGGTATAACTGTGTTTCTTTTTATTGTACTTATTTGCAATACTTATACTCTATTCGAACTTATAGTTGTTGCTCATGGAAAGCGATCAAGGATCGCGGGCCTTCGAGTAGGAGTCATCACAGGCTCCGAATGAAGTAAATTCCCCTGTGTTTGTGTGTTTGTTTTTATTCCGCTGCATTTTAACTCCGATAGTTTTGCGATTCTAAAATTGTGAAAGCCGCAAGCACTATTCACCCCCCCTTCTAGCGCATCTTGATCCAACATACAAGACCCCAAAGGCCAAGGGAAACCTCGCGTCGCTCTCTTCTCCTTCCCTCCTCTCCACCCGAACCTTTCCCTCTGCCCCTTTTCAGCGCCACCGACCACCGCAGCACTGCCTTGCTTCTTCCACGCCACCGCCGACTCTCGACCCGAGCAGCACCGCCGCACCCTTTTCCCTAGCGCCGAGCCGCCCTCTGCCGATTTCCCTCCTCTGCCCTAGATGAAGTCTGTCGCCGTCGAACGGAGCAGCGCCGACCCGTGATTTCCCTTCTTCTTCGGCCTCCTCTGCATGGCAGAGTACCCCAGCAGAACACCCCCTCTTCTAATCAGGAACCATGCCCTAGTTTGTTCTTCACTGTGGTTCCGTTTTTGTTGTTCCAGTAGCCACAGCAGTTGTGGATTGAGGTAAGGGAAGCTAGGTTGATGTTAAATTATTGTGGTGTATTGATATTTTGGTTGAGCCTCAATTTTTCTTGTGATCCAGGCAATGTGGAGGGTTTCCAGCAATAGTTACTTCGTCCAACAGTAACTTTCCTTGCCTGTGGATTAACAGGAGCGGCTAAGAAGTAAGGTAAGGTGTAGAGCATTTGATATATGCTATAGGTCATGATTTTGATTAGATTATTTTAGATAGATGATCATGTGTAGATTAATTCTTGTGGGAAGAATGATGGTAATATGATTAGGGTTTTGCCCTAATTTAGGATTAGAGATTTTATTTAGCTATTTAGAAGAATTGTAGCTAAATAAAATATATTTCTATTCGTGACACAGGACTTTGACGCGAGACGAGTATCTCGACGTCGTATTTGGACCAGATTGGACTTTTCGATTGAAGGCGGGTACTTTGACTTTATGTAATTTGATATGTATAGTAATGTTTTTAACAAACAGCAATGATTGTGTTTCTTATCTGCTTCGGTTGGTCACTACCTGATCTGTTATATACTTGTTTGTTTACTTGTTATGTGCTTCATGTTAGTACCTACCTGATTATACATGCTTATAGGGGTAGTGACACAACCATGTTATTTATTATGTTCAGGACCTAGGGGTTTTGATACCTTATCTGATCTGTGTACATTTGATTTGGTTCATTGTCCTATGGTACACATTTTATATATATATGGATATTGCTATGCTGTTCAGGATATTACCATGTTTAGTATCATGCATCATCTCGCATGATTGCATGATGTGCGATAGTCTGCTCCATTATTATTGAGCACATCGCCAGTTACATGGATCTGCACACACCACCACTCATGAGTTAGTGGTTTTTATTAGGCAGGGTGTGTCGCATTTCTGTTGTTTGGCTCTGCTGATCCGGTGACTCAGCGTGGTAGCCGGGAGACAGTTCTGCTTTGTTAGGCTCCGCTGGTTTAGTGTAGCAGCGTGATAGCTGGTAGACGGTTGGACTTTGTTTGGCTCCGTTGGTCTGCTCATGGGTAGTGCGATGCAGCGTGGTAGCCGGCAAAGATTCCTCCCCGTCATTGTGTACCAGGAGATGAGAGCATTGAGCTTCCCCATTTATGATTTGGGGTAGGAGGATAGGTGTACTCCGACAACATCCCGTCCACTTGATCACTCATCAGGAGCAGTGATGACAGAGTGCACGGTTGTCACAATCCTATCCACTCGGTCTCACCATTGTGTGTGAGATGGCTGACTGGCGTCAGGGGTGACCATGTCATTGGCATCATATGCATTTATGCATTTTCTAATTGTGTTTGCTGCACTTATATGTTGCATTTGGATGGATGCATATGTTTGACATGCATACAGGATTTTGATACCTCTCGGTCTGACGACCCTGTTATACTTATACCTTGGTCTTGGTTAGTACAATTTTCTCCTACTTGTTTCAGTTACATTTATCCTTCTTGTATCAGGAGACTGTACACATGATTAGTGTTGGTTGTTATTTTCTTTATTATGCATATCAGTTGTTACCCGCTGAGTGTTGGCCTCACACCTTCCTCCGTTGCTATTTTCAGGTTGATACTGTCCAGAGAGTTCCAGTCGTTAGTCCATTGCAGTCCACGAGGACGTTTGTTGGTCTTTGGGTTTTTCTTTATTAGACTATGTTTAGACTTGTTCTATTTTGATACTTTGGATCTTGTATGGATTTTTACTTGTCGATGGATTTTTATTCGATATGATCTTCTATATGCCTGCCTGGACGGTAGAAGAGGTAAGTCGATTTTATTTGTGTCGTTGAGTTTTTGTGCTTTATGAGTGTAGTTGAATAGGTTATCGGTTTTGTGCTTTATGAGTGTAGTTGAGTAGGATGATTTGAGATGTTTACTTATCATTTGTTCTAGTTCACTATTTAACTGCGTGGATGATGTGATTGCTTGCTTATTTATTTATTGTTATATATATATATGTTCCGGCCGTGTTGGCCGTGTATGACTATGGATATAGAAAAGTTTCAGATTGTCACCCGTACAGGGGTGATGCTGCCTGAATTTCCTCTGGCAGGGACTCCTCTGGGGTGTGACAAATCCTCACTTGAGTCTAACTCAAGTTTAATGCACTTGAGTCTAACTCAAGTCTAATTCAATCGAGTCTTACTCAATTAATCCTCATGCAATTCAAATTAAATGAATGATTATTCAATGGAGATAGTAGGATTATTACTATCATCTTTTCATACTATATGATTTGGCTTCCTCTAGGAGAACTATATCAGAATTGTCCATTAAAAGTGATCAAGGATCGTAGGCCTTACAGTAATAGTCACTATACTATGAACCAAGTAAAAAAACTATTGTATCTTTGAGTTTTTGTCTCTTTTTATTCCACTACAAACTATCCTTTGATTCGATACAAAAAGAAAAGATTTTAAATGAATGAGATTCACCCCCTCCTCTCTCTCATCTATTACGATCCAACAATAGCAATCAAAATGTCTTGAGATTTTCTTTGATAAATTTGATAGAGTACATGTTGTTCTCATAATTTTATACATTAAGTGTAAAATGAATATAACTTTAAAGCTTGCCATGTTTCTGTAAATTCCCTGAACTTCATCCTTAGCTCTTCCATTTAGAGAATAGTCATTAAGAACTTCAAAAACTTTGCAAGTTGCAGTGTACATACCTATCAAGCTTTTTACTGAGTCATAGTGAGAATTCCAACGAGTAGCTCCTGCACGCTGCAAATTATCAATATGATTGGCCTCACTTCTAGAATCATGTCCTCCAATTGCCAACATATGTTCGATTTCATTTCTTTGTGCAGTATGTAACTTAGCAATGTGCTTAGTAGAAGAAGTGACAATATTGATAATATTGTACAAATGAGAAAAGAATTCTTAAATAACATTGACATCCTTGGCCATAGAAACCAATGTTAGTTATAGTCGATAAGTAAAATAATTGTCATAGTGTACATAAGGACAATCTCTGAGAAATAATGTCTGAAGTTCATTCCACACACCATGTATATTGCAAGCACCATCATATCCTTGGTCTCTAATTTTTTTAACTTGTATGCCATGATGAACAAGAACATTTGATAATTTTTTTTCAGATTCATTGAAGTAATGTCACTAACACTTTTGATGGTAAAAAATTCTTTCTACCAAAATCCCATGATTGTTCATAAATCTCAAGATAATAGTCATTTACTCCCATTTAGATATATCTCGTGCTTCATCAATAAGAATATAGAAGAATTTGTAGGGGATCTTGCGGTCGGCTAGAAGGGGGGTTGAATAGGCGGTGCCCCCAATTCGATAGCTTCCTATGTATGTTAGCTTGTACAGTGGAATAATACAAATACTAATACGAATACGAAAGCTAAAGATAATGAAAAAGGACAAGCAAACCAATGCACGTTGATGCAACGTGGTTCGGAGATAACTTACTCCTACTCCATGGTTGTCCTTGAGGTGGATGATTCCGATCCTTTAGTGGATTAGCCGTCGACAAATTTCGGCTATCTCAAGTCGCTCCATGTGGGTGGAGAAACGTCACCACAAAACTCACCAAGACCTCTTGGATTACACAAGCACTTGAGAACTCTTGTGATTACTAATTAGGCTTTAACCAAGTCTAATTTCGTCACCTTGGTCGGTCATCCCAAGCTCCTTCTTATAGAGCTTGGAAGAAAATAACCCTGCTGTTTTACCATTACCAGTCGACTGGTCCTTGCACCAGTTGACTGATCCTTGCACCAGTCGACTGGTGCAAGTCCAACAACTCTCTCAACGGCTCTCTACTAGTCAACTGTTACAGTGCATCAGTCGATAGCTATAATGCATCAGTCGACTGCTATAGTGCTATAGTGCATCAGTCGACTACTACATTGCACTAGTCGACTACTACAGTGTCGTTAGTTGCTACAGTGCCCCTGTTGACTACTATAGTGCCCCCCGGGGATTTTTTCCTAAGTTCAATCTCTCATGCACTCGTACCCTCACGACTCACTTGACTTTTCTTTGTAACCTTAACCTCTTGCCTTCAAGCCTACTTCCTTTGTCTCTCGTCATTCGGATGCATCCAAGCCCGTGGCTCGTCCCCAATGTCATCCTTCGCGTATGTCTCAAAGTCGTTTCCCTCTGCCCTTGTCCTTGCTGCCTTGTCCATGGTCCCTCGGATGCTCCATCCTTCACTGGATCTGAAGCCATCAAGCTGAGTCATATGTGTATCCTGCAAACCTGCACACTCACATACACATATCAAATAACGAAGGTAATCCTAACTTAAACCATTTGGTCAAACACCAAAACACATGATCACATGAACCATTGGGATTGCTCCAACAAAATTTATCTCTAACTTCTTCATGAACCATCTGTCGTAGTCTACTAGCCATAATATGTAAAATCTCTTTCTGGATTTTTGGAGCGATATATTGGGCATTTTTTGAAGCATTCTCAAGTATAACTTCATTAATTTTAAAAGTCTTTACCAATTCACGAAAATTCCCACGATTAGATGAAGTTAGAGATTCATTGTTACCTCTAAAGACACAACCTTAAATTGCTAGCTAATGAACATTGACAATTGAGGTCCTCAAACATAAACAATTTTTCTCCTTTTCCTCTTTAGCTTGAACATGCATTACATTATCAATATGTTGAGAGGGTCTTGTCAAATTTTCAACCCTCCTCTCACACATAGTATGAGGCGAAGAAGCTACAGAACCAATATAGCCAAAAAATGTCCATATTTTTCCTTGGTTTTGTTGGTGCAATTTGTTGGTGCAATCGACCTAGGTTTTGATCGGTGCGATCATAGTTTTGATGTGTGTGTCAAAAAGTTTAAGTTAGGTTCACCCTGATATTTGATATGTGTATTTGAGTTGTGCAGGTTTGTAAGATACACATGCAACTCAGGTTGATGGCTTCGGTCCGGTGAAGGATGAAGCATCCGAGGGACCGTGGACAAAGCAGCGAGGACAAGGGCCGAGGGAAGCGACTTCGAGGCATACGCGAATGATGACATTGGGGACGAGCCGTGGGCTTGAATGCATCCGAGGGACGAAAGCCAAAAGAAGTAGGCTTGAAGGTAAGAGGTTAAAACTGCAAAGGAAGTGTCAAATGAGTTGTAAGGGTGAGAGTACGAGTGCATGAGAAATTATACTCGGAGTAAAATTCTAGTTTTAGGGTTTTACTGCAGCAGTACTGCAGCGTTACTGTAGCAGTACTGTAGCAGTCGACTGCATGTTTTAGCAGTCGACTAGTGTAGTCGACCGCGCAGTCGACTGGGTGCAAACAGAATGGTTCTGTTTATTCGGTCAGTGTGGATTAGTCGATTGTATGTTTTAGCAGTCGATTGGTAAATGACCGTTGACATTCTGTTGGTGCTACGAAGTAGCCGTTGGCTACCTCCAACGGTAACACTAGTCGACTGATGGTTTTGCCAGTCGATTGGTGCCGAGATGAGTTGATATGATGATCAACTCTCTCCTCTTATTTATAGGAAGCTTTGGGACTTGAAGGAGGTTGCTCATGCTTGTTGAATAACTCCTAGTCCTTGTCCAAAGCTTCCAAGCTATATTCTCTTCCTCCTAAACCTAAGTTCATCTTGTAAGTGGAAGAGAGCCTTGTGAGAGGTTTGCTCCACCGAGAAGGAGTAAGAGCTAGCCGGGGATTGATCCACCGAAGGAACAAGGGTTTGTCCACCTCAAGGACACGCCGTGGAGTAGGAGCAAGCAATCTCTGAACCACGTAAAGGATTTGTGTTAGTGTTTGCTCTTACTTGTTTATTTTCATTGCTTTAGTTTTCGTATTCCGCTTGCGTAACTAACCTTGTAAAGAAGAATCGAATTGGGGGTGACCTAGCTATCCAACCCCCCTTCTAGCCGGCCACCGATCCCCTACACAATTGACCTAGGATTGATCGGGGTTCAATCATTGTTTTGATGTGTGTGTCAAAGAGTTTAAGTTAGGTTTCATATTGATTTGATATGTGTTTAAGTCATGCAGGACTTGATGAAATACTCATGAGGAGCTTGGTGCGACTAAGCTTGAGAGGCTCATCCTATGGCTTGGGTCCATGAGATTGGTGAAGGATGGTGCATCCGAGGGACCACGGACAAGGAGCAATGGAGTGAAGTCGAAGGAAGCGGACTTCAAGGCAATATGAAGGATGGCACGGAGAGGAGCTGTGGGCTCGGGTGCATCTGAGGGACAAAGGTCGAGGAAGAGGGCTTCAAGGGTAACTCCGGAGAGGATGAGTGTGAGTATGTAACTGGGATCAGTCGACTGATGGAAATTACAATCGACTGGTCCAGTCGACTATGCAATCGACTAGGAGTGAACAGAAGCATTCTGTTCACTGAGCGAGCAGCGATCAATCGACTGGTACTTTTACCAGTCTCCTGGTAAGTAGCCGTTGGCAAACTGTTGGCACTGCAAAGTAGTCGTTGGCTACCTCCAACGGTAGCACCAGTCGACTGATGGAAGTACCAGTCGACTGGTCCCGAGATGAGTTGATATGATGATCAACTCTCTCTCCTCGTTATAGGAAGTTTTGGGGCATGAAGGAGGTTACTAATTATTGTTGAATCACTCCTTTGTCATTGTCCAAAGCTTCCAAGCCATACTCTTCTTCCTACTCTTAATCTCCATCTTGTAAAAGAAGAAGAGTGTTTTGTGAGAGGTTGTAC
The DNA here is from genome assembly GCF_018446385.1 of Zingiber officinale. Taxonomy (NCBI): domain Eukaryota; kingdom Viridiplantae; phylum Streptophyta; class Magnoliopsida; order Zingiberales; family Zingiberaceae; genus Zingiber; species Zingiber officinale. Next base: position 99,867,072 of record NC_055997.1, read on the forward strand.
TCCACCGAAAAGGAGTAAGCTTTAGCCGGAGATTGCTGGGGGCTGATCCACTGAAGGATCAAGGGTTCGTCCACCTCAAGACACGTCGTGGAGTAGGAGCAAGTAAGCTCTGAACCACGTAAAGGAATCGTGTTAGCATTTGTATTCTTGTTTGCCTTCATTGTTTTAGTTTTTGTATTTCTTCTTGCGCACTAACGTTTTGTAGAGAAACAATCGAGTTGGAGGGTGATCTAGCTATTCAACCCCCTTTCTAGCTGATCACAAGATCGCCTACAAGTTTATCCTTTTTCAATTGTCAAATCCTTCATTGACTAGTGTTGAAGATGAATTAATATCATTCAAAAAAAAGAAAACAATAAAAATAATATACCTTATTTGTTGAAGGCAAATATTCCAACTAATAAAATTTCTAGAACTATTTTATCTAAAATTGACGATTTTAACTTCCAAATTTTATAGTCGGATACTCCAACATATCTAGTTAATAAGATGTCATTATTAGATATGAACGTCTTATCTCATCTCGTATATTAACATGATATTTACATATTTATTTTTTTCTTGGATATTGTTCAATATAAATAGAGGATGATCAATGGTCTTCGTTAGGAGAAGAAATTGAAGGAATTTGGATATTAGGAATGAGAAGACTTTCACTAAATTGATTTTTCATTATAGTAAGAATGGAAGTGCTTTTATTAGTTTCACTATTTTTTTTTTAAAGAAAGATGATATTAATATCTTTTCTTTCTTTGAAGTAGATTGATGTTCCATCTGAAATAATTCAAACTAAATTTCTAAATAAATAAACAAGTAATAGTTCATTAATGATTCAAAATAGATTGAATTATATGTCAGAGTAACTTGAGATAAAATGTAAATTATAATCTTATTCTAAACGAAAATACTAAAAGCTAAAGCTAAAAATATTGATAAAATTAAATACAGTCAATTAGTCAAATAATGTTATTATAGTCTGATTTTACAAGTGAGGTAAAATAATGACAACCATCCAAAAACAAATATAATCATTGTAATTTGTGAAGCTGATGCTTTGGCAAAATGCCAAAACCAACACGACAACGCCATTGCGCGATGGTTTGGCAGCGAAGCTGTGGCATGCTTTGGCTACTCGACGGCGGCCATGACAATAGAATTCGGGAGGTAATTGTGAACAAGTTACAGGTTTACAGCAGAAAGGAGGAGAAGAAAATATTAGGGATTTAAGATTACTTGTCCAGACACCAGTTATCCTGTACTGTCCTCGGAGAGATATTGGGTTATAGCCCAGTATAATCTTTGAATAGATCCGTCTTTTGATGGAAGAAAGGAAAAAAAATGAGGTGATAGGTTAGCCCAGGAAGAAAAGAAAGAAAGATAGGTAAGAATTTTTTTTTCCCAACCAGCCCGGGAGTTAATAAGATTTATTTCTGGCTCAGCCGTTATGGATATATATAGTGTAGCAGTGTTGCTAAATACAGAAGTACAGATCGAGTTTGACCTAGAACGGTGCTATCTTATTGAAACCAACATATATATATATATATATATATATATATATAATCGATCAGAGTGAGGAGAAGATTGGGACCCCTGGGAGAGTGGTACCCCCATCGACGATGAAAACATTGCCCGAGATGTAGTCGGACGAATCCTGAAGCAGGTACTGCACGAGCATTGTTATTGCTGGATCTGTCATGCTCATGCCGTACGCTCTCAATGGGACTATTTTCTCTATCACTCCGCTCAGCCATGGCTTCGACATTAGGGAAGCTGTTATCTTCGATTTGAACAGTCCAGGCGCAATCGCGTTCACCCGAATATTGTAACCGCCCACATCCAATGCCATCGTCTGTTTAAGGTCATTAATTAATAATTAACACATGTAATACTATACATGCAGTAATTAACTTACCATGAATTAACATATATATATATATATATATATACATGTTAATTCATGGCAAGTTAATTATATAGCTAGCTACCTGAGTGAGTGCATGAACAGCTGTTTTGGAAGCATCATAAGCGGTCGCTCCTGGAACACGAGAGCCAATCAGGAGACCGTTGATGGATGAAACGTTGATGACGGATCCTTTCACCTTGGCGTCGTGCATCAGCCTGCATACGTGTTTAGAAACTAACCATGTACCGGTCAGATTGGTTCTGATGACTTCGTCCCATTCTTCCTTTGGCCAATCTACTGATGCATGCCAACCTCCTGATCAATTAGATCATAGATCATCACCAACAAACAGAGCATTTAATTTAATTACTTCGTCAACAACAAAATTAAATATTGAAGAATTCATTCAAAAGCACGTAATTAGTTTTACTTATATGAGCAAACTTGAAGAACAGTCCATCTTTATTTATTATAATTTTTTTTAACAATTGGAGGCCACATCCACAAAACCAGTCAATTAAAATGACTGCGTGAGAAATTTATTTATTTTTAAATTTATACGTACTACAAAAATTTAGTAGTCTAATCGATTGCATGAGAAATATAGTCAATTAAAATTATGTAAGTAGGTATGATTGACTAGAATAGTAAAATTACCAATTTTTTTTAAATATTGTATGTGTTTTTTTATCATTTACATGTTCTCGATCGTGGAATTTAAACGATTTTGTGTCATTTTAAATAATATTGCAACATGCTTACTATACTTTTTCCAACTTGAAAAAACAGTGTAGCCAAATGTATTTTGATTGGTCATCACGAACAGTCTTATACGACTCCTATCCAGGAAGAAGAAGCTGGTCAAAATACTCCTTGATACACTAATTAGGTATTTTTATTATAGTACTTTTTTTTCTAGTCATTTGATATGCATCGGTCCAGAATTTTTTGGACTAAAAGAAGTCCTATTCATTTATTGAGTGGATGAATTAAACAGGTAAAATCTAACCCATCCAATTAATGAATGAACAAGAGATCAGGACTTATCTAGGGATCCGAGACCAGAGGATCCCTACCCTTTGATATGTACTATTTTTTTTTTTTTTTTGTCAATTTTGGATAATTGACTATACTGTGTAATATTCACTTTTTATTAGTTATTTATTAGGTTTTTTAAATTTATCGATTATTATTTTGTAGCCAAATGTATTTTGATTTATAATGTAATTAAAAATACTGACCAAATATATATCGGCTGGTAAATTTTTTAAAAAATTATCAACTAAATATATATTTCGTTTTTAGAAATTTATTAGCCATTTATTTTTAAAAATTAACGGTTAAATATATATTTCGCTGATAATTTTTTTGTTAAAAATTACAGGCCAAATAAATATATTTGGCAATATTTTTAGAAATTTAAGAAATATATATATGACTGTTATTTTTAAAAGCATTCACTGACCATTTATTTGGGATAACTTTTTAAAAAATATCAGTCAAAATGATGGTCGGGAAATAAAATTTAACCACCATGTATTACAACCAAATCCTGGCAAAATTTTTTAGCCAATAATCTATTTTATTTTACTGGCCAAAATAATAGAATTATCAACCATTTTGATTTACTGATAAACCCTTTGTTTCCGTAGTAAAATTTAAATCAAGAATTCAGAGACTATTTGAGAATGGGCAAATATTTTATAATAATTATTTTTATCAATTAATACGCGGCCCCTCTAAATTTAATATACTGGATCCACCATGAGTGTAGAGGTAAAATTAGGAATTGCCTCTGCCCCCAAATATTATCTATAAATATTCATCTATACTTCCTTGTCGTAAGAAAAAAAAAAGAATAATAGACATTATTAGAGAAGGATAAAAATAAGAAAGCGCCTCAAGAAAGCAGTATTAGATGGATGATGAATTTTGATAGATTTAAAGACCAGTTAAAGATAAATTTATCAGAATATTATCGACATTTTTTTATATTTTGAAAATAATAAAAAAGAAAGGCGTCCCCGCCGTTAGTTAAAGTCGTAAATACCTCGAATTCCGGCGTTATTGACCAATCCATCGATCCGGCCGAACGCGTCCCACGCCCTCCGCACAGTGGCCGCGACGACCGCCTCCTCGGCGCCAACGTCCAGCACTACTGCCACGGCGGCAGTCGGGTTGCCCGGTCGGAACGCAGCGATCTCCTCGCAGAGGGTCTTGAGGTGGTCGGCCCGCCGCGCGGCCGCGATGACGCGACAGCCGGCTCTAGCAAGGCTGAGACAGAGTTCGCGGCCAATGCCGGAGGAGGCGCCGGTGACCATCACCACCTTTCCCTCCAGCTTCCCTCTGCTTCCCATTGCCGTCGAGATTGAGAGGAAAAGCAGTTAACAAACGCAGCTTTAAATCATTAGATGGGTTATCAATGGGCGAACGAACGTACGGCTAGCTGCTTACGTTCCCATGAACGAATGATAGCAGTTATCATTGCAACCTTTCGAGCAATGAGGGAGCTTTGTTCCCATGAACTGACATAGTTGGTAACTATATATAGGGTTTCTGTAATAGATCACGGGATCGATCATCTTCGTAATTTATTTCCCTTTCAAATCAAGTGGAAGAGTTCTAGAGAGCTCCTTATGCCGCAAAAGTAACGGCGGGCTTTTGATGGCAACGCATTCTATCATTTAATTAAACCATTTTGCATTTAATTTTCGTAAACGAAAAACTTTGATTTTTCATAACGAATCTTTCTTTTCAAGCTATTTTCATATCGTGGTTAATTCTACATCATCTAATTCGATTGATTGAGATTGATACACTTTAATTTTTATGGTTTTCCTTATTCGATAAAACCAAAGAAAAACTGCGTAGACGATGGGTTTTATTCTTTTGTGGCATAAAAAAAAAAAGAATAAAACCATGATTCACGATGGGTTTTATTCTTGGATGATATGTTTGTTTCCGGTGATAGATACCATGATTAAGTTCTCTAATAATAATTGTTAGATATTTAGAGTTTGAAATTTAGCTACGGCCTATTATAGAAAATTTTCTTACAAATAGATAGTAGACCTCACTAATTGTCAGGATAGGTTTTCATATACATTTCTCTGATTTATTCAGATGGTTGGTAGGAAATTTTCTTACTAATAGATAGTATAGACTCGCTATAGCAAAATCTGTTGTACTGTCTCATCAATCAATATTTGGAAATCTTTTCAGACCATGGTGATAGTCTTACTCTGAGTCATGCCGCCTGTGGAGTTGAGATCCTCGACAGTTCTTTCGGATTCTACTATCTCAACATCTCAGTTCAAGCGAGTTCTCACAAATAACATCAATTTATTCCTATCTGAGATCACGATATGATGAGTCAACGGTCATGGAGAAGATTACACATGACTCGACAGCGAGGAGAACTTACAAGCTTCCTACAAACACGTAGCAAAAGGTTAGAATAAGCGCCGAGGTTGGACTCGACATGACCACTCCTATACTCAAGTTAGCACAAGTGGTTGAAAAAGGGAAAACTTGTAAAAAGGGTTCGAATGTTTATGTGTGCATACCTATGCCCATGAGAGTGGGCAACTTTTAAAAGGGCAGTGAATGTGCACGCCTCTCCGGGACGTGCACTTCCATTCACCACACGTTTCGAAACATATGCTTATATTACACACATTGTTTAGGTTGGTGTAATCATGCTCCAAATGAGAAGTTTCAATGATTGACAATTACTTAAGTTTAGTTTAATACATTAAATCTCACTTGAGTTACTAGTGTGCAGGATAAAACAAGTCCATGAAGGTCGAGGATCGAATTTTTGGCAAGAAGAAGTCCATGTAGGTTGGAAGACCGAATGCAAGACAAATGAAGTCCAAGAAAGTCGAGGGTTGAATTCTTGGCAAGAAGAAGTCCATGCAAATCGTAAGACTATATGCAAGGAAAAGAAAGACCAAAAATGTTAAGGATCAGATTCTTAGCAAAAGGTGGAAACCCAAACAGACCGTGAGATCGGATGCAAGGGTAGATGAAGATATGGAGATGAAGAATCTTCAGGCACAAAGTCCAGGGAATAGGAGGTTCATCTGACATGAGCTAATTGAGTTCTATTAATACATTAAATGAAGGTATGTGCTTGAGATTTTGGGGATGAAAAATCCTATTTTAGGGTTCACCAATCCTCAATTATAGAGTTTGCATCACCAATCGATTAGTGTAAATCTAGAATTTCAGATTTAGTCAAATGGTGTATCAATCGATTGACACAGATTGCCGATAGATTGATAAACAATTTTGAGCATATAGGAGCTTCCCAAATCAATTAGGAAATTGATTGGTAGGCTTTCTTTTAGAGTACAAAAGGCTGCAAATTAATTGACTGATTGATTGGGCATTGCCAATTGATTGGTGTAATCAATTGACAGACTTTCTTCTATTAGGACTCATATGAGCTAGAGGGAGGGAGGTGTTGTAACCCCAAGGTTATTTTGGTGTGATCAACAAGTTAAGTTAGGCCATGTGTGTTTCTAACCTTGTGTCTAAGTGTGCAGGAGCTTAGGAGCACAGGTAGTCGAGCAGAAGACGCAACTAGCAAGAAGGACGGCATGCGGTGCGTCCGAGAGACGAGGCGCTGCGGAAGAGTACACCAGTGGACGAGAAGGAAGCGTGCGGTGGTTCCGAGGGACGAAAGCCGGAGCGGAAGATTGCTCGGGGAGCAAGAGACGCAGCTAGCGAGAAGGTCAACACGGGGTTCGACCGAGGGACGAAGACTGTTAGTTAGAGCCCTAGAGCCAATCATTTGATGATTGTTGTATGGACTCGTTGTATCATATTCTTGTATATAAATAAAGACATTTGTTTTTGGTTATTATACTTACTTGTATTGGTGCCAAATAACTAAGCATAATAGCATCCTTGAGTAGAAGGTTCTTTCCTATATCAATCGATTGGTTGAATCGATAGTGAGATAATATAGGGAACACTACTCTTAATCATTCCTAGTCGAGTATTAACATTCAGGGACAATGCTAATGCGACGAGACTAGCATGTAGGTCAACTCGATGACTTGATCTCATAAGTCATGGATATGGAGATATCAAGTTGACACATGGGTATGCATTGGAGAATGTATACTGAATGACCCGCCATGAGAAAGTATCATGGATCATTATATGAGTGTCATATACTTTCTCATGTGGCTATTAATATGACTACTAGTCCTTGGACCTGAAGTCACCATGGTTTCCTACATAAGGAGTTACGTACTTTGGCTTCGTCAAACGTCACCCGTAACTGGGTGGACTATAAAGACGATTACTGGGTATGTAACGAATTATGCAGAGGGATGTGAGTGATGTAGATGAGATCTATCTCTCCTATATGACAGGAGTGACATCGATATTCTTGATAGAGTGAGACCACGAAGTGCATGGCCATGCCCAAATGAGTCAATATGAGATATTGAGCTCATTTGATTGAGTGAGTCTACTTGGAGTTCAAGATTTAGATTGATTAGAGGATGACACGGTCTATGCCTCACATTGATCAATCTAGATGTCTAGGATAGAAGGGCATTGTCATATATTGTGAAGAGTCACAATTAGTAGTCACAAGGTGATGTTGAATCTCAACATTCTTATAACTTGGTAGTAATGATGTGTTGCTAGATACCGCTCATTACTTATGCTTCTAAATGGGTTTAGGAGCATTGCCAACGTTATAAGAACCTATAGGGTCACACACAAAGGGCAATTAGATGGAGATTAGGTTCATTTGATGAACCTAAAGGATTAAGTTCATGTGATGAACCAAATTGGATTAAAAGTAATCCAAATTGAGCTAATTGAGTTGCACTCAATTTGGTTCATGTGTTAAGTGAGTCTAATTTAGACTTAGACTCATTTAATTAATTTAATTCAATAAATAGAGATTCATTAAATTAAAATTGACTTGAACTAATGGTTAGATTAGATCAACCAAGGGAGAGAAGTGGTCAAGTTTGACTTGACTTAAGTAGGAAGATGAAAAGTCAAGTTTTGACTTGACTTTGACTTGACAATGCCACATCATCAAGGCTTCTTCATTTGGTCAAGTTTGACTTGACCAAATGCCACCTCATGGAGGAGATCAAGAGACTTGACTCTTGATATTCCATGGGGGTTACAAGCCTTGAAGTGGCTGACCACTTTTAGTGTGGAATGGATTAATTTTCATTCAAGGCAATTCATTTCTTCTTCTTCCTCTCAAGCTCTCATTTTCTTCTCTCCCTCTCCTCCTCCTTGTCGTGACCATCAAAGGTGCTAGCACACCTTTTGTGTGATTTTCTCCATCTCTTGCTTGTGCGGATACACATAGAGGAGTATCTACTTTGATACTCTCGAGATCCGGCGAACCTAGGACGAGCGGGATTAAGCGAAGGGCTTCGCATCAAGGGTAACACTCTTAATCTTGTAGATCTAAAGTAGATCTAGGCTTAGAAACATGTATATGAAATTTTATTTCTTCACACGGATCCGTGGCATGGAGATTTCGGGGTTTCTGCAATGTAAAAAAAAATAATTTTTGCGGTCTGAAAAACCCAACAGTGGTATCAGAGCCACGTGCGATGCGTATACATGTTTTAATTTATATTTTTATAAAAATTACAGATCTGTAACTTTCTGTGATTTTATGATTTTGATAGTTTTTATGGGTATTTTTCTCGTAGAAGCGAAGCACAAGTGTTTAGACATTTGTAGGCTTCGACTATCGAGAAGATTTTTTCGAAACAGCAAGGTTTCGCCCCAAATCATTTTGGGACAGCAGGCTAAGGCGCTGTCGGATCGCTAAGGAACACTCGCGATGGTTATATCGTGGGTAGGGGTGCTGCCCCTGACCCTGCAAGGGGATTCGTTCCGCGATTGCGCCCTAAAAACGTTAAACGGGACCGCCGAGAATTTTTACTCATAAAAATTATAAAAATTGTAAGAAAAATTATAGAAATTTATAGAAATTACATAATTTATAATTATGTATTATTTTGTGATGGTCATGACCCAAAAGACCCAATTAGATTGGAAAAATTGTGTTGTAATTCATAATATGGCCTGCGTGCCATTTTGTGTTTGTGCGTGTTGTATTTTATTCGCGACCTGCGGGTCGTGCCTTCCTCTATTATATTCCTGTTGTAAAATAGTTTTTAGACTAGAATGTAACTTGAGTTTCACCTTTGTAATGTACAAATTGGAGCGGTGGAAGATCCACTCGAGACGGTGTTACGAGGAGGGCGCGAGCAACACAAGGTGGTCAAGAAAGGAGCTTGAGAAGCTGTTGACCTTAGGTTGACCATCCGATCTTCTCATTGGCTTGAGAAGATCGTAGTAGGGCCATGACTAATCACAAAATATTTAATTAATTACCTGTGTGTGTATATGTGATGCATGCTAGAATAAGTAATTAATTAGCGCCTTAATGATTCGATTTGATCAATCGTGTATATGATACACCTCGAAGATTAGATTAGATCTAAATCGCGTACATGATGCGCCCTAACGATTAGATTAGATCTAAATCGCGTATATGATACACCTCGTCGATTAGATTAGATCTCAATCGCGTCAACTTGTAATGCCTACCATGCCGTGATACCTATCTCTACCTCGATCACATATTGTTGTTGAATCTGCCAAAGCAGAGCAACACATATTATCTTGGTAGGGTACAGAGGGATAATTTTGGTCCCGCCTATCAACTCATGGGTGAGTACAACTCAATTAGATTGAGTAACTAGTTAACTCAATTGGATCGAGTTTAACTATAGGCATTTTCCAATGGTTGGTAGATAGGTCAAAATCATGTTTATATTAACTCTTGGGCGTATTAGCCAAAGCTAACTCGAGTTTTAATATAAAATGAGGATCTTGATCCTATAAACAAGAGTTGCAAAGAGATGTAATTGGTAATTAGTTACTTACCGATCATACTAAGTCTTGGGCGATTTAGCCAAAGCTAACTCAAGGCGTAGTATGATGTGGATCTTGTCCCACATGAATTATAGAATTCAGTGGGAGCATCATTTAATTAAAGGCCTAATTAGATGATTAATAGAATATGTTATTTATTTATTTTCTGTATTTTTCTGTTGTAGATAACCATGACGTCAAATACGAACTCTTTCTCCCTGCGTTCCGTCCTTGAGAAGGACAAGCTCAACTGAGCAAATTTTCTGGACTGGTACAGGAACCTGAGAATCGTTCTCACACAAGAACATAAACTGTACATTCTGGAGTAGCCCATTCCGGAGGCACCTCTTGCCACTGCCACGCGAGCTGACCGTGATGCTTATAAGAAGCATCAAGATGACGCATTAGATGTGTCATGTCTTATGCTCATGACCATGAACTCTGAGCTTTAGAAGTAACACGAGTTGATGGGCGCTTATGATATGGTTGAACATCTTTGTCAACTATATCAAGGACAAGCGGGGCACGAGAGATTCAAGATCTCAGTGCAAGATGCAAGATGGGACTCTCGTAGGCCCATATGTACTCAAAATGATTGGGTACATAGAAAACCTACAGAGGTTAGGATTCCCACTTGGCCAAGGGCTGGTCACTGATTTGATCTTACAATCCTTGCCAGATAGCTATAGTCAATTCGTTCTAAATTATAACATGAACGAAATTGAGAAGCCACTGCCCGAGCTGCTCAGCATGTTAAGAACTGCTGAGCTCAACCTTAAGAAGGTTAATCCCAACTCCATTTTGATGGTGCAAAAGGGCAAAGGCAAGGGCAAGCCTAAAGGCAAGGGAAAGTCCCAAGCCAAGGGCAAAGACAAGACACTGAAACCCAAAGGAGGGGTCACCAAGGATGCTACCTGCTTCCACTGCGGTCAGACCAGGCACTGGAAGAGGAACTGCAAAGTGTACCTGGAAGATCTTAAGAAGAAGAGAAGTAAGACTTCCACTTCAGGTATCTATGTTATAGAAGTCAATCTATCTATTTCTTCATCATGGGTATTAGATATCGGATGTGCTTCTCACATTTGTACTAATGTGCAGGCGCTGAGAAATAGCAAGGCATTGATGAAGGGCGAGGTGGACCTACGCATAGGCAATGGAGCACGGGTTGCTGCTGTTGCTGTAGGAACTTATCATCTATCTCTGCCTTCTGGGCTTGTATTAGAATTAGATGAATGTTGTTATGTGCCTGCTTTAACTAAGAACATAATTTCAGTTTCTTGTTTGGACAAGAAAGGTTTTTCATTTATAATAAAGAATAAATGTTGTTCAGTTTATTTAAATGATATGTTCTATTGTAGTGCACCTCTGATGAACGGACTCTATATTCTAGACCTTGAGAACCCTATCTATAACATAAGTACCAAGAGGTTCAAGTCAAATGACATGAACCAAACATATCTCTGGCACTATCGCTTAGGTCATATAAATGACAAACGCTTATCCCAGCTCCATAAGGATGGTTTGTTGGACTCATTTGATTTTGAATCATATGAGACATGCGAGTCATGCCTTCTAGGCAAGATGACCAAGACTCCCTTTAGTGGACACAGTAAGAGAGCGACTGACTTATTAGGTCTTATACATAGTGATGTATGTGGCCCTTTCAATGTCACTGCTAGAGGTGGTTATAAGTACTTCATTACATTTACTGATGACTTCAGTAGATATGGTTATGTGTACCTGATGACACATAAGTCAGAATCCTTTGAAAGTTCAAAGAATTCAAGAATGAAGTACAAAACCAGCTTGGCAAAAGTATTAAGATACTTCGATCATATCGAGGTGGTGAATACCTTAGCCATGAATTTCGTGACTATCTAGCTGAGTGTGAGATTCTATCTCAACTCACTCCTCCTGGAACACCACAGTGGAATGGTGTATCCGAAAGGAGGAATCGTACCTTATTAGATATGGTACGATCTATGATGAGTCACACAGATCTTCCCATGTATCTTTGGGGCTATGCTCTAGACACAATAGCCTTCATTCTCAACCGAGTTCCATCCAAGGCTGTAATAAAGACACCATATAGGATATGGACTGGGAGAGATGCCCAGGTATCTTTTATGAGGATTTGGGGTTGTGAGGCTTACATTAGACGTCAAGTCTCGGACAAACTGGGACCCAAATCCGATAAGTGATATTTTATCGGATAACCCAAGGAAACGAAGGGATATTACTTCTACATTCCCAGTCAACACAAGGTAGTTGTGGCTAAGACTGGGGTATTTCTTGAAAGGGACTTTGTTTCTAGAAAGATTAGTGGGAGTACGTTCGATCTTGAAGAAGTTCAAGATGTGGACCATAGCACTGAAGCCTCGATGGAAGTTGAACTAGAACCACAAAGTGTTGTGGATGATGTTGTTCCACAAGGAGTTGAGGAACCACAACCAGTTCAAGTAGACCTACCTCTTTGTAGATCTGATAGGGTACGTCGTCAGCCTGAGAGATACTCATTTCTCTTGTCTGACCATGATGACGTTGTGCTCATTGAGGATGAGCCTACCTCCTATCAGGAAACTGTGATGAGTCCAGATTCCGAGAAATGGCTAGAGCCCATGGGTCTGAGATGGAATCCATGTACACTAACCAAGTATAGACTTTGGTTGATCCACCTGAAGGGGTCAAACCCATTGGGTGTAAGTGGGTCTTTAAGAGAAAGACTGACATGGATGGACTTATCTATAAAGGTCACTTGGTAGCTAAAGGTTTCAAGCAGATTCATGGTATTGACTATGATGAAACTGTTAGTGCGGGTAGCACTAACGGTCTAACCCAGGTTTTGATGAATGACAAATAGGTTAAGTTAGTTGTGTTGTTGTCTGACACTTTGATCAAGTGTGCAGGAAAAGTCCAGCTAGGTCGACGGGCTGACCGGATAGCTGGTGAGAAGTCCAAGCGGGTCGACGGACTGACCGGACGCTTGGCGAGAAGTCCAGCTAGGTCGACGGGCTGACCGGATAGCTGGCGAGAAGTCCAAGCGGGTCAACGGGCTGACCGGACGCTTGGCGAGAAGTTCAGACGGGTCGACGGGCTGACCGGACGTCTGGTAGGTAAGTGAGGTAAGTCACTGGAGGGGAGTGACTGTGAGGATGCGTTCCCAGGAAGGGGACATTAGGCGTCGATCCGGCTTAGATCCATTTCGGATGTCTAAGTCGAGATCGTGACTAGATTCCAGTCTCGGAAAGACGGAATCTAAGTCATACTCTCTTTATCTATCTGTTGAACTTTAACTGTGCTAACCATTTGTTTTACAGGATATATATTTGCCTCGGACTAACCTTGTTTTGCAGGAAAAAGGAGTCTTTCTGGAACAAGGTGGTCCGGGCGCCCGGAAGGCAAATTTTATCCAGACACCTCGTCGCTACGTGGAGCATCTTGATTTGAGCAGTTACGTCACACTCCAGGCGCCCGGAAGGGATCCAGGTGCTCGGAACAGCATATAAAAGAAGCCCCAGACAGGAGCTTCAGAATCAACTTTTTTTGAGAACTCTTCTGCTGATCTTGCTGCTCGACGTTCAAGTGCGACGCCAACAACGCTCCGACAAAAGTGTTGGTGCAACCTTAGGTCAAGGTTGACCTGGTTGACACGACTCGAGGTGACTTGACTCGAGTTGTATTTTGATGTTTGACTTGGGAAGATTGTCGGTGCAACCTTAGGTCAAGGTTGACCTAGTTGAGTTGCATGTTGATGTTTGACACTCGTGAGAGAGTTCTATTCTTGATATGGGACAAGAATAGATGTTTGGGAGATTATTGGTGCAACCGTAAATCAAGGTTGACTTGGTTGACCTGATTCGGGAAAAAGTCCAAGTATGGAGACTTGGCACTGGAGAAGTCCAAGCAGGGAGCTTGGCACGAGGGAAAGTCCTAACTGGGATGTTAGGCAGTTGGAAAGTCCTGGTGAGTGAAGCCAGGCAGTGGGAATGTCCTAACTGGGATGTTAGGCAGTTGGAAAGTCCTGGTGAGTGAAGCCAGGCAGTGGGAAAGTCCTAACTGGGATGTTAGGCAGTTGGAAAGTCCTGGTGAGTGAAGCCAGGCAGTGGGAAAGTCCTAACTGGGATGTTAGGCAGTTGGAAAGTCCTGGTGAGTGAAGCCAGGCAGTGGGAAAGTCCTAACTGGGATGTTAGGCAGTGTGGAAAGTCCTGGTGAGTGAAGCCGGGTAAGGCAAAAATCCAGATAGATCAAGAGTGATCGGACATCTGGTGGGAAAAGTCTAAGTGGGTCAAAAGGATTGACCGGACACTTAGCGGGGAGTGCTAGCAGGTCAAGGGAGTGACCAGATGCTAGGGATGATGTACCAACAGGTCAAGGTTGACCGGATGTTGGTGTGGAAGCCTTAGGTTTAGGGCTGAGAAGTTTGGATCGGGCTGCAGACCGATCCAATGATACATGGCTCATCTGATCGGTCTGGTGACCGATCAGTGACCGATCAGTATGCTACTGATGGTTATCTGATCGGTCTGGAGACCGATCAGAAGAAGATCAGTGGCAAACTAGCAAGAAGCCTGATCGGTCTATGGACCGATCAGGAAGTTTCCTGATCGGTCCATGGACCGATCGGACTATGTGAGGTCGTGGACCGATCAGGAGGTTTCTGATCGGTCCATGGACCGATCGGGGAACCAGCGGAGCCTTCTCTGATCGGTCTGCGGACCGATCAGGATACTCGATCGGTCCACGCCGTCGAGGATGTTCTGATCGGTCCACGCACCGATCGTGGTTCTAGTTGCGCAGCTAGTTTCTTCATTGCTTTCTTCTTCGCGGTATAAAGGGGTCGAGGGCTGCAGCACATCTTCTCCTTCTTCCCCCTCGTTCTTGTGCTTGAGCTTTGTTGAGCTCCTCCAAAGCTTCGCGTGAGCTTCCCGGGTTCCTGCTGTTGTAGGCGTCGCTTGAAGTTGCTGCTTCATCCAGCCGACAAGAAGGCAAGCTAGGGTTATTACATTCTTGTATTGTACTTAGTTTCTTGCTGTATTCTGGTACTCCTGTTTATCTTGTTGTTGCAAGACATTGTGGCGAGGTTTCTCCACCCAGAAGGAGTTTGATTTAGCCGATTTTCCCGGGGACTCATCCACCGACGGATTGATAGGCTTCGTCCACCTTACGGACACGCCGAGGAGTAGGAGTATCATCTCCGAACCTCGTTACATCCTTGCGTTGAGGTTTGATTTCTTCTCCTGTTTTCTTTCTGCATTTAGTTTCCGCTGCGCTAACCCTAGTTTATAGAAAGAAACACGAGCAATTGGGGTCGGCTATTCACACCCCCCTCTCTAGCCGTACAAAGGATCCTAACAAAAAGTGCTCTTCCGGTTTTTGTTTAATTTTCTTTTTGTCGGTATTGCTTTATTATTACTAGCATCTCCTGTACTTTTTCTGTAATCATATTTCGACTTGCTAGTGATTGCCCAACGAAAGTGGTCAAGGACCACGGGCCTTCGAGTATGAGTCGTCACAGGCTCCGAACGAAGTAAAAATATTTGTGTCTACTTTATCTTTTTCCGCTGCGCTTAAACTCTTGTGTTTTCGAATCGATATTCACCCCCCCTCTATCGAATCTAACGGTCCTACAAGTGGTATCAGAGCAGGTACCGCTCTGATTTGGTGCAACCACCAATCAGACAGGGGTGAATTTTTTTAATTAATTTTAAAACTGGTGTTTCGATAACTTAATATTTAACTAATCAATTTAAATTAGTGCAACACGAATCTAGTTTTTTTTTTCTTCCCGCACTACTAATCCAAGACCAAGTCTTGGGATATTTTTTCTTGGTTATTTATCTGTGCACAGAATGTCCCAACAAGAAGGATTCAGCACAGTGCGACCTCCACTCTTCAACGGGGACGACTTCCCTTACTGGAAGAAGCGCATGGAGGTCTACCTCAAGACAGACTTCGACCAGTGGATGAGCATTACGAAACCTTACAAAATTCCAGTGGACAACGCCGGGAATCTAGTGGATCCTGAAGACTGGACAGCAGATCTCAAGAAAAAAGCATCAACAGAAAATAAAGCGATCAACACTCTACAGTGCGGATTGACAAGAGAAGAACTGAACCGAGTCGGTCCACACAAAAACGCTAAAGAACTATGGGACAAGCTGATCGAACTGCACGAGGGAACAAGCGACGCTAAGGTAACAAAACGAGACCTGCTTCTAAATAAAATTTTTAATATAAAAATGCAGGAAGGAGAAACAGCGAATCAACTACACGCGAGGATCAAGGACATCCTCAACGGGCTTCATGCAATAGGCCATCAAATGGAGAACAGATACTTAATAAGGTACGCTCTAAACGCTTTTCCACGTAATAGTTTGTGGGCATCAATAGTGGATGCCTACAAAATTTCTAAGAATCTCTCTAACTTAAAATTAGATGAGCTGTTTTGTGAATTAGAATTACACGAACAAACTAATGCTGGAGCCGAGAAAGGTATAGCACTATTTGCAGGTTCCTCCAAAAAAAAAAAAGGCAAGCCTGAACTTGAAGAAGACTCCGACCAAGACTCCGAAAACGAAGAACACCTGGTGAACTTGGTAAGAAAAATGTTCACCAGGAAAAAGAGGAGCTTCAGCAAAAAGGATCTTCAAAAGATCAGCTCTCCTTCAGAACAAAAGAACGTGACTTGCTACGGTTGCAACAAAAAGGGACATTACAAGAACGAATGTCCAAAACTAAAGTTCGACGAACCAAAGCCAACCAAAAAGAAGGCACTCAAAGCAACGTGGGACGACTCCTCGGATGAATCGGAGGAAGAAGAGCAGAAACATCAAAGCCACCTCGCACTGATGGCCCGCGAAGCCGAAACAGATAACGAGTCGGAAGATGACGACGGGTCTGAACCCGAAACAAGCCACGAGTCCGTACTCGTTTCCGAAGGCCCGAATGAGGTATACTTAAATTTAAACAAAAATTTTTTTAGAATTATTTCCTGTCTAAATAGTAAATTAACTAAATTAGAAAATGAAAACAAATCACTTCTTGAGGAAAGTCAAAACCTCAAGGAACAATTGAAGAATTCAAATCCAACTCAAAATCTAACACTTGAGGAGGAGAATTTATCATTAAAAAATGAAATAAACAACTTAAAAGAGATGTTAGAAAAATTTACAACAAGATCAAAAAATTTAGATTTAATCCTAAATAATCAAAAAGCATGTTATAATAAAACCGGACTAGGATATAAGTCGAATTCAAATAAAACCTTCAAATCATTAATAACCCAATACAAGTCAACCAATCTAGCTTGGGTCCCGAAAGCGTGTCTGACCACGCAAGTAGGACTTAATCAATATTATATACCTAAAGAAAAAATACATTATATAAAATTAAATAAACCAAACCAAAATCCAAAATACAAACCTAAATCAAATTCAAAATCTAAACAGAATTATCACCAAGTTAACTATAACTATAAAAAGAATCGACACAAGCCTAAAATCAAAACTTAAATTAATGGCCAATAATTGGGGGGCTCGAATAGCTGGCACCTCCAAAACTAACTTACCCGATAGGGTAACCCAAAATTTACCAACCGGTAATTAGGATTAGTTAAAAGAGACCAAGTTTAACTTGAAACATGGTACTGGTAAAATTTTGGATGATAGACGTTAGGGAAACTTGGGCATCGCATGTCTAGAAAGATATGGTTTCGATCTGGTGCATTTGGCCAAGTGGAACTGACCGAAGCTACCCTTAAACGAATCCTAACCAGTTAGACCAAGATGTAGTACTAAGTTCCGTGGATAGGACTATTCGGAAAACCTCGAAAGGTTGGTTACTTCTAATGATGTCCTTGTGACTCACCAAGCTTAGAAGTTTATTCGAAGAATGCCTATTTGTGGAAACCAAAGCTAAGTCTGAATCTAACACAAGTTAAACCAAAACTCTGTAATCAAACCAATCTCATCTCACAAAATCATAGGATTCCTTGATTGATAATATAGATCGGGTGAGATGAATAAGGCTTAAAAATTAATTTCAAAATTTCAATTTTAAAACTTAAATTAATTTCAAAATTTTAAAACTTAAATTAATTTCAAAATTTTAATTTTAAACTTAAATTAATTCTAAAACTTCAAAATTAATTTCAATTTTAAAACTTAAACTAATTTCAAAATTTTAATTTTAAAACTTAAATTAATTTCAAAATTTCAATTCTAAACTTAAAAATTAATTTTAAAACTTAAATTAATTTCAAAATTTCAATTTTAAACTTAAAAATTAATTTCAAAATTTCAATTTTAAAACTTAAATTAATTTCAAAATTTTAATTTTAAAACTTAAATTAATTTCAAAATTTCAATTTTAAACTTAAAAATTAATTTCAAAATTTTAATTTTAAAACTTAAATTAATTTCAAAATTTTAATTTTAAAAACTTAAATTAATTTTAAAACTTAATTTTAATTAATTTCAAATTTTTAATTTTAAAACTTAAATTAATCTCAAAATCTTAATTTTAAACTTAAATTAATGCATGCTCGAAAGACTAACTTCAAAATCCTACTTACTATAGGAAACCAAGTGGATTTTGGACAGTAGTTGCTCCAAACATATGACTGGAGATCACACCAAGTTCACTCAACTCACTTACAAAAGGCTAGGAACAGTTGCCTTTGGAAACAACGGCAAACTCAAGGTAATTGGTATAGGTAATATTGAATTAAAATCAGACTTTATAATTACAAATGTCTTACTTGTTGAAAACTTTAAATATAATCTTCTAAGTATAAGTCAATTGTGTGATACTAGGTATAAGGTCAAGTTTCTATCTACAGAATGCTCAATCAAACATCTAGATAATCCTACCATAAGCCTAAAAGGTTTTAGAAAAGACAACATCTATGTCATCAACTTAACCATTTCTTCCATTAAGTGTTATTTAACACAAAAAGAAGAAACTTGGTTATGGCATAGGAGAATGTCTCACACCAACTTTAGAAATATAAGTAAACTAAATGGACTTGTAAAAGGCTTACCGAAGTTACCTAACTTAGATTCAACTATATGTAATGCTTGTCAACAAGGAAAACAAACTAAGTCAACCCACAAACAAACAAATCAACCACAAACTAACTCAATCTTAGAACTTCTACATTTAGATCTTTTTGACTCCCATGGAGTCAAATCCATTAATGGAAACTTATACTGTTTAGTAATTATAGACGATTACTCTAGGTTTACTTGGGTAAAATTCTTAAAACATAAAGATGAAACTTTTGAAATTCTTACAAATTTTTGCAAATAGATTGAAAATGAAAAAGATATTAAAATTAAAAGAATTAGGAGTGACAATGGGGGAGAATTTAAAAATCATAACTTTAACAGTTTTTGTCTAGAAAACGGTTACCATCATGAGTTCTCATGCCCTAAAACCCCCCAACAAAATGGAATTGTAGAAAGAAAAAATAGAACCTTACTTGAAGCTTCTAGAACAATGTTAAATGAGTATAACCTACCTAAATACTTTTGGGCAGAAGCCGTTAGTACAGCCTGCTATGTACAGAACAGAACAACAATAAATAAAAACTTTATTTTATAATAAACAACCAAACATAAAATACTTTAAGGTATTTGGGTGCCCAGCTTTTATCTTAAATACAAGAGAACACTTAGGAAAATTCACCTCTAAAATTGAAAATGGAATTTTGTAGGATATTCCCTAAACAGAGAGGCTACAGAATTTATAATAAAGTTACCTTAAAAATTGAAGAAACTACTAATGTAAAATTTAAAGAAACTAAACAAGACATAGAACCTACACAACCCCCAGAGTTTGTTCCAGAAACCAACCAAACTCTAAATCATGAAGACGAGGAACAACATCAAGAGAATCAACCTCTTAAAACAATAAGGGTAAACCCAAATCATCCAACTGATCAAATAATTGGTGACCCAGACTTAAGAGTTCAAACCAGATCATCCTTTAGAAACCTAAGTCAAATCTCATTAATTTCAAAAATTGAACCTAAAACTGTGGATGAATCCCTACTAGACCCAGATTGGATTATAGCTATGCAAGAAGAACTAGCCCAATTTGAGCGTAATGAGGTCTGGGACCTAGTCTCACCACCTAAGAATAAGAAAATAATAGAAACAAAATGGGTATTCAGAAACAAACTAAGTGAAACTGGGGAAATTACTAGAAATAAGGCTAGACTGGTTGCCAAAGGATTTAGTCAAGTTGAAGGACTTGACTATGACGAAACATATGCCCCAGTAGCCAGATTAGAATCCATTAGAATGTTACTAAGTTATGCAGCCCATAAGGGATTTAAACTATACCAAATGGATGTTAAGTCTGCCTTTCTTAATGGACTAATCAGAGAAGAAGTTTATGTAGGTCAGCCTCCTGGTTTTGAAAGCTTAGAACACCCTGATTATGTTTTTAAATTAAAGAAAGCCCTATATGGACTTAAACAAGCACCCAGGGCGTGGTATGAGAGGCTAACATCTTACCTAACATCTAAAGGATTCAAACAAGGTCAAATTGACCCAACCTTGTTTGTCAAATCATTAAATACAAACATATTTATTGCACAAATATACGTGGATGACATAATATTTGGCTCAACAAATTCAGAATTTTTAGAAGAATTTATTAATCTAATGGAAAAAGAGTTTGAAATGAGCTTAGTGGGAAAACTAACCTATTTCTTAGGATTACAAATCAAACAGACAAATGAAGGAAACTATATCTCTCAACATAAATACACCAAAGAATTACTTAAAAAATTCGGAATGGAAAATACAAAAGAAATAAAAACACCGATGGCTGTAAACACAATCTTAGATAGTGACCCAAATGGAAAACCAGTTGACTTAAAATATTATAGAAGTGCAATAGGTAGCCTACTGTACCTAACTGCAAGCCGACCTGATATTTTATTTGCAGTTAGTATGTGTGCTAGATACCAAACTTGTGCTAAGGAATCCCATTTGACACAGGTTAAAAGAATTTTTAGATATCTTAAAGGAACAACAAATGTAGGAATCTGGTATCCTAGGACAAGTAATTTTGAACTAATAGGGTATTCTGACTCAGATTATGCTGGATGCAAATTAGACCGCAAAAGCACAAGTGGTGGATGCCAATTATTAGGTTCATCACTTGTTAGTTGGTTTAGTAGAAAGCAACATTGTGTTGCTCTGTCTACAACTGAGTCAGAATACATAGCTATAGGCGAATGTGTTGCACAAATATTATGGATGATGCATACTCTAAAAGATTTCAACTTAAATATCACAAATGTAAAAGTATTAATTGACAATATAAGTTCAATTAACTTAACCAAGAATCCTGTGCATCATTCAAGAACCAAACATATTGAAATTAGACACCACTTCATCAGGGATCATGTTACTAAAGGCGACATTGAACTCAAGTACATTGAGTCCAAATCAAATTTAGCTGACATTTTACAAAACCTCTCCCTGAAAGTGAATTTAGCAACTTACGACGAAAATTAGGGATGTGCTTAATAGACTAGGATCTTTCAAAAATACTTTCAAAAATGATTTTACCAACTTATAGGTTAAACTTGTTTGTTTTCAAACTTTCCATTTTTAGACTTTCGAAAACAGTTTTGGCCTTAGACTAGTTTTACATCCTTAGAAAGCATGTACCCATAGGACTAGTTTTTTGAGCATCTCTCCAACACCTTAGGTTTACCTTGCTTGTGTTTGATAAACATAGAAAGGGGTGAGATGCATAGGCCAACTGTCTGGACTTAAGATGCTTATTTCAGTGCATCAGCATAAGTCTGGACGTTAAATACAATTCAGATATTAATCAGATTAAAGTTCATCAGTCAAGTCAAACACTGATTGATTATAATCTGACTAACCAAGTGAAAGCTACTATCTTTTGATAGTTAGTTAGTACCTAATTGGTTAGACAGCTGGTTAAAGTTAAGTATCAAATTCAGGGGGAGAAATAAAACTACTTTAGTTTTCCAAATTGAATTTTAAACTTAATTTTGAAAATCAAAGTTTAAAAACACCTTGTTTAAAAATTGTGAAATTTTTTACAAAAATTTGAAAGTTTGAAAGGTTTTGAACTTTGAAAATTTGATTTTGAAAAACAAATTTTACAAAAACATTCTAAAAATATGATCTTACTTTTACCAAAAAAATATAGGTTTTTCAAACTTAGTTTTGGAATTTTTGGGTTTGAAAACTTATGTTTGAAAAAGCGTTTCAAAGTTGAAACTTGCTTTGAATATTTAAATCTTAAAATTTAGACCTTATACACTTATGTTTGCAAATTTAAATCTTGAAATTTTTTTAAAAGCTAAAAACTACTGCTTTATACAAAGTTTTCAAAACTTTATACTCCCCCAAGTCAACTTGATCTTTTCTTGGATTGAAAAATTGTACTTTTGTCCTTAAATTCCGAACTATGATTGTTTAAGTGTTATTCAGTAACTCTACACTATGATTGTTTACCCTTGTTTTTTTTGATGATGAATGCCAAAGGGGGAGGAGGGTTAGGTGGTTAAGTTAGCTAAACCAATTTGAAAACACAAACTGACTTTAAAACCACACAAATGCATGTTGTTTCGTACATATGCTTTCACTAACTTAACCAGGTTGTCATTCCATCAAAAAGGGGGAGATTGTTGGTGCGGGTAGCACTAACGGTCTAACCCAGGTTTTGATGAATGACAAATAGGTTAAGTTAGTTGTGTTGTTGTCTGACACTTTGATCAAGTGTGCAGGAAAAGTCCAGCTAGGTCGACGGGCTGACCGGATAGCTGGCGAGAAGTCCAAGCGGGTCGACGGGCTGACCGGACGCTTGGCGAGAAGTCCAGCTAGGTCGACGGGCTGACCGGATAGCTGGCGAGAAGTCCAAGCGGGTCGACGGGCTGACCGGACGCTTGGCGAGAAGTCCAGACGGGTCGACGGGCTGACCGGACGTCTGGCAGGTAAGTGAGGTAAGTCACTGGAGGGGAGTGACTGTGAGGACGCGTTCCCGGGAAGGGGACATTAGGCGTCGATCCGGCTTAGATCCATTTCGGATGTCTAAGTCGAGATCGTGACTAGATTCCGGTCTCGGAAAGACGGAATCTAAGTCATACTCTCTTTATCTATCTGTTGAACTTTAACTGTGCTAACCATTTGTTTTACAGGATATATATTTGCCTCGGACTAACCTTGTTTTACAGGAAAAAGGAGTCTTTCTGGAACAAGGTGGTCCGGGTGCCCGGAAGGCGAATTTTATCCAGACACCTCGTCGCTACGTGGAGCATCTTGATTTGAGCAGTTACGTCACACTCCAGGCGCCCGGAACAGCATATAAAAGAAGCCCCAGACAGGAGCTTCAGAATCAACTTTTTTTGAGAACTCTTCTGCTGATCTTGCTGCTCGACGTTCAAGTGCGACGCCAACAACGCTCCGACAAAAGTGCTCTTCCGGTTTTTGTTTAATTTTCTTTTTGTCGGTATTTCTTTATTATTACTAGCATCTCCTGTACTTTTTCTGTAATCATATTTAGACTTGCTAGTGATTGCCCAACGAAAGTGGTCAAGGACCACGGGCCTTCGAGTAGGAGTCGTCACAGGCTCCGAACGAAGTAAAAATATTTGTGTCTACTTTATCTTTTTCCGCTGCGCTTAAACTCTTGTGTTTTCGAATCGATATTCACCCCCCCCTCTATCGAATCTAACGGTCTTACAGAAACCTTTTCTCTAGTAGCGATGTTTAAGTCCATTCGGATCATGCTTGCTATTGCAGCATATCATGACTATGAGATATGACAGATGGATGTCAACACCGCGTTTCTGAATGGAAACCTGCTCGAGGATGTGTACATGACACAACCTGAGGGTTTTGTAGATCCACAGCATACTAGCAGAGTATGCAAGCTACATAGGTCCATTTATGGACTAAAGCAAGCTTCTCGGAGCTGGAATCTTCGATTTGATGATGCAATCAAACAGTTTGGTTTCATCAAGAACGAAGATGAGTCTTATGTCTACAAGAAGGTTGTTGGGAGCACAGTTGTCTTCCTTATATTGTATGTGGATGACATACTACTCATTGGGAAAGACATCCCTTTGCTGCAGTCTGTCAAGACTTGGCTAGGGACTTGTTTCTCAATGAAGGACTTAGGTGAAGCATCCCACATTCTAGGCATACAGATCTATAGAGATAGATCTAAGAGATTGCTTGGCCTAAGTCAAAGTACATATATTGACAAGGTACTCCTACGGTTTGCCATGCAGAACTCCAAGAAGGGATTTCTGCTGATGTCACATGGCGTGAGTCTTTTGAAGACTCAAGGTCCCTCTTCTAGAGAGGAGAGAGACCGCATGGATCAGATCCCTTATGCCTCAGCCATAGGATCTATCATGTATGTCATGCTATGTACTCGTCCTGATGTCTCGTATGCTTTGAGCATGACGAGCAGATACCAGTCAGATCCAGGTGAAAGTCACTGGATAGCGGTCAAGAATATTCTTAAGTACTTGAGAAGGACTAAAGAATATTTCTTAATATATGGAGGCAATGACGAGCTAGCCGTAAAGGGTTACAGTGATGCCAGCTTCCAGACCGACCAGGATGATTATCGATCGTAGTCAGGGTTCGTGTTTTGCATAAATGGTGGTGCTGTGAGCTGAAAGAGTTCGAAGCAGGACACAGTCACTGATTCTACAACAGAGGCCGAGTATATTGCTGCATCAGAGGCAGCAAAGGAGACAGTTTGGATCCGCAAGTTCATCACTGAACTTGGCGTGGTTCCTAGCATCGCTGACCCTATTGAGCTCTATTGTGACAACAATGGAGCAATTGCACAGGCTAAGGAACCTCGCTCACACCAGCGGACCAAACACATATTACGGCGCTTCCATCTCATTCAAGAGATCATCGATAGAGGAGATGTGAAGATTTACAGAGTACCTACAGAGGCTAACATCGCAACTCCCTTGACCAAGGCTTTGGCATAGAGAAAGCATGATGGCCACACTAGGTCATTAGGCCTTAGAGCCTACGCTGATTGGCACTAGTGCTAGTGGAAGATTGTTAGTTAGAGTCCTAGAGCCAATCATTTGATTATTGTTGTATGGACTCGTTGTATCATATTCTTGTATATAAATAAAGGCATTTGTTTTTGGTTATTATACTTACTTGTATTGTTGCCAAATAACTAAGTATAATAGCGTCCTTGAGTAGAAGGTTCTTACCTATATCAATCGATTGGTTGAATCGATAGTGAGATGATATAGGGAACACTACTCTTAATCATTCCTAGTCGAGTATTAACATTCAGGGACAATGTTAATGCGACGAGACTAGCATGTAGGTTAACTTGATGACTTGATCTCACAAGTCATGGATATAGAGATATCAAGTTGACACATGGGTATGCATTGGAGAATGTATACTGAATGACCCGCCATGAGAAAGTATCATGGATCGTTATATGAGTGTCATATACTTTTTCATGTGGCTATTAGTATGACTACTAGTCCTTGGACCTGATGTCACCATGGTTCCCTACATAAGGAGTTACGTACTTTTGCTTCGTTAAACGTCACCCGTAACTGGGTGGACTATAAAGGCGATTACTGGGTATGTAATGAGTTATATAGAGGGATGTGAGTGATGTAGATGGGATCTATCCCTCCTATATGACGAGAGTGACATCGATATTCTTGATAGAGTGAGACCACGAAGTGCATGACCATGCCCAAATGAGTCAATATGAGATATTGAGCTCATTTGATTGAGTGAGTCTACTTGGAGTTCAAGATTTAGATTGATTAGAGGATGACACGGTCTATGCCTCACATTGATCAATCTAGATGTCTAGGATAGAAGGACATTGTCATATATTGTGAAGAGTCACAATTAGTAGTCACAAGGTGATGTTGGATCTCAACATTCTTATAACTTGGGTAGTAATGATGTGTTGCTAGATACCGCTCATTACTTATGCTTCTAAATGGGTTTAGGAGCATTGCCAACGTTATAAGAACCTATAGGGTCACACACAAAGGGCAATTAGATGGAGATTAGGTTCATTTGATGAACCTAAAGGATTGGGTTCATGTGATGAACCAAATTGGATTAAAAGTAATCCAAATTAAGCTAATTGAGTTGGACTCAATTTGGTTCATGTGTTAAGTGAGTCTAATTTGGACTTAGACTCATTTAATTAATTTAATTCAATGAATAGAGATTCATTAAATTAAAATTGACTTGAACCAATGGTTAGATTAGATCAACCAAGGGAGAGAAGTGGTCAAGTTTGACTTGACTTAAGTAGGAAGATGAAGAGTCAAGTTTTGACTTGACTTTGACTTGACCAATGCCACATCATCAAGGCTTCTTCATTTGGTCAAGTTTGACTTGACCAAATGCCACCTCATGGAGGAGAAACTTGACTCTTGATATTCCATGGGGGTTACAAGCCTTGAAGTGGCTGACCACTTTTAGTGTGGAATGGATTAATTTTCATTCAAGGCAATTTATTTCTTCTTCTTCCTCTCAAGCTCTCATTTTCTTCTCTCCCTCTCCTCCTCCTTGTCGTGACCATCAAAGGTGCTAGCACACCTTTTGTGTGATTTTCTCCATCTCTTGCTTGTGTGGATACACATAGAGGAGTATCTACTTTGATACTCTCGAGATCCGGTGAACCTAGGATGAGCAGGATTAAGCGAAGGGCTTCGCATCAAGGGTAACACTCTTAATCTTGTAGATCTAAAGTAGATCTAGACTTAGAAACATGTATATGAAATTTTATTTCTTCGCACGGATCCGTGGCATGGGGATTTCGGGTTTCCGCAACGCAAAAAAAATGATTTTTGCGGCCTGAAAAACCCAACAATGACTGCGGATGAGTACGCTAGCGGACGAGAAGGAAGCACGCGGCGATTCCGAGGGACGAAAAGCTAGAGCGGAAGCCCGGTCAAGAAGACCAGAAGTTGGGTTCAGGTCTGCCCTTTTCCGGATGGCCGAGATCACCTAAGCGAGCAGATCCGGAGTTGAAGACCCGGACCGAGACGACCAGAGCCGGAGTAGAGGACCTGGATCAAAAAAGTCAACTAGAGTTGACTTTTGGGTCCAGGGAGGCCGTAGCTGACCGGGGCGCCCGGAACGTACTGGGGTGCCTGGAGTTGACTTTTTCATAGGATCGAGCTTTGACTCGATCTGAATGTTGGGGGATAAAGTTTATCCCCCTCCCCCCCGCCAAGGGCGCCCCGACCAAGGCTATAAATATAGCCTTGGTCCAGAAGCTTTTCAACAACTCAGAGCAATTCATTTCCAACACTTGTATGCTTCAGTTTTAAATTAGCTTCTTTGTTTTGTGCTTTCACTGCTGTAAGAGGCTTCTCCGCCCGAAAGAGATACTAGCGCGACATTCCTTGGATTAACAACCTCCTTGGTTGTAACCAAGTAAATCCTTTTACCTCTTCCTTTCTTTAGTTTCTTTTCAATTTATTTTATGCAAGTGTTTTGTTGAAAGTTCGAGAAGGGTGTTTTTGTTTTTGTTTTATAGGGCTATTCAACCCCCCTTCTAGCCAGCCGTAACGGTCCTACAAGTGGTATCAGAGCCGAGGTACTTCGGGAGGACTAATTGCCGAACGAAGCAACGAGATTGTCGAACCAAGCATCCACTCGCCGAAATTCGAAGGGGATTTCGCTACTTGGAAAAAGTTGATGCAGGTATTCTTTACCACCAATTTTGAATTAATGCTTACAATGGAATTTGATTTTACAGCACCGGAAGGTAAGGAGAAATACAATTGGATGAAAAAGGAGCAAGTCGACTTCGTGGCGAACAGCAAAACAGAATACCATCTGCTAAGCGTTCTTCCACCTCAAGAAGTCAACATGATCGGGAACTACGACTCGACAAAGGAACTTTGGGAGAAGTTCCTCGAGCTGCATGAAGGGACATCCGAAGCTAAGCTCGACAGAAGATATCTACTTCGCAATCAGCTCACCAGCTTGCAACTTGGGGAAGACGAGACAGTTGCACACCTACACTCGAGAATCAAAGAGATCATCACCGGACTGTCGAATCTCGGAGAAAATGTAAGTAACCGAGATTCGCTAATGTATGCGTTAAATTTGTTTCCGAGAAATTCAAAATGAGCATCACTAGTAGATGCCTTTTACATTTCAAAGATTTAGAAAAAATTTCATTAGAAGAATTTTTCTCGACTTTTGAAGTGCACGAATCAAGATGTGCAGGTTCGAAGGAGCCTAAGAAAAACGTCGCCCTCAAAGCTTCGAGAGACGAACCTGAGTCGGAATCTTCTCTCGATGACGAGGAAATGGTAATGATGGTAAGAAGATTCAAGAAACTTTGTAAATCTAGATCTACTAACCATCCGCAAGGGAAAAAGAAAAGGATAATTCGCTGCTACCACTGCGACGAAGAAGGGAACGTCAAGGATAACTACCCCAAGATGAAGAACAAGGACAAGGAGAAGAGTAAGAAGCCTATCCAAAAGCGAAAGACCCTAAAGGTGACGTGGGATGATATGTCGTCGGAGTTGGAAGTCAAGGCATTCTCCGGACTTGCTCTAATGGCAAGTCATCAAGACGACGACTGCGAGTCAAGCTCTTCCGAAATGAGCGTCGAGAGCATCGATGAAGGGGGAGCCATGTCGGAAGAAAGCAGCAGTTCAGGGGGAGAAACGGACAACGAGATCGGCGGGGTAAGTGAGGTACGATCACTTCCTCCCGATAAACTCTTTAAGTTTGTTAAACTATTAACAAAAGACTGTTGCAAATTAGAAAAGGAGATTAAAAATTTTAAAATAATTTTGGCTAAATCTTGTCCCTTAGAAGAATTAGACAAATCAAAATTAGAAAATGAGAAATTGAAATCAGAAAATAAAGATCTGAAAATTCAAGTAGGTAATTTGAAAAACGATGCATGCTCATCTAATTTTAGAAAATTTAAAAATTTAAATTGGTATTATAGATATCACCAGGGATAAATTAGGAATATTTCAAGAAAATATGTACATAAGAAATATTTAGTTAATCCAGTAGGCTGGAACCTATATTGGGCTACTAAATCTTGATTAGTCTAAATTTTAAACGAAATTAGCGCTTTCAGTGAGAAAATTAGACATTGAATTTCTTTATGAGGCTTTGTCTAGGGAAGTGGTTGTTGCTCCAATAACCAAGAAGGCCTAGTGCCTCGCCATGACCTGGAAGTCAAAATATTGAAATAAAAATTTAATTAACTTTCTGTCAAAGTATTAAAATTAGAATTAATTAATGCTTTTAAAGTTTTTCAAACATTTTTTTTCAAAATATTTTTTTTCCTTAGAAAAATTCTCTTTTATACTTAGAAAAATTTTCAGAAGATATTTTTTTGCCTAAGTTAAAAGTTATTCTGAAATTGAAAATTTTTGCTTATTTTTTTTAGAAAAATTTTCAAAAAATGTTTTTGCAAAACTGTCTAAGTTAGAATTTTTTTTCCCTATAATTTCACTTAGAAACTTTTCTTAAAATTTTACTTAAATTTTTTTTTTCAGAGACTGTTTATGTGAAAATTATTGTAAAATTTTTAAGGATCTCAAAATTTTCTAAGTTTTTACCCTTAGATTTTTTCTTAGAACCCCATGTTTTATGTGATCAAAGGGGGAGAAGGAAAAGTATAAGTCTAGGGGGAGATAGACCAAAATTTAACTTGTTTTATTTTTTTGCACTTAATTGCAAATTTAGTTAAGTTTATTTTATATCTATTTTTACCCTAGTTTAACTTGGGTTGCTCACACCAAAAAGGGGGAGATTGTTGGAACCCCAAGGTTTTTTTGGTGTGATCAACAAGTTAAGTTAGGTCCTGTGTGTTTCTAACCTTGTGTTTAAGTGTGCAGGAGATTAGGAGCACAGGTAGCCGAGTGGAAGACGCAACTAGCGAGAAGGACGGCACGCAGTGCGTCCGAGGGACAAGGCGCTACGGAAGAGTACACTGGCGGGCGAGAAGGAAGCGTGCGGTGGTTCCGAGGGACGAAAACCAGAGCGGAAGATTGCTCGAGGAGCAAGAGACGTAGCTAGCGAGAAGGTCGGCACGGGGTGCGATCGAAGGACAAAGACTGCGGATGAGTACGCTGGCGGACGAGAAGGAAGCACGCGGCGATTCCGAGGGATGAGAAGCCGGAGCGGAAGCCCTCTCGAGAAGACCGGAAGTTGGGTTTGAGTGAGCCCTTTTCCGGATGGCCAAGATCACCCAAGCGAGCGGATCCGGAGTTGAAGACCCGGACCGAGGCGACCAGAGCCGGAGTAGAGGACCCAAATCGAAAAAAGTCAACTAGAGTTGACTTTTGGGTCCGGGACACTCGGAACGTATCAAGGCGCCCGGAGTTGACTTTTTCACAGGATCGAGCTTTGACTCGACATGAACGTTGGGGGATAATGTTTATCCCCCCCCCCCCCAAGGACACCCGGAAGCCTTCGGGGCGCCCCGACCAAGGTTATAAATATAGTCTTGGTCCAGAAGCTTTTCAACAACTCAGAGCAATTCATTTTCGACACTTGTACGCTTCAGTTTTAGATTAGCTTCTTTGTTTTGCACTTTCACTACTGTAAGAGGCTTCTCCGCCCGAAGGAGATACTACTGCGACATTCCTTGGATTAACAACCTCCTTGATTGTAACCAAGTAAATCCTTTTGCCTCTTCCTTTCTTTAGTTTCTGTTCAATTTATTTTTTGCAAGTGTTTTGTTGAAAGTTCGAGAAGAGTGTTTTTGTTTTTGTTTTACAGGGCTATTCAACCCCCTTCTAGCCGGCTGCAACGGTCCAACAGGAGGAAGGGAGTGGGAGGGGGATGAATAGCTTCAATCGCTTCTCGTAGTTACTTTGTGCTCAACATTGAATATGCAGTGAAAACCTTGCTTCAAACTCTACTCCATTTACACAATACCTTAATTTACTTGGTATCCACCTCCTTGAGGTGACTAATTCAAGGTCCTTACCAGCTATCACGTCCACTATGAAAACTTTCCAGAGGTGGAGAAATCTCATATAAGCTTGTCCTTACAAGAACACAACAAGAAACAACCTCTTGTTGACTCAAAAATGCAACAACACTTCGTTTCAGAATCTTCTAGAATTGGCACCTTCAAAACTACACGAAACCCCCTTTTCTTGGGTTTATTTTTGGACTGGAAAATGTCTCCCAATCAATTGGTCTTACATCCAATCAATTGTCACATTAGATCTGACCGTTCAAACCTGCAGAATGACTCTTTTCATCTGAACAATTGATTAGTGAGTCATACCAATCGATTGCCTTAATTGATTCCAATGTCTTCTATTCTCTTGAGAACGTATTGCCAATTAATTAACCCAATAGATTGACAAGGTTTAATTGATTGGGCTAATGGATTTAACAAGCTTTTGTTTCCTCGTGAAACTCTTGCAGATTGATTGCCTTAAACCCAATCAATTGCTTCAATCAATTTTGGATATTGTGCTTCATAGAAAATGCCCTCATTTGATTGAACCAATCGATTATATCAATAGATTGCCCAACCCTAAACACAAATTCTAAGTTTAGAGTTCCTTTGTCCAACATCCCGTCATCCGTGACATGTTGGGATTTTTCGTTGCCTAGTATCTGATCAACCATGATCTCTCAGGGCTTCTTCATCATGTCTTTGGTCAACCTTTAACCCATTTGGATTTTCTCATCTCGTGCTAAGTGTTCGGTCATCTGTGACTTACTCAGTCTTCCCTCTCGCCAATTCCCCATTGGACTTCAAATATCTGATCCTCCTTAACCTATTTAACCTTTCTCTCACATATTCTCAAACATCAAAGCTCAAACTCGAGCGAACCTGAGCTTAATCAAACTGATCAACCTAGACCGAGGATAATCAACCCAATCAGTTGAATCAATTTCCCAATTGTCCCCATGAAAGTCCCACCAACCCCACTAGTCTCCTCTCAAGCACCCAATCACTCTTGACATATTTCGAGTCTCCCCTCAAGCATCTGATCACTCTTAACCTGCTCCAGATCTCCCCATAAGCATTCGGTTACTCTTGATCTGCTCTGGACCTTCCCTTAAGTATCCAGTCACACTCTTGATTTGCTACGGGTCTCTCCTCAAGCATTTGGTTACTCTTAACTTACTCTGGACCTCCCTATAAGCATTCGGTTGCTCTTGAACTACTTCGAGCCTCCCCTTAAGTGTCACGCCCCAGGTAGTCTCCGCCAGAAGAAATTTTGACAATATCTCGCCTGTACGGGTGACAATATGAAACTTTCTACAATGCCCTCAGGGCCACATATACCTCGGCTAACACGGCCGGACCAATAACAACATATATTAAGCAAGCACCCACACAATTTAATAGTAAAAACCAAACATAAGCAACGATAAGGAAAATATCTCAAATATCTTACTCAACTACACCCATAAAACTCAAATCACCAGCATACATCTAAACGAAAACCCATCGATAATAAGGGATCATACAAGATCCAAGTGCTAAAAGGGATAAGTCTAAAAACGTAGACGATAATATAATAAGAAAACCAAAGAGAAGATCCAAAACGAAAATCCTCACAACCTGGAGGGGGAAACTAGCGACTAGAACTCCTCCGGACAACCTCAATCTGCAATGATAATAAGGGGGGGGTGGTGAGTTTAACACTCAGCGGATACCTAGTTGCCATGCATAGTAAATAATAACCAGCAGTAATAAATATGCATACAATCTCTAGAAGTAATGAAACAATGCAAAACTGAAGATAAGGGAGAAGCTGTACTCACCAGGACCTCCTATCAGGATAACAAGGTCGTCAGACCGAAAATACATGTCCCTATATGCATGTCAATCATATGCATCCATCCAATATGTAGCAAACAAAGTGCAACAAATACAAGCAATAAATACATCATGCATATGATGCCAATGACATGTCTTGGTTACCCTTGACGCCAGGCAGCCATCTCACACACGATGGTGAGACCGAGTGGGTAGGGCTGTGACAATCGTGCACTCTGCTATCACTGCTCCTGATGAGTGACCGAGTGGACGGGATGCTGTCGGAGTACACCTATCCTTCTACCCCAAATTATAAGTGGCGGAGCGCAATGCTCTCATCTCCCTGAGACAATCTAGAAGAGGGATCCCTGCCGACTACCACGCTGAGTCACACTATCCATGAGCGGACCAACGGAGCCAAACAGAGCAACCTGCTACAACACACTCTGCCTGAATAAAAACCATTAACCCATGAGTGGTTGTGTGTGCAGATCCATGTAACTGGCGATGTGCTCAACAATAATGGAGCCGACTATCGCATAACATGCAATCATGCGAAATGGTGTATAACACTAAGAGTACAAATCCTGACCATATCTACCTCCATAAAACATGTACCAAAAATAAATGGATCAAATAAATTGATTTAGGTACATAGGTCAGATATGGTAAATGACTAGTCTGGTATATTACATGGCATCGTATGTCACTACCTCCATAACATAAATAATAAACAGGGGCATGAATGCTAAACAGATAACAAACAAAACATGCTCAGAAACAAATAGTGACATACTGATGCAGATATAAACATAATTATTTCTAGTTAAAATCTACTAAGCATATCAACATGACATTATCTAAAAGATAAGTCAAGGTACCCGCCTCAAATGTAGTTCGAGCTAAACAACCTCAATGTCGAAGTGCTCGTCCCGAGTCAAAGTCTTGTAATATCAAACATATACGAATTTAGCTAATTCCCTTATGCATTTAATTAGCTAACCAACCATTAATCAAAATCCAATTAGGTTTAACTTAACCCATTTCACAATTACAATGGATTAGGTATCCCCAATAATCAACAATCAAATTGGATTAGATTAATACATGAACCAACCCAAAACTCACCTAACTCGGTATTTAGTTCAATCACAACTTAACACATTCTAATATAAATTCTTCTGTAAGTCTGATAAGAGATAAGATTTTATTACCCTATTACTCCTCGGTAGCGGTACAACAGTAACAACAACACCCAAAATCCTAGCAGCAGTGATTGTTCACTACTCCAGAAGCAAGTCAACATAAGTCAACGACTTTCACTCAACAGTGTCTGCTGTGAGGGTGAATCGGAGCGGAGGGGCGGCGACGGCGATGGCGGAGACCAGGAGGAGGAAGATGACAGCCCTACATAGTTTTGGTTGTCCAATTCAGCCAAAATAACACACAACTCCTAATTCCAGATCTAGGAGGAAAACCTACCTCAAATCCGGCCACCGGAAACCCTAGATCAGCGATGGTAGCAAGCTCCCAGGTGCTGTTGGCGATGCTAGGTCAAGAGACGTCGGCGCTCAATGAGCCGGTGCCAGATCAGGAAGAGGGATCAGTCGAGGCTAGCCGCATTGGCAACTCACGTGGATGAACGATGACGGGGTTCGGGCATAGATCAGGAGGCCGTGGCGATTAGAGGCAGTGGCGACTGGTGTCGACCTTGGTGACTGGTGTCGATCGTGGTGATCAGAGGTGACGCAATGAGGACGATTGCGACTGGGTTTGGGCGGAGATCAAGAGAAGGGAAGAGATCGGGAGGCAGAGGAGGACTATGGAGAGGGCGTCGGTGGCGTCGGCAGAAGAAAGGAAGAGGAGAAAAACCCTAGACCACCGGGAAGTAGCTACTAATGATCTACGGTGAATGTGCCATCGAGGACAACAGCTGGCCGATGTAGGATAATTGTGGAGCTGTGGCTGTTGGCGGTGATGTCGCAACAGAAGAGAAGAGGGGAAGAAAAAACTTGGTCGGCGCTAGGGCAGAGGGAAAACAGCCGGCGTGATTTGGCTGGCAATCGGTTGCTGCGAGAGGAAGTGGGGTCAGGAGCAAGGAGAACTCGGAAGAGGAGAAGAGGAGGAAGATTCGGCAACAACCAAAACCAGCGAACCTCGGCTCGGATCTTCACCTTGACCGAGAGGTTGGAAACCGACGGCTTCGCCTCGGATAGTGCCAAGCGCTCGACGCTAGGGCAAGGAGAAGGCGGCTCTGCTCGACGATCGGAGGAAGAAAACAGAAGAGTAGAAGAAGCGGTGGCGCGAGCTCGATGAAGAAAAGGATCGGCGGAGCTCGGAAAAGAGGAACAGGGAACGAAGGCTTGGGCGACGACAGCATGGGGCGCTGCGGCGAGATCGGAAGAAGGGAAGAGTCGGCGCGTGAGGGAGGGGAAGAGGAAAGCTCGGGTTTGCGAGAGGGGAGGAGGAGAGGGATCGGGCTTGGGAGAAAAGAAATAGGAAAAGGAAAAAGAAAATAAAAGGAAAATAAATTAATTTAGAAAATTAGATTTGATTTAATCAAATCTTAAGTTCTTTCCTAAATCATCTTCTATTTTTGGATATTCCTAATGTAACGTCCCGCCTCCTACTGACTAGGCTGCGAGGCCGGACCATCACATTATGCTGTGCTAACTATATTATAAGGTGCGGAAACATGAACAAATTTAAAATTTACTAAACCCATGCCAATTGCTACTAAATCTGAACTAATGCTTAAAGATACATTTTTAAATGTTGTACCTTTACTCAAAAGAGAAGATCAAGCCTTCACATGTGATTTAGGACTGAACTTAAGTGTTTCCAGCTGAAACAGGCATTTCAATCGATCGGCTGATCGATTGGGATGTTCGGATCGATTCACTGATCGATTCAGCGTGCTACTGTGCACGGACGAGATTCTGGATCGATCGGCTGATCGATCCATCCTGACTAATCGATCCCTTGATCGATTTAGTGCGCTACTGTGCGCGGGGTAATATTCTGGATCGATCGACTGATCGATCCAAGCTTGTTGATCGATCCGGTGATCGATTCCAGGGCATTCTGTTTGTGACAGAATGCGCCCGGATCGATCGGCGGATCGATCGCGAAGCTTACTGTTCGCGGTACAAGCTCCTCAATCGATCAACTGATCGACTGAAGACCCCCAATCAATCGGTTGATCGATCGGGGTTTCTGATTTCGTACCAGGAGTCTGATTTCAGCACTGTTTCGTGCCAAAATCACATATACAAGTTCTAAAATGGCTGGGAAACATTCTAACATCAAATATTTAGTATTCTAAGCTTGGCCTAGTGCATAGTTCACTAGTTCATGGCATTTAAACATACTTAAGTGCGGAACAAATAAAATGCTAAAGAGTTCTAATGCTTAAACAAAACTTGCTAGATCCCTAAGATCATTATTCCATATTCCTGCCCACACACATCTTTGTAGCACTGCCCTCCAGCCTCCACTAGTCCATCTTTCCTTTACCTTTATCTGCAGTATAAGGAAAAGAAGTATCTATAAGCTTACGCTTAGTAAGAAACCATCTACCTCACAAAACATGCATACGATGCAATGTATGTTTTTTTTTTTAAGATATGCTATTGAAATCTATGCTGAACATGTTAAAGCATGGCATGACATACTATCATACAAAATATAGAATCAAAACTGATCATAGAACTATCCCATGTATCAATAAGAAAGAGCTAAGCTAAAGTATGAACGGAGCTACACTAAAACTAAGCTGGAACTGAAATTAAACTGTACACACAACTGATTTGTGAGTTTTTGAAAGCTATTTATCGTAATAGATTAAAATACATAATCATGCTGCTGATGGGCCCGACAACTGTACTTGCTATGCGCGCATCTCTAACTAGACCCGGGGTTGCAAGTCCTGAATTTAGTAGAGTTACTAGGTTATCTAAACCTAGGGACGACTATGGGAGCCCAACCCAATGGACATTTAGTCCAGTACAGTGCCACTGCTGAAAATAAAATACTGGTTATAACTGAATTTTTCTTATCTTGCTATTTCTAGGTTATCTGAACCTAGAGTTAGGTTGTCTGAACCTAGAGGCGACTGTGGGAGCCCACCCATTGGACCGTAGTCCCATATAAGCTGTAATAAACTGCATACACTAAATAAATGCCTCTATTGCATTTAGCTAAGTGATTAAAGCGTCTATGTTGCCCTTTTTCCTGCGCTGAACATATTCTCGAACACTTGGTGTGCGCTATTGCACAACCTATGTGTCACAAATTCATATGCTACTAAACTAAAGTATGAAATCACACGAGAACTACTTATACTGCAGGTGAGGGGTTTCTTACCTCCTGCACTAGATTTCTTACGATTCTAGTCGCTAGTTTTCTAGTGGAGACGATTCCCTCGACGATCCTCTTGTGTCTACGTGCTCTTTTCGCGGAGAGGAGCGTCCTCGTGCCGGAGTCATCGCCGGAAGGTGTTCTTGGAGCCTTTGGGACGGAACCCTAGCCCTTAGGGCTTGGTGCGCCGAGAGGAGAAGAGGAGGGAGAGAGGGTGGCGTGACTAGGGTTGAGGGAGAAGAATTGTCGTTAAAACCATTCTCCACTTAATAATTTTCCTATTTATATTAAGTAGTTAATTTTCCAACTTAA
Source organism: Zingiber officinale (assembly GCF_018446385.1). Taxonomy (NCBI): domain Eukaryota; kingdom Viridiplantae; phylum Streptophyta; class Magnoliopsida; order Zingiberales; family Zingiberaceae; genus Zingiber; species Zingiber officinale. The sequence continues at coordinate 99,904,393 of NC_055997.1, forward strand.
ATATAAATATAATTGGTTCCCTCTTCTTTCAGCACGGCCCTGCTGGGTTCACTTGGTTACTAGAATTATCCGCAAGCCGTAGGTCTCGGGTTCAATTCCCGCTTAGGCTGTTTTACGACTTATTTATTTTTGCTACTTCCGTTACTTTAAAAATTCTATAAAAATATCCCTAAAATTCTAGAAAAATCATAGAATATATCTAAAAGTATTTTGAGAATTTTCCGGGCGCTACACCTAAATAGGCTTTTCCCATACCCATTAATTTATCCTCGCAAACTCGTCACACAAGCGCCAAGTAATTCCTAGAAAATTTCAGAAAATTCTTAAAAATTCCCTTAATATTATTTGTTCATAAAACTTTATTATTTATTTATTATTTTATTGCCGTATTTTACATTCTCCCCCACTAATAAAAATTTGGTCCCTAAATTTTGTTACACTGATACTAGATCTATCTGAAGCTCTAGTTCTTTCTGTTCACCACTCTCATACCAGCAGATTGGAGATCTACACCTCCGCCCGTAAAGAGCCTCGTAGGGTGCCATACCGATAGTGGCCTGATAGTTGTTGTTGTATGCAAATTCTGCTAAACTCAGATATTTGCACCAACTTCCCTTGAAGTCTAGGGTATATGCTCGGAGCATATCTTCGAGTACCTGATTTACTCGCTCCGTCTGACCATCTGTCTGAGGATGGAAAGCTGTGCTGAATTTTAACTTCGTGCCTAATGCTGACTGTACACACTCCCAGAAGTGTGATGTGAATCGACTGTCTCTGTCAGAAATAATGGTTCGTGGGACTCCATGTAGTCTAACGATCTCCTTGAGATACAACTGAGCTAGCTGTTCCATGGGGTAGGATATCCTGATGGCTAAGAAGTGGGCTGATTTAGTCAGTTTGTCAACTATTACCCAGACGGCATCATAACCATTCGTGGTTCTGGGTAGTCCCACTATGAAGTCCATGGAAATATCTTCCCACTTCCATTCTAGAATCTGAATAGGCTACAAAACTCCTCCTGGTCTCTGATGTTCTGCCTTGACCCTCTGACAGGTCAGACATGTGCTAACATATCTAGTGATGTCTCTCTTCATCCCAGGCCACCAAAAACGTTCTCTTAAGTCTTGATACATTTTGGTAGAACCAGAATGCATCGCATAAGGAGTCCTGTGTGCCTCGTCTAGGATCTTTCTTCGTAGTTCCTCCTGATCTGGAACACAAAGTCTGTCACCAAAGTACAATACCCCAATATTGGACATTCTGAACTCTCCACTTTTTGATGCTGCTAACCCTTGCTTGATTTTCTGAATTTCAGGGTCCTGCTCCTGAGCTGTCTGGATGTCACCAAACAAGGTGGATTCTAACGTCATAGTAGAGAGCTGTCCCACTATAAGTTCGAGACTGAAATCCGTGATCTCTTTTTGTAGGGGCGGTGACATGGCTGCTAGGGATAGTAAGGTGGCGCTGGACTTCCTGCTAAGTGCATCTGCCACCTTATTGGCTTTTCCTGGATGGTAGAGGATATCAATATCGTAGTCCTTGACCAGTTCGAGCCATCTGCGCTGTCGCATATTCAGATCCTTCTGAGTGAAGAAGTACTTCAGACTCTGATGATCTGTATACACTCTACACTGAGCTCCATACAAGTAATATCTCCAAATTTTGAGAGCGAACACAACTGCTGCAAGCTCAAGATCATGAGTAGGATAGTTCCTCTCATAGTCTTTGAGTTGTCTGGAGGCGTAGGCGATCACCTTACCTCCTTGCATCAGTACTGCTCCTAGTCCCAATTTAGAGGTGTCACTATAAATATCAAAGCTATCTGTGTTTTCCGGCAAAGTCAAAATGGGTGCACTGGTCAATCTCCTCTTTAACTCGCTGAAGCTGTTCTCACAGTCCTCTGCCCATTGAAATTTTCTGTTCTTTCTGGTAAGAGCTGTCAGTGGGGAGGCTATCCTGGAGAAGTCCTCTACAAATTTTCGGTAATAACCTACTAATCCCAGAAAGCTTTTGATTTCACTGGCGTTCTTGGGTCTTTTCCAGTTACTCACAACTTCTATCTTACTGGGGTCTACCATGATACCATCTTTGGAGATGATGTGACCCAGAAAGGCTACCTGATCTAGCCAGAATTCACATTTCGTGAACTTGGCGTACAACTGGTTCTGTTGAAGAGTCTGCAATACTATTTTCAGATGCACTGCATGTTCTTCCTGAGTTCTGGAATAGATAAGGATATCATCGATGAACACGATAACAAACTTATCTAAGTATTCCCTGAATACTCTGTTCATGAGATCCATGAAAGTAGCTGGAGCATTCGTCACACCAAAGGGCATGACTACGAACTCATAGTGTCCGTATCTGGTCCTGAAAGCAGTCTTGGGTATATTACCTTCTTTGACTTTAACCTGGTGATATCCCGATTTGAGATCTATCTTAGAGAACACTGCTGCTCCCTTTAGCTGATCAAACAGGTCATCTATTCTGGGAAGAGGATACCTGTTCTTAATCGTGACTTGGTTTAGTGCTCTGTAATCTATACACAAGCGCATGCTCCCGTCCTTCTTCTTCACGAACAATACAGGCACTCCCCAGGGTGAGTGACTAGGACGTATGAAGCCCTTGTCAAGAAGCTCCTGCAATTGCTCATGAAGTTCTTTCAGTTCAGCCGGAGCCATGCGATAGGGTGCTTTGGAGATGGGATTTGTACCGGGAATGAGTTCTATCTCAAATTCTATCTCCCTGTCTGGTGCTAGGCCTGGTAATTCCTCAGGAAAGACTGCTGGGTAGTCACATACAACTCAGACCTCTTCTAGCTTTTGGTCCTTGTCCTGACTGGTATTGACTACATGCGCTAAAAATCCCATACATCCTGAATCTAGCAATTTCTGTGCTTTCAGAGCTGAGAGAAATTTCTTAGCTCTTCTCTTTGATTCTCCGCTGTACTCAAATTGTACTCCTGCTTCAGGTTGGAATATAACTTTCTGTTTACGGCACTCTATGGAGGCGCCGTACTTCGTTAGAAAGTCCATTCCCAAGATAACGTCGTAGTCGACCATATCTAATATTATCAGATCACCAAAAAGCTCTCTGTCTGCTATGATGATCGGCACTGCTCGGAGCCAGTGCGTGGACGCCATAATCTCTCCCGAAGGTAGCATCGTCAAAAATTGGCTACTGAGTACCTCTGGAGGTATTGCCAACTTTTCGATGAATGCCTTGGATATATATGAATGGGTTGCCCCAGTATCGAATAAGACAGTTGTACTTTGCTGAAAAATACTGATCTGACCTGTAACAACTGTCGAGGCATTCGCAACATCTTCTCTGGTCAGTGAGTAGATCCTTGCATTTGTTGCGACTGAGGGGGCTTCTAGTCTGCCTTCGCTGATGTGTGGACCATCTAAAGAAGCCTGCATCTGGTGCAACTGTGCTAGCTTGACCTCATACTGGATCTGTTGTGGTGGAGGAAAACTGGTCTTGTTTGGGCATTGTTTAGCCATATGCCCTTCCTGGCCACATTCGAAGCATCCTCGAGTGCCCTTGCGATAAACTCCTGGGTGAAATTTTCCACAAGTAGAACACTTGGGATAGCTGGGCTGTTTACTAGCTGGTCCTCCTTTTGGGTAATTCCCTGGTTTGCGCTTGTTGCTGGAGTTCCCTTTCCAGTTAGAACCGTGGGAGCTGTGGCCCTGGTGTTTTCGAGTACCTGAGCCTCCCTGACCTTTGGACTCTGAGAGGGCTTGCTTCTGCTGTTTGATATTGTTCTGGTAGTGCTCGGTGGTCAAAGCACTGCTTACTAGTTCTTCAGTGGTTTGCGGCCTATGGATGCCGCTGGTCACGTTCATTGCTATTTCCGGTCTTAGCATCTTGAGCATCAACCAGACTCGTTCTTTTTCAGTGCTGACTAACTCAGGGCATAGACGAGCCAATCTGTTGAATTTCTTCACGGCTTCCTCCACTGAAAGGTTGCCCTGGAGAAATTCAGTGAACTCGTCATAGTGGCGGTTTGTAACCCGCATGTCAAAGAACTCTTCAAAGAATTCTCTCTCGAAGTCAGCCCATGTCATCTGGTTCACTGGGCGCTTCGCTTTAATTCTCTCCCACCACATACGTGCGTCCCCTGACAGGCAGAAAGAGGCGCATTTCACTTTCTCATGCTCTGGCCAGTCCAGAAGCTCTATCGTACTTTCCAGTGTTTTGAACCAGGCTTGAGCATCCCATAGTTCACTGGTGCCTGAGAAATTCTCTGGCTTAATTTTCTGCCACTGGATCAGATAAGCTTCCCTCCTTGCCCCTGCTGCTGGGGCTACTGGTGCTGTAGGTTAGACTGGTGGAACCGCTATTACTGCTGGGGTTGCCAGGTTAGGTTCCGGAGTAGGTGGCTATCTCCTACTGCTGTTCAGCTAGCTGCTTCTGTAACCGAGCCACTACTGCGGTAAGGTCTGGGGGAGGCACTGAGCTGCCTGCCTCATGCTGGGGCTTAGTAGCTGGTGTCTTTCTAGCTGGACGTCCTCGTACCATTTTCTAAAGAGATAGAGGACATACATGACTAAGGCAATCATGTTTATATAACTACTACTACTATCATGTTAGGTACTATCATCAATTAACATGCTACAGTATCTATAAACATGAAAGAAAGAACATAATAAAGTGAGAGACGTTTTTTACTTGGAAGCTGCAGGTTCAATGCTGATGTGTGTGTAGGAAGTATGGAACCTTTTGCTCTGATACTACTCTGTAACGTCCCGCCTCCTACTGACTAGGCTGCGAGGCCGGACCGTCACATTATGCTGTGCTAACTATATTATAAGGTGTGGAAACGTGAACTAATTTAAAATTTACTAAACCCATGCCCATTGCTACTAAATCTGAACTAATGCTTAAAGATACCTTTTTAAATGTTGTACCTTTAGTCAAAAGAGAAGATCTAGCCTTCACATGTGATTTAGGACTAAACTTAAGTGTTTCTAGCTGAAACAGGAATTTCAATCGATCGGCTAATCGATCCATCCTGACTAATCGATCCCTTGATCGATTCAGCGCGTTACTATGCGCGGGGTAATATTCTGGATCTATCGACAGATCGATCCAAGCTTGTTGATCGATCCGATGATCGATTCCAGGGCATTATGTTTACGACAGAACGCGCCCGGATCGATCGGCGGATCGATCCCGGAGCTTACTGTTCGCGGTACAAGCTCCTCAATCGATCAACTGATCGACTGAAGACCCCCAATCGATCAGCTGATCGATCGGGGTTTCTGATTTCGTACCAGGAGTCTGATTTCAGCACTGTTTCGTGCCAAAATCACATATACAAGTTCTAAAATGGCTGGGAAACATTCTAACATCAAATATTTAGTATTCTAAGCTTGGCCTAGTGCATAGTTCACTAGTTCATGGCATTTAAACATACTTAAGTGCGGAACAAATAAAATTCTAAAGAGTTCTAATGCTTAAACAAAACTTGCTAGATCCCTAAGATCGTTATTCCATGTTCCTGCCCACACACATCTTTGTAGCATTGTCCTCCAGTCTTCGCTAGTCCATCTTTCCTTTACCTTTATATGCAGTATAAGGAAAAGAAGTATCTGTAAGCTTACGCTTAGTAAGAAACCATCTACCTCACAAAACATGCATACGATGCAATGTATGTTTTTTTTTAAGATATGCTATTGAAATCTATGCTGAACATGTTAAAGCATGGCATGGCATACTATCATACAAAACATAGAATCAAAACTGATCATAGAACTATCACATGTATCAATAAGAAAGAGCTAAGCTAAAGTATGAACGGAGCTACACTAAAACTAAGCTGGAACTGAAATTAAACTGTACACACAACTGATTTGTGAGTTTTTGAAAGCTATTTATCGTAATAGATTAAAATACATAATCATGCTGTTGATGGGCCCGACAACTGTACTTGCTATACACGCATCTCTAACTAGACCCGGGGTTGCAAGTCCTGAATTTAGTAGAGTTACTAGGTTATCTAAACCTAGGGACGACTATGGGAGTCCAACCCAATGGACATCTAGTCCAGTATAGTGCCACTGCTGAAAATAAAATACTGGTTATAACTGAATTTTTCTTATCTTGCTATTTCTAGGTTATCTGAACCTAGAGCTAGGTTGTCTGAACCTAAAGGCGACTGTGGGAGCCCACCCATTGGACCGTAGTCCCATATAAGCTGTAATAAACTGCATACACTAAATAAATGCCTCTATTACATTTAGCTAAGTGATTAAAGCGTCTAAGTTGCCCTTTTTCCTGCGCTGAACATATTCTCGAACACTTGGTGTGCGCTATTGCACAACCTATGTGTCACAAATTCATATGCTACTAAACTAAAGTATGAAATCACACGAGAACTACTTATACTGCCGGTGAGGGGTTTCTTACCTCCTGCACTAGATTTCTTACGATTCTAGTCGCTAGTTTTCTGGTGGAGACGATTCCCTCGACGATCCTCTTGTGTCTACGTGCTCTTTTCGCGGAGAGGAGCGTCCTCGTGCCGGAGTCATCGCCGGAAGGTGTTCTTGGAGCCTTTGGGACGGAACCCTAGCCCTTAGGGCTTGGTGCGCCGAGAGGAGAAGAGGAGGGAGAGAGGGTGGCGTGACTAGGGTTGAGGGAGAAGAATTGTCGTTAAAACCATTCTCCACTTAATAATTTTCCTATTTATATTAAGTAGTTAATTTTCCAACTTAAATATAAATATAATTGGTTCCCTCTTCTTTCAGCACGGCCCTGCTGGGTTCACTTGGTTACTAGAATTATTCGCAAGCCGTAGGTCTCGGGTTCAATTCCCGCTTAGGCTGTTTTACGACTTATTTATTTTTGCTACTTCCGTTACTTTAAAAATTCTATAAAAATATCCCTAAAATTCTAGAAAAATCATAGAATATATCTAAAAGTATTTTGAGAATTTTCCGGGCGCTACACCTAAATAGGCTTTTCCCATACCCATTAATTTATCCTCGCAAACTCGTCACACAAGCGCCAAGTAATTCCTAGAAAATTTCAGAAAATTCTTAAAAATTCCCTTAATATTATTTGTTCATAAAACTTTATTATTTATTTATTATTTTATTGCCGTATTTTACATTCTCCCCCACTAATAAAAATTTGGTCCCTAAATTTTGTTATTTACCATAAGCAAGTACTAGCTATAGCTAAACAGTCTAAATGCTGAACAAAACCTAACCCACATACCTCAAGTAAACAGATGGGGGTATTGAGCTCGAATCGTATCCTCGAGCTCCCAAGTAGCCTCCTCGTCAGAATGATACTGCCATTCGACTTTAACCAGCCTAATAGTCTTATTCCGAGCTGATGCTCTTTGTGGTCTAGAATCCATATCGGAACTTCCTCGTTGATAGCGTCAGGCTAAACAGAAACTGATGTATCTGACAGAATATGTGCTAGGTAAGATACGTATCTCCTTAGCATGGACACATGAAATACTTTGTGAACGCCTGCTAGAGACGGTGGTAGTGCCAGACGGTAGGCTACCGCTCCAATCGTCTCCCAGATCTGAAAAAGCCCAATGCATTGTGGAGCTAGCTTACCTCGGAGACCAAATCTCTTTTCCCCTTTCGTGGGTGAGACTCTCAAAATTACATGGCATCAGTGGAGAACTCCAGGGGTCTCCGTCTTCGATCAGGATAACTCTTCTAGCGGTTCTGCACCTCTAACATTCTCCATCTAATAGTGCGGACCAATTATGCCTTCTGCTAAGCTCTATGAGGTCCTAGCAGCTGGGCCTCCCCAACCTCCTCCCAGTGGGTGAGTGTCTGACAAAACCTACCATACAACGCTTCAAACGGTGTTATCCGGATGACCGATTGATAGCTGTTGTTGTAGGTGATCCTCCCAGCTACCTCAGAAATCCTTAACGCAAGACCTCAGCAAGTCCTCTAGAGTCTGAATGGTCCACTCTGACTGTCTGTCTGTCTGCGAATGGAATGCCGTACTAAAACGGAGTTGTGTGCCCAAGGCCTGCTGCAGACTCTGCCAGCACCGGGACGTGAACCGTGAGTCTCTATCCGATATAATGTTCAAAGGAACACCATGCACCTTATGACCTCTTGACATTACAGCTCTGTAAATCGATCCAGAGAAGCGGTCTTCCAAATCGGTAAGAAGTGTGCGGATTTGGTTAATTGATCATCGATCACCCAAATCGCATCATGGGCTCGTTGTGTCCTAGGTAATCCTACCACAAAATCCATAATCAGACTAGACATCTAGCTATAAACTTCACGATATCTTCCTTCATGTTGTTCCACCAATAGGAATGCAAATCTCGATACATACGGGTTCCACCTGGGTGTATGGCAATTCGAGAGAGATAAGCCTCCTGAAGTAGCTCCTTTAAGATCGGATGAGATTGAGGTACACATAATCTACCTCGGAAATAGGTAATACCCTCATCATCTCGAGTGATCTCAGTCTATTGCCCGGAAGCTATCTGGCTGCTAACGGACTGTAAGTGCTGACCATTGGCCTGGACGTCTCGGATCCTCATCCTGATTGACGATTGAGCAACCATAGTAACCAGAATACCATTCTCTGTCTGTCCCTGCTTCTTAAGGCCCAACTTGGAGAAACCTTGAATCAAGTCCGTGACTAAAACTTGGTGGCAAGCTAAAGTCCCTTCGGACTTCTGGCTAAGTGCATCGTTAACCACATTAGCTTTCCTTGGGTGGTAGCTAATGGTACAATCGTAATCCTCCAGGAACTCCATCCATATCCTCTGTCGAAGATTGAGTTCCTTTTGGGTGAAAAGATATTTGAGACTCTTTTGATCCGTAAGAATCCCAATTGTAAATACCCTATAGATGATGCCGCAAAATCTTCAAAGCAAAGATAATGGCGGCCAGCTCCAAATCATATACTGGGTAATTCTTCTCATGCTCCTTCAACTGACACGAATCATAAGAGACTACCCTGTCGTGCAGCATCAAATCAGTGCCCAAACCCTGTAGAGAACCGTCGTTATAGGGTACGAATTCATCCTCTCCAGAAGGCAAAACCAGAACTGGTGGCGACACTAATCTCCGCTTCAGCTCCAGAACTGACTCACTCAGTCTTCCCTCTCACCAATTCCCCATTGGACTTCAAATATTTGATCCTCCTTAACCTATTTAACTTCTCTCTCACATATTCTCCAACATCAAAACTCAAACTCGAGCGAACCTGAGCTTAGTCAAACTGGTCAACCTAGACCGAGGATAATCAACCCAATCAGTTGAATCAATTTCCCAATTGTTCCCATGAAAGTCCCACCAACCCCACTAGTCTCCTCTCAAGTACTCAATCACTCTTGACATATTTTGAGTCTCCCCTCAAGTATCCGATCACTCTTAACCTACTCCAGACCTCCCCATAAGCATCTGGTTACTCTTGATCTGCTCCAGGCCTTCCCTTAAGTATCTAGTCATACTCTTGATTTGCTACGGGTCTCTCCTCAAGCATTTGGTTACTCTTAACTTGCTCTAGGCCTCCCTATAAGCATTCGATTACTCTTGAACTACTTTGAGCCTCCCCTTAAGTATCCGATCACTTTTGACCTGCTTCGGGCCTTCCCACAAGTATATCGTCACTCTTGACTTACTTCGGGCCTCCTCTCAACTTCGTTTAAGGTCATTTCACATGACATCTGATCTAAACCATGCCTTTGATACCACTTGTTAGAATAAAAAGAATTTACATATCTCTATAATGGTATGCTATATTCACTTTGGGCCTAAACCCTCATGGATTTGCATTTAAGCTCTACCCAAAATGCCTCATACCAATATAAATATTTTTGATCTTTTAAATTCATAATTTTTTTCATATATTTTTAATATGAGACTTTGATTGTATTTCCAACATATTCAACTCATTAATATTCATGAACATTATTCACAAACCATATTTATTAATAAAACTCTTATCAATATGTTAAATAAATAAAGAAACTTTTAAAATGAACAAACAAATTTAAATTATCAAGCTCAATAACTAATCAAACAAGCAAACATTTTAAAAATCAAATAAATTTGAATTGAGAGTTTGATAATATCTAAATAAACCAAGTTCAAGTTCATAAAAAATAAATTAAGCCAAGCATGAACAATTATTTCAATGACTTGGTTTATTTTAAGCTCGGCTTGTCTCGATTACCTTATCAAATAAGTTTGAAGACCCCAAAACTTGGCTCAGCTTGACTTGTTTACAACCCTAGTATTAAATGGACCTACAAGCTAATTGAGTTTGGCATTTCTAATAGAATCATTGAGCTAGATTGATGTCAGGCAGGATAGTGATTATCCTGTGGGCACACGAGAATGGAGAATTGAGGAGAAGGTAAGAAGAGAAACTACCAAAAAGAAAATTTTAATTAAGAATTGAGCATCCTTCTTTATATATCTGATAGATATTATATAGACTCTGTATCCTAAGACTCAAAATAGGAAAGAAGCCTTAAATTTTAGATCTCATTTTCAATCTTATACAGAAATGAAAGAAACCTTACTAGAAAAGGAAATTTTGTGATAGACATAAATTAATAAAATAAGATACTGATATAGATAATCCCTAACTCCTAAATACCAAAAATACTAAAAAAATACTCTAAAGATCATAAAATGAAAATTACTAAAAATAGTGAAAGGGCTTCGAAAAGGGTCTAAACGATGAAATTTAGGCCCTAAAATTGACAGTTATGGATTTCCCCATAACAAATGTAGCTTTCTGAATTCTACATATGTGGTCACTGACAAAGCCTAATTTTGAATCTCGAGTCAAAAGTTATACCCTCCAAGAAATTGGGTCCTCCTGTGTTGATCCTACATCAGTCACCGCAAGTTGAAAAAAATTAGTCCTCGAGTTTGTAATAGCTTCATCAATGCCCGTAGAGTAAGGAATCCAGTGTTTCACATTGAAGACATCAAAAGTCTTTAAATGACAAGAAATGCATATTCTATAGGCATTATCGTTGATCTTCTATAGTATTTCACATGGTCCAATCTTCTGATCCTTAAGCTTGTTAAACTCGTCAACATGGAAACCATCAATAGTTAATACATCCCAAGCAAAGTCTTTGACCTTAAAAAGTACCTAACGACGATGACTATCAACCCGAGTCTTGTACTTGGTATTATTATCATGAATTGACAGTTTTGTTTGCTCATGAATGTTCTGAAGATGCATTGCCATCTTATCGACTTTAGGACTAAATCGTCCTATACGTGGGATAGGGGCTAAATCAAGAACTCCAGATGAGTTCTACCTGTAGACAATCTCAAAAAGACTTAATCCTATGATCCTATTTCTTGATATATTGTAGGAAAGCTCTGCTTGAGATAACGCCAAGTCCCACTGCTTCAGCTTAGCCTCGGTGAGACATCTTAGAAGATTGTCGAGACTTCGATTCATCACCTCAGTTTGCCCATCGGTCTGACTGTGGTAGGCACTATTAAAGTTGTAACAACCGCCCTTCTCACTACTCTCTAAAGGTGTCCGTTACATAACTACTATAGATTCTTACTTAACTAGTATAACAAACTGTACTTAATTTTTTTTTCCAGAAAACTTAAAATTTCGGCTGAGTATATGCAGTTCAGTAGGACTAAAATACAATACAATACTCCAAATTCTGACATGCACATATAACTCATAATAGCAGAAAACATAGGAAACTATATCTCAATGTAAACACAAAAGTACCTACTTGCTAAACTGAACTCATCTTAGCATGCAATCTAAAGCAAGAATAATCTCAAATGACATGGAATATAAAGTACAATCTCAAATGACATGGAATATAAAGTACAATCTCAAATGTTTCTTATCCACTAAAACACGGAAACTTAATAATGTCCCAAGTCTCTCCCATAGTCCTGGCATCACACACATCATCGAACACCTCCTTGTCGCCTTCCTTTGCTATAGCTTTTCCTTTCCTTTATCTGCAGTAAGAGGAAATGCAAACTATATGTAACACCCATAGGATCCCTAGAAATTTTACATGAATATATGCATGATTAAATAGATTTCATGTGGATTCTTATTTAAAAAATATATATATAATAAAAAGAACCAAAAAGAGGCATGACCAAGGATTGAACCTTGGACCTCTTAGTAAGTGGTTCCATGTTATAACCAATAGCCCCAGCAAGGGTGTGCTGATATGAAAAGAGGGAAATTATGGTTAAAGGTAAGGAAAGTGAAGGCTCTCTTCACTAAAGAGGACAAGCCCAAGTTTCCTTCCTCTTCTTACAATGAAAAGAGAGTTTTACTTCCTCCCTTCATTTAGGATGAATAAAAGAAAAGAGAAGGAAAAGTTCATTTTTTCTTCTTCCTTTCATTAGGAATAAAAGGAGAAAAGGAAAGAGAAAATTTCATTTTCTTCTCTTCCTCCTCCCTCCTCCTCTCCACCGAAACCCAAGCCTCTTCTTCCTCACCATTGGCGAACCAAACAAAGGAGTTTCTCTCTAGGAAAAGCTTCACAACCAAGGTTACTTCTCTTAGAGAATTAAGCGAGAGATGTAAGTATCCCCTCACCTGCAGTACAATAGTTTTCGTACGCTTTATGTTTAAAGGTTGTTGAAAAAAAAAACTTAGGGATTTCCTTGCAAGTTTCGGCCAAGATAGGGAGTTGTGGTCACTTATGGTTGTCAAGTTTACAATTTATGCTTCATGTTGTAACAAAAAGTCTAGAACCTCACTCTTGAGGTTTCAGCCAAAATGGAACATAAGGTTTAGATCAAAGTGTTGAAACCTAAGCATTATGCTCCTTCATGATACATGATTTATTACATGTTGTTAGTTAAGTTTTCATGCTACATGTTGTATACACAGAACCTAGAACCTTACCTTAGGTTTCGGCCAAGATGGAACATAAGGTTTAGAACAAAGTGTTGAAACCTAAACATGCTTGTTTATGCTCCTTCATGATACATGATTTATTACATGTTGTTAGTTAAGTTTTCATGCTACATGTTGTATAAACAAAACCTAGAACCTCACCTTAGGTTTCGGCCAAGATGGAACATAAGGTTTAGAACAAAGTGTTGAAACCTAAACATGCTTGTTTATACTCCTTCATGAGACATGATTTATTACATGTTGTTAGTTAAGTTTTCATGCTACATGTTGTATAAACAAAACCTAGAACCTCACCTTAGGTTTCAGCCAAGATGGAACATAAGGTTTAGAGCAAAGTATTGAAACCTAAACATGCTTGTTTATGCTCCTTCATGATACATGACCTATTACATGTTGTTAGTTAAGTTTTCATGCTACATGTTGTATAAACAAAACCTAGAACCTTACCTTAGGTTTCGGCCAAGATGGAACATAAGGTTTAGAGCAAGGTATTGAAACCTAAACATGCTTGTTTATGCTCCTTCATGATACATGATCTATTACATGTTGTTAGTTAAGTTTTCATGTTACATGATGTATAAACAAAACCTAGAGTCTTACCTTAGGTTTCGGCCAAGGATGAACACAAGGTCTAGGGCAAGGTTTTGAAATCTAACCATGCTTGTTTTATGCTTCCTCATGATGTATGATTTTCTATACAATGTTAGATTGAATTTCCATGTTTTAAGTTGCATGAAAAACCTAGAAACCTTACCTTTAGGTTTCAGTCAAGTTTGAATTAGAGGCTTAGAGAGAGTTGTAGACCTAAACTATACTTGCTTTATGCTTCCTCATGATGTATGATTTCCTATGCAATGTTAGGTTAAATTTCCATGGCTTATGTTGCATGAAAAACCTAGAAACACCACCTTGAGGTTTCGGCCAAGGTTGAATATTAGAGTTAGAACCTCACTTATGGTTACCAAAGGACTCATTTGCTATGCTATGTAGGTTGCAAAAGTTTCATGCTTTAAATTGATTAAAGGAAAATTTAAAACATGCCTTCATGTTTCGGCCAAGATAAGAAGAATGAGGTTAAGAAGCTACCTAGGGTTCCTAAGGTCTTACATTCTATGATTAATGATTATGAAGACTTAGGTAGTTGATTTCATGTCTCCATGTTGTTTGAAAATCTATGATGTGTGTTTATATGTTTCGGCCAAGCACGATTTAGGGCTTGTAAGAAGTTTCAAAAACCTTAATTATGCATGATGTTGACTCTTATGATATGATATGAATTTTTATGTCACCATGTTGATTAATATGTGCATTTCATGTTATCATGTTATGTTTTTATGATATGCTATATGTTATGTGCACATGGTGCCATCATGCTATGTTTATGCAAGGCTTATGTAAGATGAAAAACCTAAGAGATGCTTCCCTTAAGTTGGGATCAAGAGCACTCTTCATGATATGACAAGAACATGAAATGTTATGATATGACAAGAACATGATATGTTATGATATGACATGCTATTTTACTTTGTATGGCTTGTACCAAGGGTGGGCTCCACAAGTGCCCCTAGGTTGATGGTCTATGAAACGGGCCTAGTAAAAGGGATGTGCTCCTAAGTTGCCCCTAGGTCGATGGTTTATGAAACGGGCCTAGTTCCTAGTAGGTTCAAGATTAACTACCTTGGATCTATTTAGGATGCGCGCATTTATGTATGTATGTGGTACAAGCCGGACCCTCATGTTGAGATTATGTTTAAGTATGTATATGATATATGTTTTCAAAAGGACATCTTGCATATACTCATTTCATGATACATGTTTTCAAAAGAACATCTTGCATCTACAAGTTCATGTTATATGGTTTCCTTTATGCTTCTTAAAGATGCTCTTGAAATATGTCTATGATGCTTATATGATCATGTTACTACTTTATGTTTATGCTCTCACATGATATGATATGACTTTATGTTTATGCTCTCACATGATATGGTATGACTTTATGTTTATGCTCTCACATGATATGATATGACTTTATGTTATGCACTCACATGTTATGTTATGATTTACCACTTTATGATCATGCATGATTCATGGTTTTTGTGAGTAGGATAGGGACTTACTAAGCCTATGGGCTTATAGTTTTTATGTTTCCTTGTACTGTAGAAAAAGGAAAGGAATGACTAAACTAAGAAGAGCAGCAAGAAGGGCAAGAGTGTGTGTGGCAGTGGCACGGTGGAAGAAAACTGCTATATGTTTTTAAGTTCTAAGTTTGCATATGAACCATATGTTATCTTTATGCTTTGATAGTACTTTAACTAGTATGGATAGTTATGCACTTATGTTCTTCATTTTCATGCTAGTATGCTTATGATATCATGAATTACGTTTCAAGTAGTTGGTATTAATTAAGTTGTATGCATGAATACTAGTAAGTCTACATGTTCAGTATGATAAGCATGATGATTAGTGTAGAGAAAAAAATTAAGTAACTGTTTCCGCTGCCATGATTTTATATGTATGCACGTATGTAAGTAAGTAACCCCGTCCCTCCTTAAGCAGTGGGAGGGCGGGCGTTACACTATAAGCGAATGCTTAGGAAGCGTTGTCTAACTCACAAAAACTCGAATGTGCATATAAATACAGCATTGCTAAAAACTTAATCTGTAAGAAGAAAATTACTCATGCTTATCTAATAGTAAAGCACTAAAATTTGCATACTCATGATATACAAGAATAAAACTGCATGTTGGAAGACAAGGCTAATCATGCTCAATAAACTAATCAGGAAACAAATAAAACTAATACTGCATGCTTCGAATTAAAAGAACTAAACTTGCTGACTCTAAACATAAGTGAAGCTCGTTTCATTTGTTCCAAAAACTTATAATCTTATACTTGAAAATAATAATAAACTTTTCTCTTGGGCCCAGGCCTAGTACCAATGCGCGCTCCCTAATAGAAACTAAGGTAGCGAGCCACCAGTCCCACGAGGGTAAAGACCTTGGTCTTACCAGGGCTGAGACCTCGAAAACGGTCACTTGGATTTATTTAACGACAACCTCGGAAGTCGGGTACTAGCCTCTCAAAAATAAAATACTTGTTATCTTTTATTACTTCTAATATATAATGCCTCGGCATTTCTTCAAGCACTAAGCGTGCCTTTGATCCTCAACTTCTGGAACTTGGGATCAAATCAAGACCTTGGTCTTTTCTTGCTTATAATTACTCATAAATGCATATGTACAAAAGTCCGAAAACATGGTAAGAAACTATTCATATGACAATTTATTCTAATCAACAAGAAATCTATCTATATACTCGGAATAAGAGGGCAGTTCAGGTTCTATACAGCAACAAAGAAAACAAAAGAAAACTCAAATCTGATCTGCACTTGCTAAAGCACGAGTTACTTAAAGAAACTGCACTAAAATTCTGTACTACAAGGAGATCTAAACTGCACTAAAATTCTGCACTACAAGGAGATCTATACTGCACTACATTTCTACACTACAAGGCTAAATGAAATCCGATTAACTGCAAAATAATCTAAATCTGCAATGCTAAAATAAACTGCAATACTTATACTTTTATTGAGCAACAGGATCTTAAATCTTGTTACAACAGAACTAAAAAGGAAAGAAAGCCAAGAACGATTGCTACTCTTAAAACCTCTAGCTATCCCAATACTGTACAGTATAATCCAAAAGCAAAGAAAACAAAGGACACTTGATACTCTTAAACTTCTAGCCATCCCAATGCTGTATAGAATGTAACAACCCACCCTTCTTACTTCTACTCTCTAAGGGCGAATGTTACCTAACTACAACCCTCTATCTAGTGTCACTGACGCTATTATTAGAGTCAGTTAGATTTATCACGGTTCAGAGGAATTCCTACCGAAAAATTTCGACAGGGTCTCCCCTGTACCGGTGACCAAATCTATAATACACAAGATATATACGTAGCCACATGAGACTGGATCACATTTTATTCACAACCACGCAGTAATAAATTCATATTGTAACCAAAAGACTAGTCTAACAACAAGAACTAAACACAATCTCCCAGAATGGAACATATTAAGCTACAATCCAAATCAAACTCAATCACAATCTCATAATTTTCATAACAGTAATTAAAGAAAGGAATTAGAGCATAAACTCTAAATAACTAAGTCCTGCAGGTTTGCTAGAACCCTCTGGATCTCTCCATAGTCCAGTCACCACACACATTCATCATCACCACCACCCTGTCGCCTCCCTTCATATCTTAGCTTTTCCTTTATCTGCAGTAGGAGGAAAGAAAACAAAACTATAAGCGAAAACGCTTAGTAAGTACTAATCTATCTCACAAAACTCGAAGTGCATAAAAAGTAATGCAATAATACTGAAACGGAAATGCTAAAGCAAATCTGCATGTGCTCATGGTATACAGAAAATGAAACTGAATACTAAACATGCTCACTATCTAACAGGATAATAAGAAATCAACACTGTAAGCTTAGAATTAAAGAAACTAACTTTTTATTTATTCTAAGCATAAAACTTGTTTCAATTTCCTATATCCTTGTAATAGAAATTAATCTTTTAATTCCTATCTTTTACTTTCTTCTTCTTTCTTTCTTCTTTTTAACTTTTCTTTTCTTTGGGCCCAGGCTTAGTACCATCTTTGTTTTGTGCGCTCTCTAATAGTGACTGAGGTAGTGAGCCTCTAGTCCTATGAGGTAAAGACCTTGGTCTTACCAGGGCCAAGACCTTGGAATTGGTCACCTGGATTTATTTAACGACAACCTCGGAAGTCGGGTACTAGCCTCTTACTTTAATTTACTAGTTATCTCTTTTTAACTAGACTCTAATCTTTTCTTTACTCATTTTTTTTCATAATCCTTTATTAGAGTTTATTGAAATCCTTTAGATATATCTAACAAGTATAGGATTACAATTAATTAAGCATGCTATATAAAAACAATACAAGGGAGACAAATCTAAACTCTCTCTAAGCATGTTATAGAGCAAGGCAAAAGAAAGCAAATCTGGACCTCCTAAACATGTTGTCAATAAAGGAAAAATAAGCACATTTGAACCTACTAATCATGCTACCGAATAGAGCAAAAGAGAGTAACTTTGGGCCTTCTAAACATGCTGTAAAATAGGCAACAGAATGCTACTTTAAACATTCTAAACATGCTATAAATAAAGCAAAAGAATACAACTTCAGGCTTCTTTAACGTGCTATAAAATAGGCAACAGAATGCTACTTCAAACTTTCTAAACATGATGTAAAGTAGGGCAAAATAAACCAACTTGGACTTACTAAACATGCTGTAAGATAGAGCAAAAGAAAGCTAACTTGGACTTACTAAACATGCTGTAAAAATAGGGCAAAAGAATGAAACTTTAAGCTTTCTAACATGCTGTAAAAATAGGGCAAAAGAATGAAACTTTAAGCTTTCTAACATGCTGTAAAAATAGGGCAAAAGAATGAAACTTTAAGCTTTCTAACATGATGTAAAACAGGGCAAAAGAATCCATTTTGCTGGAATTTATGGCAGCAATTAGACTTACACGGATACAACATTTAAGAGCTACAGGCATGCTTAAAACACAACCATAGGCTGGAATCAGGGCTGTCCGGCTTAACAAAGAATTCGAAAAAGAAATTTTATGCAAGAAATGCTCTAATCTACCTGGTATAAAGAGCTAACAGCATAGGCAGAACATGCACTTACTTAACTGCATAAGAAAATTAATAACACAACCAAGAAACACTACCATCTACCCGGTATAAGGGAACTAATAGCACAAAGAAGCTACATATCCAACCCCACCCCCTTCCCTTCTTGTATCCTTAAGTGAACTCACGGCAGCAACCATGAAATAGCAATCTGTACGGTATGATCCAAAAACAGGGAAGCAAAGGACAAACCGAAACTTAACTTTGCATGGCAAAATACCTAGCAACAACCAAAGGAAAGGATGCATAACAACCCTAGCATCCCCCCCTGTTCAGTGGCAAGGCAGGAAACCGAATCACACTAACATGAACTAATTAGTATGCTACAAATTTATTCTTAGGTTGCAAACTATTTAAGCAAATGAGAACAACACCGAAATTAATCCCAAACCTCCAATCCCTTCTCAAAAAGCTCACGACAGCAAGCAAAACATCAAATCCTTACAAACTAAATTCCGAAAGCCAAGAAAACAAATCGAAGCTCGGAACTACTCCTACTACAGGTGAGTAGTACTTACCGAGGGTTCTTGGACTTACAACCGAAGGAGAGGAAGGTCTAGGGTTCCAAAGCTTGAAACTTTTGACTTCTTCTTGTGCCCGCGCACTCTCCTTGCCGAGAGAAGTTCGGCTTCGTGAAGAATCCGTGGAGGAGAGAGCTCGCCGGCCGTCGGAATCACCTAGGTTTGAGCTGCGGTGTTCGCCCGAGGAGAGGAGACGCCGTCGCGAGGGAGGAGGAGAGAAAATGTTGAGGTTTTATTTTTTCAGAAAAATGAAAACCTAACTTTGTTTCTTATATCCGGGTTTTGATCAAAACTATGCTATAAACCTAATTTCCTCCATATAAGGTTAACAAAATCTTGTAGCTCAGCTGGTCGGATGCGTCCGGTTAGATCTGGTTTGACCCGAGGTCATGGGTTTGAGCCTCGCCTTCAACGGTTTTTGTCAAAATTTCTTTCTTTTTGTAAACATACTAACCGACCTCCAAAAATTGCGTAAAAATACTCTAAAAATTTCTAAAAATCTCTAGAATATTTTAAAAGCATTTCCAAATATTTTTATGGACATTTGGAACTCGAAATAGGAAAAATCGGGTCGTTACATAGAAAATCCGAAAGCAAGGAAAGCAAAGAACACTTGCTACTCTTAAACTTCTAGCCATCCCAATGCTGTACAGAAAATCCGAAAGCAAGGAAAGCAAAGAACACTTGCTGCTCTTAAACTTCTAGCCATCCCAATGCTATACAGAAAATCCGAAAGCAAGGAAAGCAAAGAACACTTGCTACTCTTAAACTTCTAACCATCCCAATGCTGTACAAAAAATCCGAAAGCAAGGAAAGCAAAGAACACTTGCTACTCTTAAACTTCACACATAATTATTCTTCTTGCTACAACAGATTTAAAAGGAACAATCAAATCCTCTTAGTAAAGACAAGTCAATTAGCTTAAGCAAAAGAAATGTCATCTACTAAAATAATGCTGCTGCTATCAAAAGTTGATACGTGAATATGATGATATACTAGAACATACACTTAATGCACTTACACATTCTAAATTATTTCCAACTAAGCAAAGCATGTCTGTACCTAGAAAGCAAGTTGTACCACTTTAATTGCCAACTTAAAACGAAGTAGGTTTTCTTGATAGACAAGAATCTGGGATCAGAAAATCTTAAACCTCCTAAACTAGGTAGTAGGTTTATTCCCTTGCTTTGAGATTCACGGCAGCACTCCAAACGAACAACATGTTCCGAAACCAAAAGAAAAAGAGAATTGAAGCTCGAAACTACTCTTACCGCAGGTGAGTAGCACTTACTTTGGTTTCTTGGACTCACAACCGAGAAGAGAACTTCTAGGGTTTTGGATAGCTCAAGATTCCAGCTTCTTCTTCGTGCCCACGGACTCTCCTTGACAGGAGGATCTCAATTCGGTGAAGAAACCCTTTGGATCGAGCCTTGGCTGGCCGTCGGAGACTTGCCTTAGGTTTGTCTTCGTCGTCGCCCGAGCCGTCGTCGCACACGAGGAAGGAGAGGTGAGGTAATTAGGTTACGGTAAATACCTAAGCCCTCTCTTTATAACTCCAATATCCTGTTACCAACTACTACTTAAATAAAATCCGCTCCTTCCTTAATCAGCAATGCCTGCTTGGGCACTTGGTCAGCCAGATCCGCTTAAGGTTCGGGTCGGGTCGCGGGTTCGAACCTCGGCCGAACCTATTTATTTTTTTGAAACTTCTTCCTTTTGGTAAAAATACCAAACGAACTCCAAAAATTACATAAAAATACTCTAAAAATTTCTAAAAATCTCTAGAATATTTCTAAAGCATTTCTAAATATTTTTAAGAACATTTAGAACTCAAAACAAGGAAATTTTGGTTCGTTACAAAAGTTTTACTGTGTGCCTAATTTTTTCTATAAGCTCTTCCAGAAATGACTAAAGAACTTGATATCTCGATTTGAAGTCATGGATTGAGGAATGCCATGTAAACGCATGATCTTTTTGAAGTAAAGATGGGCAATCTGAGTAGCATCTATAGTCTTCCTGCAAGTTATAAAATGTGCCATCTTTGAGAATCTTTCAACTACAACAAGAATAAAATCCAAGGTTCATTAGGTGTAGGGTAATCCTAATATAAAATTCATGTTGACATCGAACCAAGGAGCTTAAAGAATAAGTACGGAAGTGTATAAACTAGCATTAGTGAGAACCCCCTTAGACTGCTGTCATACAGAACATCAGTTTACAAAATGGGCCACATCGCTCGCCAACTTAAGCTAATAAAAATAGGTAAAGAATGTTGGTGCGGTTACCACTTACGGTCTAACCCAGGTTTTGATGAATGACAAAATAGGTTAAGTTAGTTTTGTTGTTGATCTAACACTCTGATCGAGTGTGCAGGAGAAGCCCAGACAGGTCGACGGGCTAACCAGATGTTTGGCACGAAGAACATACATTATAAACTTAATTACATAAGTTAAAAATTAGGGTTTGGTTTAGCTTTGTAAAATAACTTAAAAATTTATTTTAAAAATTAAACTTAATTTATTTTTAGAACTTAAAAATTTATTTTAAAAATTAAACTTATTTTTTTAACTTAAAAATTTTATTTTAAAATTAAACTTACTTTTTTAACTAAAAAATTTATTTTAAAAATTAAACTTAACTTTACTTTTAAACTTAAAAGTTTATTTTAAAAATTAA